>NC_082697.1:17023013-17339916 GCF_949987515.2 Delphinus delphis | reverse complement strand
GGGGATCTCTACACTTTGGTACGGAAGGATATTCCTAACATATCGTTGAATAAAGACAAGCAGACATACAGGTAACACGAACCCACAATGTACAATTGTGTTCATGAATTTAAATGCCTTCTCTTCCTATAGTGGGTTGAATGATGACCCCCAAAAGATACGTCCACTGGGAAGCTGGAACTGTGACCTTATTTGGAAATTGAGTCTTTGCACGTGTTTCTAGGTTAAGGATTTCAAGATGAGGCTGACCTGGATCAGAGTGGGTCCTAAATCCAATGACAAGAATCCTTATGAAAGAAGAGAGCCGCGTAAGACACACGGCGGAGAAGACCACGTGAGGATGAAAGCAGAGATTGGAGTTATATAGATACAAACTGGAGAATGCAAGGATGTGGGCAGCCACCAGGAGCTAGGAGAGAAGCGTGGAGCAGACGCTTCCCAGAGCCTTCAGAAGGATCCAACCCTGCCAATACCTTGATTTTGGACTTCAGGTTCCAGAACCGTGAGAGAATAAATGTTTGCTGTTTTTAAGCCATGAAGTTTGTGGTAATTGGTTACAAAAGCCACAGAAAACTAACATACTTCTCAACCTCGGCAAATCCCATTATGTCTTTGAAAATCCCCTCTCGTTCACCACGTCCTTCAGCTCCCCGCCCCACCCCGCAGGACGCACCGGTCTTCTACTTGCTGCCCCTAAGTTAAACAGAAGAAACTGCCTGCGACCTGACCCTATGCATAATTCATGGCTGACTCTGCCTGTATCTGCTTTGTCAGCTTTTGATCTACTGGTTATAGAGATAACAGTGTTATCTGTATTAGAGCAACGGTGTCCAATAATAGGGGAATGGGTAAGTAAATTAGGGTCCATCAACTTGATGAAATATTACATAGTCACTGAATAAGATAGAGATAAAGACTAGCGACGTGGGGGGGAAAATGGGTTTTGACATAACACTAAGTGGAAGAAAAGTATGTTATCAGATCATATCTACAGTTTAATAAGTATGAAAAAAATGCTTCCTACATGTGGGCGAGGACTTAAAACAGCTTGTTTTTTTGGGCCCTGGGATGGTGGGTGTACTTCTTCTTTCTTTCATTTAGAGTCTTAGGGATGTAATGGCGTTTATGCTAGAATGAAAAAGAAAACAAAACGGTCACCAGAGCCTAGAGTTTACCTGAATGCCTCAGAAGCTACAGTTAAAAGAAGGTGGTAAAGCATCACAAAGCAAAGGGCCCTGTTCCGAAGCTCTACCGAATTCTATCCCGAGGGAGGACTGGGCACCTTGTACTACAGTACGGAGGCTTGTAGTTTCGAATGAGGCTCAAGCTTGGATCAGCAAATTCCTAGTAAATCTGACCAACACTGGGTATGGGGCTTCCCTGGTGGCGCAGTGGTTGGGAGTCCGCCTGCCAATGCAGGGGACGCGGGTTCGTGCCCCGGTCCGGGAAGATCCCACGTGCCGCGGAGCGGCTGGGCCCGTGAGCCATGGCCGCTGAGCCTGCGCGTCCGGAGCCTGTGCTCCGCAACGGGAGAGGCCACAGCAGTGAGAGGCCCGCGTACCGCAAAAAAAAACCCAACAAAAACCAACACTGGGTATGACACAATCTGCAGGCAACCCCATGTCCCGGGCCGTCCACAACCTGGCCCTCTGGGATCTAAGCCCCACCCCAAACACCTGTGCTCCTCCTCATGAAGATTCCTCCTCAGTTCTCGGACATCCCCTGTTTTTTCCTTCCCTGAAAACACACAAAAAGGGCAGGGCTGTCCCTTCATCCCTTCTCCTGTTTTGGAACAAACAAGCTACCTGGCCATTCTTCAAGGCTCAGCTTGAGTGCAAACCCATCCTTAAGTCTTTGGAGATTTCCCTGGTCAGACTCATTTCTCGCGTGTGCCCCTAGAAGAAATCTCGGCTTTGTGCAGCTAAGACACTGAGTTCCAGTAGGCCACGTGGAGCTCAAAATCATGGAGACCGGCCAGCTTCCCTGATCCTGCATCTCTAATATCCTAGACCAGTGGCAAAGGACCTCAGGGCAGCCAGGCTTTCAGGTCATGGCCTATGGTGATGTCAAGGGCAGGGTGACCTCGACAGCACTGTATTAATGAGTGATGGAATCCAAAGTCAAAGTGCAGTGGGTTGAGGAATGAATGGGAGGGAGAGGAAGCGGAAGAAGTTCATTGAGAGTACGTCAGTTTCCTTGGGCTACAGTAACACATTACCATAACCTGGATGACCTCCGCAACAGCTATTTATTTTCTGACAGTTCTGGACTCTAGACTCTAAAATCAAGATGGACAGGGCCATGCTCTTTCTGAAGTCTCTAGAGGAGGATCCTTCTAATGGTGGCCAACAAACCTTAACATTCCTTGACTTGTAGATACATCACTCCAATTTCTTCCTTTGTTGTCACGTGGTCTCCACACGTCTGTCTCTGTGTCCAAACTTCCCTCTTCTCCCCAGGACAACAGTCATTGGATTAGGTCCACCCTAATCCAGTATCACCTCGCCTTAATTTAATTACATCTGCACAGGCCCTATTTCCAAATAAAGTCACATTCATAGGTACTAAAGGTTAGGACTTTAACATATCTTTTTTGGGGGGATGCAATTCAAACTACCACAGAGAGTGAGCTTCCTAGACTTTTTAGAGATTAAATAAGAAGAAAATAACAGCTGGAGAAAAATAACCAAGTAGCACAAAATAAGGACAAGGGTTATTTTGTCAATAGACAATCTATTGATTAATGGACAATAGATTGTCCAAAATAATGGACAACTTATTATGTTTTAAAAGCTCATTTATATTTTGAGGCAAACATTAGTTCCTGCCCAACACACTCAAAATGGATGAATAATATGGACGTGAGGAAAGTCTGACATTTATTGATCCCCTACAATGTTCCAGGAGTTCTCATATACAAACTCATTTTATCCTCACAGTGATATAGAACAGGCATTCATATTCCCATTGTACAAATGAGGAAACTGAAAATTGGCTATTGGGCACTTGAAGTGTGGACAGTACAGACTGAAATGTGCTACAGGTGGAAAATATGTACTGTGTTTCAAACTCTGTGCACCTAAAAGAGTGTAAAATATCTCAATATTTTTATATTGACTACATGTTAAAATGATACTATTTTGGACCTACTGGGTTAGGAAAACATATTACAAAAATTAAAATTTTTTTTCCTGTTTCTTTTTCTTTTTTTTTTTTTTAATGCAGCTAGTAGAAACAATTACATTATACCCACAGCTCCCGTTGCCTGGAAGGTGTCGTTCTAACACAACAGAGCAGAGAAGATGAGAGTCTAGTTTAGACCCAGAATTAGGACCCCAAAACTGATGGTGTGTTTCCCCTTTAGGTCTCTGCTTCCACAGTGAAGACCCCAAGTTAGAAAACAGTGTTTCAGAAATAACGTGCAAATGGTTAACAAATACATAGGGAAAAATTAACCTAGCCCGCAATCAATGTGTGCAGTTTGCAGCTGATAAAATGAAAAATAAGAGGAATGTGGCTATCAGCTTGCCCTCAGAATCAATGTCCAAATCAGATCAGAACGTAGGGATGCAAGTTACCTGGATGGGGAAGCAGGGCTCCTAGACAGTCAGGAGTGGGCCATGTGGAAAAAAGAGATCTTGAGGCTCAGACAGCGAGAGGCGTCTGGCAGCCAGGAGCAGCAGGCCAAGGGAGGGAAGCTGCTCTCAGGGCACGTACCGCAGCCCCATCATGGGAAGGGCTGTGCTGGCTGGGGGACACCGCCATGTGGCCCTGGGGTAGGTGGAGGCGGAGGCCATTAAAAACTCTAATCTGACTATACTCTAATAAAGATGATAAAATTAAAAAAACAAAACTCTAATCTGCCTCCTCTTGCCTTTGACAAAGGCTCCCCAGGCCTTCACAAGGGCTGCCTCCTATTATGACTCAAACATCAGGTCCAGGAGGAGACAGATTTGTGTCTGTTTGGTCCAGTGATATAGCCCAATGGCCTACGACAGTGCCCGGCACGTAGTAGCTGCTCAATAAATACTGAGTAAGTGAGTGAGCAAATGAATGAATATGACATCCCACGGGGTGCTGCCTACAGGGAGAGATTGTGATGGCTGTAGTGAAGCTGGGTTTTGCTGTGACTGTACATGGGTGTGACTCTGTGTGTGCTTGTATCACGTGTGGGCCCCAGGCCCCCCTATGTTTCAGCATTACAACTGCTCACGCGGGTCCACCCTCTCCAATGTGTGTCACAGCCAGAGGTCCGGCCCGGCATGCTCAGGCTGGAATCAAGTCCAAGCCCAGCTGCACGTGCACACGATTTGCCTGAGCACAAGAGCAACTCAGCGTCGAGTGGAGGAGGAAGCAGCTGACAGGTGCCGGCAAAAGGCAGGGACAGCAGGAAAGGGCCAGATCCGGGGGTGGGCGTGGGGAGGGGCGTATATCTAGGGTTTCTCCTGTTTTAGCATAGCTCTGTTTTAGACCCTCTCCTTAGCCTCATCCCAAGACACCCCCCCTCCCCGTCTCAGCCCCCGGCATGTGGTTTAGAGGTTGATGCTGTAGACTCTTGAACTGGAAGCCTGACACCCTCTCCCCCCGCCTCTCCTCCAGCTTCCTCTCCTCCAGGTCCCCCCTCCCCCAGATGTGGCCACCTCACTGTCTGGTCCCTTTTCTGGAAGTGGAGGGTCAGCTGAGGACCAACAGAGCAGAGATGTACGAGGGGACTTGGGTCTAAGATGGGGCAGGTGGATGCACTGGCAAAGAACCATCCCCCTCTCTGCCCTCCTGAGGGGAAGGGGCTGCTTTGCTTGGACTGGAACGGGATGCTGGCGGCTCTCCTGCTGCCTAATCACAGGCAGTGTATGTGGTTTTGCAGGGTAATTGGCCGTGCAAATCCAAGTGTGTCTGTGTAAAATGTAATCATGACCATGTGGCTGGTGGGGGGGGCTCACCTCAGTCTGTAGCTCAGTGACAGAGAAGCAGCAACCACAGGTGTGCTGACTGCAGGGTGTATGTGGGAGGACGGGGGGTCTGAGGGAAAGGCGGTTTCCCAAGTAATCATACCCATTGTCGGGTGGGACAGGCCTCAGAGTGAGCCTGGAAGATAGACTGGGTTAGCGGTTTGTTGCAGGTGAATTGTGTCTCTCCAAAAAGGTATGTCAAAGTCCTAACGCCTTCTAGCTGTGCATCTGACCTTATTTGCAAATAAGATTTTGGAGATGTAATTAAGTCAAAATGACATCTTTAAGGTGGGACCCGATCCTATATGACGGGTGTCCTTATAAAAAGAGAAGAGACACAGACACACAGGGAGAAGATCACTGTGGAGACTGGATGATGTGGCTACAAGCCAAGGAATGCCAAGGACTGCTGGCAACACCAGAAGCTAAGGAAAAGGCACAGGACAGATTCTCCGCCAGAGCCTTAAGAGGGAATACGGTCCTGTCAACACCTTGATTTTGGAATTCCAGCCTCTAGAACTGTGAGAGAATACATTTCTGTTGTTTAAAGCCACCTAGTCTGTGGTACTTTGTTATGGTAGTCCCAAGCAACGAATGCAGCGGTGCTGTGTGAGTGTGTATGATTGTGCGTGTGTCTTCAGCTATTACAGGTGGCTTCGTTACTCACAGGCACACTTTTGCTGAGAAAAAGCGAGCTGTGATGTGAATACATTTATCTGAGGGTCTGAATACGACTGTCCAATTCCTATTATATCTGAAATCTGGAGTTCCTGTGACCACGGAAAGCTGAGCTAGCTTCCACTTAGAGAAATGCCTGAGCTCTTGTGCTCTATTCCGGCATGTTCACACTCCCCCCACTCCATGCAAATGATTATTCTTTGTTCAGATTACGCACAAAATGCACGCTTGTTAGAAACGGCAGAAAACCCAGAGAGCGAGAGAGCGAACAAAGCATCAAGGAGAAATGATTCACCTCCATCTCCTCCCAGGAAGTCACTGTTGATATTCTCTTTCTCTTTGCCCATTAGGCTTAGCTCACAAAGGTTTCAACTAGCCGTGCAGCTCAGCTTTGCGCATGAACCTGACCCCGTGGGCGTGGTTACTGATGCCCGAAGCACTGAGGTATTTTTCCAAGTCCCCACCTTTTGATGGGGGAGGGGCTCTGGTCTGTCACGGTCTGTCCCCATAGTGTGAACTGCCCCAATAAACTGGCAGGAGTTTGATTCTAGAACCAACCTCTCCCTGGCATGCGTCTAGGACCTCCTATATTTTACGATGTGTGGGCGTTTTGGGAAATGGTGACTGGCGTGAGCGCTGCTGGCTGCTGAGTCAAAGAGGGGCAGCTGTAGAGGAGGTTCCTGGCAAAGGCTGAAGGGACCCTGAGAGCAGTAATTGACCTTGATTAGAGAAGTGATTCCTCCTCCAGGAGGATTTTGCTGTTGCTTTTTGCTGAGTTTGAACATCCAATCCTGCCCCAGGCCATACCTGGCTCTCCCAGATTTGGGTCAGAACTAGCCCAGGTCTTTGCTCCTGGTAGACCCAGAAATGCCCTTTATTCTGATCCTCCCTATTGTCAGGTAGACAGACCCCACCCCTGTATGAAACCTCAAAAAGTGAGGAGTCTGATTATATATCATTTTCCTGGAAAATGAGCTGCAGACTGCCCTGCTCTTCTAGAGACATCTACATATGGTACTCCAGAAAGCTCTCCCTACTCCATGCTGTCTCAAAGGACCTGCCGTCTGTAGGGGGTTGAGTGGTAGAGTCCTCCCAGAAGAGACGTCTGCCTGGCACCTGTGAATGTGAATTTATTGAAAGAAAGAGTCTCTGCAGATGTAACTAAATCAAGGATCTTGAGATCAGATCATCCTAGATTAGGGTGAGCCCTAAATCCAACAGCAGTTGTCCTTACCAGAGGAAGACAGGGGAGAATGAGACACAGAGGGGAGAAGGCCATATGATGACGGAGGCAGAGACTGCAGTTGTGCAACCCCAGTCCAGCGAATGCCAAGGATTACTGGCCACCACCAGAAGCGAGGAGAGAGGCATGCGACAGGTTCTCCCTCAGACCCTCCAGAAGGAACCAACCCTGCCGTCATCTTGATTTTGGACTTCTAGCCTCTAGAACTGTGAGGGAATAAATCTCTCTTGTTTTAAGCCAACAGTTTGTGGCAATTTGCTACGGCAGCCCTCAGAAACGAATACACCATCGCTGAGCCAGTTTTCAGGTCCCTTCATCCTTCACAACCACAGAAGAACTGACATTTAATGTCCAGCAGATGTTCTCTGAACAAGAACTTAATTCAACTGTGTGGGGTGCTAGGTCTCTTCCCCACTGTGTTCACAAAGAAGGGACAGAAGCTCCTGGGTGCCGTCCAGGTTCACCTGGGTTTGGTTAAGCTATTGATGGTGTGTTTCCAATAAGGCTACAAATAAATCATGTGTGTGGGGAGGTGTTGGAGGGCTTTGGGAGTATGCTGGCTTGCCGATTGCACATCATTTCCTTTGTTGGGTTTCAGGCGGGAGAGTAACGTGAACCAAGTGGCATTTTAAAACCACCACTCTGGTCGATCTGTGGAGAATGGACTCTTGGGTGTGGGCCAAGCATGGAGGCAAGAAGAACAGCTAGGAAATTATTGTAGTTGAGACAAGAGATGGTGGTGGCTGCCACTAGGGTGGTAATGGGGGCGGATTTCCTGAACACACTGAAGGGACACTTCGAAGACTGCTGACGGATTGTGTTGTGTGTGGAGGAGAAGCAGGGAGTGGAAAGGGAATCAGAGATGGGCTCATTTCGTGCCAGGTACTTTTACGTCAGGTTCTTCCTCTCCCCATCACAGGCAATGACTGGGTTACCAACAGGCAAGAGTCGTAATTCTGCTTCCCACATACAGGCCAGGTCCAGGCCCCAAAGAATGACTTACTCAACATCACCCAGGGGCTGTGGCCAAGTCAGACTGGGTCTCTCCTATTTACATGGTTCGTAGTCCACTGTCCCTTCTACAGCACCCTCACTCTGTCCTAACCTGCAGAGCTCACCCTGTTCCAGGCACCTCGCTGGCCTCAGCCTCCTTCCAGCTGAGGCCTCTGGGCCGACAGCCCTTTTGACCAGAGTGTAGGCAGATACGATCCACCGCTAAAGGGGGCAGTGTACACCCAGAAAAATATCAAGTGGCTCTGCTCTCTGACATAATCATAATTCTGGAAATGTATCTAAAGGAAATAATGTAAAAGGAAAAAGCAAATACATGAAGCTGTTTATTTTATTTTTTAAGTTTTGTTTTTTTTAAATAAATTTATTTCTTTATTTTTGGCTGCGCTGGGTCTTCATTGCTGCGTGCAGGCTTTCTCTAGTTGCGGTGAGTGGGGGCTACTCTTTGTCATAGTGTGCGGGCTTCTCATTGTCATGGCTTCTCTTGTTGTGGAGCACGGGCTCTAGGCGCATGGGCTTCAGTAGTTGCGGCACGCAGGCTCAGTAGTTGCAGCGTGAAGGCTCAGTAGTTGTGGCTCACGGGCCCTAGAGCATAGGCTCAGTAGCTGTGGCACATGGGCTTAGCGGCTCCACAGCATGTGGGATCTTCCTGGACCAGGGCTCAAACCCGTGTTCCCTGCATTGGCAGGTGGATTCTTAACCACTGCACCACCAGGGAAGTCCCTGAAGCTGTTTTTTGAACCTCATTTATACTGGAGAAATACCAGAGACTCTGTGAACGTCATAGATGGTGCGGTTAAGTGAATCGTGGTCATGCCACTTGATGGGACATTATGCAGCCATTAAAATGCTAATAATGTTGTAACTATGAGATACTTTTCAGTGAGGGAAAAAGCATTAAAAACTACAGAGATGCAATAATTACAACTACGAAAAGATTTCACATGCACATAGACAGGGACTAGAAGGAACCCTGGAAAAAAGAACAATGTGAGATTCTGAGTAACTGAAAGTGTTTTCTTTCTCTGTTACTATTATTACATTTTACAAATATAAACCACTAACTTTTGATGACAAATTTAAGGTTTGTGCTAAACTCTGACTTTAACAGCCTGTATGGATCTCAGTTCATTTGGCATTTGCTGAACTAACCAAATGTTTTGGAGATGTGGGAGGGATCAACCTCAAAGTGCTTTTTTCGCCCCGGAAAATATTTTTGTTGCTGCTCTATCAGTGACTTTGGACACCCAGGCTTTTCCAAACATCAACAAAGAAAACCTTGCTTTCCTCAGCTGGAATCCAAAGTCACAGGTATACTTTCTCTGTGCAAGCACTCTCAATTTACTGATGGAGACTTAACAAAGCCAGAATTGCAGCTTTCAAGGTTATACCAAGGGTGTTGCCACCCTAAGACTCCTATAGGTCAGGATATACGTCTCCCACGGGTGGATTCCTGAGACCCTCGTGAAAAACACTAGGGTTAATCATTAACGGCTCACACTTCCATCTCACCCTCTAGCTGAGTACACTGGTCCGATGGAGTTTGCCAAGTTGGTAGAGGGGGAACTCTGGGTCTCAAAAGCCTCAAACAGCAAGCAAGTTGACCTACTCAGGGCCTAATTTGGGGATGATTTTCTCATTTACGCATGTGACTGAAGTTCCGGCATGATTAACTGGTGTCATTGGATTGTGTCTATGGGAATGATGTGACAGCCATCAGATCACACCAAGCGCAGTGCAATTACAGCAACTTGCAGCCAGTGCTCCTGGGCATGCCATTGCCACCATGGGCGTATTTTTTTTTCAGGTGAGGACACATATAAAATAGTCTGTAGCAACACCTTTCTTCCCAAAACAAGAATACAGGAGGGAATCGATGATGGCATCAAGATATTAAACAGGGAGATGGTTCTCGTGAGAATCCTAAGTTAAAGAGAGGGGCAGGTCTGTGATAGGTGCATGAAAGAGGATGGATTTAGGCAAATAGACAAGGACTAGAGGAGAACACAGCAAAAGAACATGTGAGGCACTCTTCCTTTTCCGTATTTCTTTGACATTAAGTAACTTAGTGCTGCAGCTAAAATTGAATAGGTTGGTTTTGGTGGGAGAGGGGAGAGAGGGAGAAGAAAGGCTCAGTAAAGTCATGCATTTGTCAAACATCCCTTGAGCATACATTATGCGTTAGGTACTGCTACAGATGTTGGGGAAACACTGGTGAGTAAGACAAAGTCCTTGCCTTGAGGTCCAGTGACAGCCACATATCACTACGATGCAAATATACTCCAGAATACTGTACAGGGAGTGTCTAAACCAGTTGGAGGAGGTGAGAGGAAATCTCAAAAGGAGGTAGTGATGGAGATGACTGGGGAGCAAGTATCCCTCTGCAAACAGGAAGTGGGTAAAGCAGAGGGGCCTTGAAGGTGGAGTATCAAAGTGCACAAAGGAAAAGAAGTAAAGAGCTGCTTCGGCAAAGAGCTGCCAGTAAACAGTTTGGAGCTGCTGGAATATGGAGTTAAAGCAGGAGACGTCCAGAAAGGAGATGAAGGAGGTCATGGGGTACAGGGAGCATCCCAGGTGCTACACTGAGGAGCTCACGCTATGTTCTGCTGGTGGAAGGCTGGCCATGTTTGCTGGCCTGCATGTTTGATTGGTGACTCTGATGGCCGAGGTGGAGGGTGGAGCTTGGAGAAAGATGACCAAGCACAGGAAGACCTAGCAGGTGATGGAGACAGGAGTCTTGGAGAAGCTGAGACCCCAACCAGGACCATGCAGGGGGCAGGGGAAAGTTCATAGAGACTGCAGTGGCTCTCAAATCTGGCTGCACAAGGGACTCTTATGGGCTCCAATAATATGTATTGCCTGGCTCTGCCCCTAAAGTTTCTGATTCAATAGCTCTGAGGAGGACCTGGCCCTCCCTGTCTCTGCAAAACTCTAGGGTTTGAAAGCCGGGTCTGAAAGCAGCTGATATGGACTGCCAGGTCTGATCTTCCTCTTGTTCTCCCTTCTCCCCTTTCTTCCTTTCTAGAACTGTCTATCAAGTACTTCCTACAGAACAAGGATTCATTAAGGCTAAAAAGTACCACAGAAGTAGAGGATGAAAGAAAAAGGAAAAGGCCTTTCATCCTGTGTTTCTCAAACTGAAGAACTTGTATACCCTGGAGCATAAACGTGTGGGTACCCCACGCTGCAGGATTCCAGAGATTCTAGTTGGAGAAGCACTGCCTTGAGCATCATAAAATATCAGGGGCTGGATCTGCTGCACAGTGACTGAAACTTCAAATTGAACATGGTCACTGGGCACTCCTGTTAACATTATGATGGTAGAAATCAGCATCCTGGGGCCCAGGACAGGTGTCCTTTTATATTTAAAGATAATAATTGATTTGAAAATGTGAAACTTCATAAAATGCCATGGTTGTTTTATAGAGAGCCCTGACTATTTTGACATGGCTAGATGTTTGAAAAGATTTTGTTTTTCAAAATTGATTTGGAATGGGAAACTTTTTCCCAGTATTGAAAAATATTATCTTAATTTTCCTTCTACAGTTTTCCTTTGATACTGACATACCAGACAGTGCATATTTGTGTCAGAAATTCATGTCAGAACCACACCCCCAACAGCCACTGGGTCATGCATGCCATTCAGCTGCAGAAGATGGGAGGCGCAGGGCTTTGAAAACCTCTGTTCGGCTGCAGAAATGTTCAAGTTGAACGGGATTTGCAAATAAAAAGCATGACGATGAAGCCACCTCTGCTGAGGGCCGTGAAGTCTTCTCCTCCCAATCTGGACGCACCTGCTTTCCCCCACCCGCCTCCCCGTGTCAGCCATTGTCCATCAATACTGACTGAGCACCACGCCTCAAGGCTGTGACAGCTCTAGTAGGAAGACACAACATGGAGGGTTTCTAGGCCAAGGCTGGTTCCAGACTTCAGTCTCCCTTTTTGTCCCAAGGCTGCCTCTTTACCCCCAGCTACCAGCTCATGGCCACCCCAGTCAGGGGGACTGCACATGACTGGGAAATTCAGATCCACTTCACGATCATTTATTGAGCGCCTTTGGAGAAAGCACAGTGGCTAACTAGTTAAGTGGACAGCCTTTGGAATCAAACCTGGCAGGAATGACTAATTACTAGGTATCATCTAATTACTAGCTAGGTGATCTTAGGCAAGTCATAGTGCTTCTTTAAGCCTTGGTGTTAGTAGGGATAAGGATCCTCACTCTGAAGGGCTATAAGGCTTGAGATGAAGTCCACGATGACAAGCACCCTGAGTGGTCCACGGTAATGATAACAGGGGTCTCACTGGGGTCCTAGCGAAAAAACAGATGGGTAATCCAAGCAGAGTTTAATGAAGGAACTATTTATATTGTAGGAGAGGTGACGGGAGAAGGGCCACAGGCTGTGAGGGGGATTTAGTAAGGGAGAGAGCGGTGGAGGAAGGAGAAGTTCAAGAACCTGAAAGGTCACCTTGAGAAAAGCTGTGACCCTCCCTGAGGTTGCTGGAGCAGTAATGACCCCTCCTTCCCGCCCCTGCCTGCCCTTTCTATCTGTAGCGGGGCACTCCTTTTGCTGAACAGAAGGCAAGAAGGCAAGGCAGGTCAGGGATGCCTGACAGTCAATCTCTGGAGCCAGAGAGCAGGTAGAGTGGGATGGAGAGACCTGTGGGAAGGAAGGGGAGGGAGCTGCACCACTGGCCACTGCCATTCACGGAAGACCTGCCGGAGGCCAGCTCCCGGCAACTCAACAGGGAACGAAATACGTTCTTAGAAGTCTATGAATTCTGAGCCTAGTGGTAGACATGTGTAGAAATAAACGATCACAGTATAGGGCAATAGATGCTATTATAACATAACAAGAAGGAACCTCCAAACCAGGTGTTTCAGAAAAACAGTGTTCCTGAGAGGATTCTTGAGCCCTCGAGGGTGCTGAAGGAGGCACAGCCTTTAAAAGCAAGAAAGGAGGCACTGGGAAAGAGCGTCCCAGACAGAGGAAGACAGGAACAGGGGGAGTGTGAGGTGGCTGTTAGGTAAGCCTATGGATTTGGGGAGGTGGGTATGAAAAAAAGGGGAAGGATGCTAGGGAGGCCAGCCAGGCCTGGGTCATTCATAGAGGGACCTATTAGTCAAGCTAAAGAAGAGTTCAGATTCTATCTTGAGAGCCACTGGGATCTACAGCTGGATTTTAAACAGTGGAATGACTAGTAAGGTCTGTGTTTCACCAAAAATGGTTTTGGTCACCTCAAGGAAGAAGGTATTGGTTGTTATGACCCTGACCCATAAGAACTGGCATCTAGGTCCACAGATGTAACTAAGCAGGGGAAGAACCTCACTGCAGGTTAGGGAAATCCTGAGATAGTGCAGACATAGGGCAGGGAGAGCAGGGTTCTCAAACTGAGGCTCCCAGCAAATGTTCCCAGCATGACAGCAAATCTTGGGCAGAAGATAATTTAGTGCTGTACTTGTCATGCTTTAATGGGTATGGGATCACCCCGGGATCTTAGAACAAGGCAGACTCTGATGCAGCAGATCTGGGGTGGAGCCCAAGATGGCACATTTCTAAAGAGCTCCCAGATGATGCTGATGACAGAACACTCTGAGTGGTTCAGCCTTAGAAGCCAACTGCCTCAACGTTCTCTTTTACAGATGAGCTAACAGAGGCCATGAGAGGGTGTGGCAGGTAGTGTAGCAGAGTAAAGCAGTGGTGGAGCCTACAGGGACTAGTGCTTTTTTCTTTCTTTTTCTTTTTTTTTGGGGGGTACGCGGGCCTCTCACTGTTGTGGCCTCTCCCATTGCGGAGCACGGGCTCCGGACGCGCAGGCTCAGCGGCCATGGCTCCCGGGCCCAGCCGCTCCGCGGCATGTGGGATCCTCCTGGACCAGGGCACGAACCCGTGTCCCCCACATCGGCAGGCAGACTCTCAACCACTGCGCCACCAGGGAAGCCCCAGGGACTAGTTTTGAGTCCCCCAGTTCAGAGCTCTGGTGGAGTCCCCAGGACCTTCTGGGAGACTTTTGGAAGCCAAGCACTGTACTTGCTACTTGAAGGCAAAGGGGAGGAGTAGTGAACAATAAATTGATGAGCCCAAAGCGTTTCCAGCACATTCCTGGAGAGTGCAAATGGCTCTGCCAACATGTGTGATGAGCTCTTCACACATCAGCCTGCTCTGAGGGGATTGGGAAACCTGACATAACCTCTGCTGGGCTGCCAAAGGCCTGCTTCCCACACACAGTGACTGGCTCAACGCAGGACTCAAAACATACACGCACACTGCTGCAATCCAGTTGGAGGACAATTTGCCAATATGTATCAAGAGTTACAAAAGTCTTCCTTCTATTCAACCCTGTAATTTCATGTGGGTGAATGTCTAAAATAGAAATACGCCAAAAAGAGGGGAAAGAAAACCAGCCATGACATTGGATGGCTACTGGCAACATACATCTAATTCTTATGATACTCTCGAATTGTAGGCTTGATATTACTTCTCCTACATGCATTTAAAAAAATCTAAGCATATACAGTAACGCAATTTCAGAGTGGTTAATGTGCCCCCGAAGTCTTCCATCCAGGTAACGTTAGAACCAGGATTTTAGATCCAGGTCAATCTGATCTGAAGGCCATGTTCCGTCCATCACGATATACCATCACCATAGGCATGAGGTTTATTACAGTGTTTTCAGAAATACGGAAAAAAAGAGGGGAATGGATAAGTAAATTAGGGTATATACACTGAATGGGCAATTATACAATCATTAGAAAAGATAAGCTGTTTCCATGGTGCTATGAAAGCATCATGGTTGTGATAAAATGCTTAATAAAAAATTATGACAGCAAATTTTATGTAATTAGAGTTAGGTAAAAGATGTATGCATATTAACAAAGATAAAATACAAGGCAAAGGACTTCCCTGGTGGCACAGTGGTTAAGAATCTGCCTGCCAATGCAGGGGACATGGGTTCGAGCCCTGGTCTGGGAAGATCCCACATGCCGCAGACCAACTAAGCCCATGCCCCACAACTACTGAGCCTGCGCTCTAGAGCACTGAGCCACAACTACTGAGCCTGCGTGCCATAACTACTGAAGCCTGTGCGCCTAAAGCCCGTGCTCCACAAGAGAAGCCATCGCAATGAGAAGCCCGCGCACTGCAACGAAGCGTAGCCCCTGCTCACCGCAACACTAGAGAAAGCCCGTGTGCAGCAACGAAGACCCAAGGCAGCCAAAAATGAATTAAAAATATATATACAAGGCAAAATAATTGTTGTCCTACGGGGAGAGATTATAGGTGATTTTTTTTCTCTGACATCCAAACTTTCTGTAATATTGTTATAAAAAGTGGCTGGGGAAGGCTAAGATTACAGAACGCATGTGTTGGCGGGGAGTGCACAGAGCTGGTTATATATACAAGGTCCTTAGGGAAAGTTCCAGTAAGGTCTTGAAACCTCTACACATGCTCCTGTCTTCCTGTGGCTCTGTGTTTTAGACACAGTCATGAAAACTCTCTAGATAAGTTGTTCTAGTGCAGACTTTCTCACCTCTGGCACCTTCTTCAGGAAGGACTCCATAGCACTGGCCCCTTATTCCAGGCAGTCCCACAGTTACTAAAAAGAACTGCCTTCCAGAACTGCAGAGAGCACATTTACACAGAAGGTGGGAAAGGACAAAGAGGGCAGTTAAGCATCACAAGTGACACCATGACCACCTAGAATGCCACATCAAGAGGGATTCTGAGGCAGGTCAGAGTTCAATGGCAGAGTGTACCCTGGACGTCTATCACAGGGATGGTATTCGGGAAGAGTGGGAGCACACACATACCCCACATTCACCTCCGTTTGTTAAGAAATAAGCAAATGGAGACTCACATTCTAAAAGGAGGAGGAAAATATGACCACCACTTCTAACTCTGGGTTTACAGATTTCTGTCTGAATTTGTACATATTGTTCTACTCTGCTCCCTTAGATCCATTCCTATGGAACAGAGAGAGCTATTATTTTGAGCACAGTTCTACAATCAACGGAAGGCATGTGATTGGCTCTGATTGCTACTGACAAACCTACGGAGAAGCAAAAGGAAAGCAGAAGTTCGAACACTGCTAACCAGCTCTAAAAAGATCCAGGTCCCTCTTACCCTGTGCTGAAAATTGTGTCTTACATTCTGGGAAGATCAATCAACATATCCCAAAATCGGATGATTAGAAAGTAAAATATGGCCTATATGCTCAGGGGAGCAGAGAGCCATTAAATGGGATAGTTAAGTAGATTACACTGAAACTGGAAAATGTTTGACAGAGTGAAAACCCAAGTTTTGCAGCGTGGTCATAATCATGCAAAAGATGTCACTGCATGAGGACTAGAAAAAAAATAAACCCTTGTGAAAATGCTTGGTCTGTGAGGGAGTGGGAATTGGGGGTGACTTTGCACCCCCCATCTTTCTAACACCATGTACTGTTGTTGTAATGTCACTCACATTAACAAAGAATAAATTCCTTTTAAAAATCACGAAATCAGAAGGAATTAGATATTTCAATATCTATTGCAGCTGTTGCCTTAACCTTGATTCAAGTTTGGAATACAGTTTTATTCATTAAACAAATACTTACTGAGTACCTACTTTATGCCAGGTACTGTTTAAGGTACCTGAGATGCAACTGTAAAAAAATGGATCCCTAACCTTGACATGTTTACCATTTTCAGCTGAGTTCTATGAGTGTTATGTAAACTCACTGGTCATTGGAACCTCATGCGGCGTATTATAAATTATTATAGGACTTAGGGCATAATCTTACGATTTTACATGGTTATATCAGATCATATCTGTAGGCTAACTGATGCAAACTGACTCATAACTATCACTGTACTCCTACCATCAAAGGAAACCTCTCCAATCTTCATTCATTTATATAGATATAGATATAGACATAGACATAGATAGACATATTCACCTGCTGTTTTCCAGGCAGTGCGTAAGGCACTGGGCTCTCCAGCGGTGAGTAATATATATGTGGGTCCTGCCTTCATGGCACTTACAATATAGGGAGATACATTTATAATTAAATACACAATAATTATGAATTGTGACACATATTATTCAGGAAATGGTAGCAGTGATAGAGAATAATGGTAAGCGGGTCGAGTCCTACTTTAACACTGTTAGGCAGGGCCTCTCTGAGGAAGGAGCGTACTCGCCCATCCCTGTAGTATGAGAATGAGTTGGCCATTGCAAGGAGGTGGAAGAGATTTCTGTCAACGAAGAACTCCATGTGCAAAGAGCCTGAGGCAGGAGGGAGCTTGACTTGTTAGAGGATGTTAAAGAAGGCCAGTGAGGGGGCTTCACTGGTGGCGCAGTGGTTGAGAGTCCGCCTGCCGATGCAGGGGACGCGGGTTCGTGCCCCGGTCCGGGAGGATCCCACATGCCGGGGAGCGGCTGGGCCCGTGAGCCATGGCCGCTGAGCCTGCACGTCTGGAGCCTGTGCTCCGCAATGGGAGAGGCCACAGCAGTGAGAGGCCCGCGTACCGCAAAAAAAAAAAGAAGGCCAGTGAGACCAGACTAAAGAGGAAAAGAGAATCCAAGGTGCAAGGTCTTTGAGACCTAAGTTAGCAATTGGGATTTAATGTGAAATGCATTATTTCTATAGGTAATGTAATAAAATTCTGGGAGACAGTAACAAAAACTTACATAAATACAAAGAGATTTAAGACTGTAAAGATGTAAATTACCCACCATGTTGTTTCATATATTCAATGTAATTCTAATCAAAACTACAACAGGGCTTGTCATTAAATTGGAAAACTAAATTCTAACGTGAAAGAGCCAAGGGCAAGAATAGCCAAGATATTTCTAAAGAAGAATGAGGAGGAGGGACGAGCTCTGTTAGAGATCAGGATTAACTGTGAAGCTCTAATAACTCTGAGTGCGGCTGTTATAGATGGTGGCCACCGGAATAGAAAGCTCAGAAACAGATGAATGCGTATAAGGAACTTCGGCCTATGTCAGATACGGCCTGGGAGAACAAGGAAAGAGCAGGCTATCATTAAAAGGACCTGGGGAAAGTATTTATCCACAGAGGAAAAAATGAATTTTGCACCTCATCTCACACCATACACAAAAATTAACTGTAGATAAACAAAGGACTTATATTTAGAGAACAAAACTATACAGTTTTTAGTAGAAATATAGGGAATCATCTTTCTCACCTTGGTTTGGGGAATAGTTACTTAAGGACACAGAATGTGCTTATTAGATAAGCGAAGACTGATAAAATGGACTACGTTATAATTAAGGGCTTCTGTTATCAAAAGATACCTTACAGGAAGTAAAAATGCAAGTTATACACATAACTGACAAAATAGTATAAAAAGCATATAAAGACTACATATCAATAAGATCAGGGCAGATAATCCAGTAGAAAATGGGCAAAATACATGAATACACCTCCCACAAAAAGTACATACAAATGAGTAGCAAATATTTGAAAAGATATTCAACCTTATTAATGACTGAGGGAATACAAAGCAAGACAACAAAAAGATGCCATTTTATACCTATTTAACTGGTCAAAATTAAGACTCTTGACCAGACCAATATTGGAGAGGATTTGGAATCATAGAAGCTCTCATACTTTGCCGACATGAGGGTAAATCGTTGAGCCTAGTTTGGAAAATAATTCCACTTTTTTTTTTATAAAGTTGAACATTACTTTACCATATGACTTAGTCTCTGGATATAAACTCAAAAGAAAATCTTGCACATATGCAACAGGAGATATGTACAAGGATGCTCATATCTTCACAGTTGATAAAGGCAACATCCTAGAAGTAACCCTGA
Source organism: Delphinus delphis (assembly GCF_949987515.2). Taxonomy (NCBI): domain Eukaryota; kingdom Metazoa; phylum Chordata; class Mammalia; order Artiodactyla; family Delphinidae; genus Delphinus; species Delphinus delphis. The sequence continues at coordinate 17,321,218 of NC_082697.1, read as the reverse complement.
TGCCTATCAAGGGCTTATGAATCAATGTGTTGTACTATCTGCACGCAATGGAATATTATACAGCAGTCAAGATGAGCATGCTGCAGCTGCACTCATCAAAGGGATGACTACTGGCAACATGATATGGGATAAAAATGCTAAAAGATTATATACAACGGAAAATCCTTTATTGAAGTTAAAGGACTAACAAAACAAAATAATATGACTTTAAGGAATGTATATGAATAGTAAAGCCATATGAAATACAAAGGAATTGTATATAACATTCAGGTTAGCAGGAGGAGTCAGTAGGTTGGGGTGGGAGGAGCTCGTAAGTCTATAAGATATTGTCAAAGTTCTGGTTGTCTCGGTAGCTGGTGTGTAATTGCAAAATGAAATAATGAATAGATACAAAAAGGGGTCATGCACAGACCAATGAGGAAAGTATTTCATGAAACAAAGAGTAAGATTAATTCAATTTTGGACACCTGAGTGGTAGGTCAAAGTAGGAAGGATCCTTTGAATCTAACTGGTCCAGTTCTCCTAGGTCAGAGCTGTAGAGACCAAGGACCAGGTAGGAAAAGGGACTCACTCAAATATATTACTTAGCTATGGCAAACTAAAAGTCGACCTTTAATTTCCTAATAGCATAATTCACTATTTGACTTGCAATGATACACGTATGCTAAAACAATGCATAAAATAAAAGGGACACCAAGAAAGCAAAGCAATGGTGATTTTTATGATATATATTTTGAAGGGCTCTGAAAAAGACCTGGTATGCATGAATGCATGCATGCATGCATGCATGCATTGAGTCCATAATGATATAGGCCAACATCCCATACTTGGGTATAAAGTTTAAGGAACTACTACTCTTCTCTTGGTGAAGAATGAAGAAAAAGTAGCCAGAGAAAAGGATCAGAGTGAGGGGAAGAAATCTACCTGCCATCTTCTGAGACCCATGAAAGGATAATCTCTGAATCATAAATTTGAATTCCAGCCTCCAGAGACTTCAGGATGAAGGCTCAAATGCCCTGATGATAGATGAACACTCCACTCACAACCCCTCTTCAGTTTTTAGTCCCAAACAAAGAGCTGTTCTGACCAAAACACAAAGGAAAGAGCCAGCCAGTTAAAAGCGCCAAACCCGTGCCACACTGCCCTGTCCAGGTGGAAATCCAACAGGAGTAATAAGGTAAAACATCTGAGATGAAAAGAGAACAACTTCTGATGTTTAAAGAGACACTCGGCAGCTTAAACACTGCCTCTGGGCATAGTTGATTGAGAGGACCAGGTAGCCAAAGAGAGGGTTCCATCAGTAGGCACGTGGCTGTGTGCACAGGCCACTCCTCACAAAGCCCACCGGATGCACAGTACATCAAAACACAGTTTCCCTCCCACGTAAGGAACATGAAGGAGAGCCCGGCTGGCCAAGTGCAGAACGACCCTTTCATTTCCCTCCCTCCACTCTCTTAGGACAACTGTAAATGCACAGGATTAAATTTAACCTGCAGGGGTTTTTTTTAATTCAAATTTTCCTTTAGCAAAAGCTCTGGAGAGGAATTACGGCAGAAGTTCATGAGAAACAGCTGGGAGCCCATTGAGACATTCCTATGACACGGACAGGAAATGACCTGGAGTTTCTCGAGGCAAGGAGAAAACAGACATAGAGCCCTGTGCCTCTGAAATCTACTATAGTTAACTCTCCAAAAAACGTAGAGCAATTCCAAGGATGCAATGGGGACTGAGGGTACAGCCCAAGGGTAGAGGCTTCACACGCACATGTGAACAAATACATACGTGCATACACGTGCCATGTTACAGCTACATACACTCGCAAACCTACATGCTTATAAACACATACACCAAGACAAAACTGGTCCACGTGTGCTCACTGTGGGAATATTTTCCATGCAGTAACTCCTACTGCTTTCTTTACAGCTAAGTTGAATGACTAATGTTTATTGTGAAAACCTTTTTATTGCCAGGAGAACATGATTTGCTGTTCTTCAGGTAACAAGTGCTATGCATCTGTTGATTCCTACTGTCACATTACCTGGCTCCATCACAAATACCTGTGTTGTAATAAAAAAAAAAAGAAAGAAACACCCCGAGGCTAATATATAGGCATTCTTGGTATGCTAAAAGTGGATGACAGGCAGCTCTAAAGGTCCCACTTACATAAATGCAACTTATTCATATCAGAAGGCAACTTCCTTTCCTTCCAGACTCAGAGTGCCAGAAATCATTCCTTTCAACCAGCCTGTCAGCCCAGCAGACCTGTATGTGGCAGAGGAACATCCTACGGAGGACGCGTAATGGGCTGAGGGTTAGGAAAAACGGCTCCTTGACATCCCAGGTCTCTGACTTTTAAGACTTAGGGAAAGCCTGTGGGAAAATCTATGAAGCTTTGGGTGTGCGTATGCCTTTTTGTAAATCTCACAAATAAACAACAGAACTAACTTCTACTGTAAAAGGAGAGGGGAAGGTATTTGTAAGGTAAAGTCCATGGTGGATTCTGCTGTCAGAGCTGCAAGATGCTATTCACGAAATGCAAAGGGATATTGACGGACTGATCCGGTCTTGTGTGTCTTCAATTATTCCACAAACTGTTTAGCAAACTTGAGGGAAAAAAAGCCAACGCTTCTTGAATTTGAGCCTTAACATAATTAGTGCCTAGCATCTGCACGGGCATGAGTTTGAGCTGGTTATAGTGTAACATCAGACAATGTTGTATTCCAGAAGAGTGAAAATGAAGGCAGGGGAAAGCCAGAGTCATGACTGTGTTTATTTAGCAGGTATTTAGCTAGGATAACATATCAGAGTGGACTGACTGGATGCATGTTATGGAATGCTTCTTCCCAACCTTGGATGTACACTAAAATTTCCCAAAGCACTTAAAAAAAACAAAACAAAAAAAACAACTCCACATGGATAGAACTTTCCCTCCAGATATTCTGATTTATTTGGAATACAATGATGCCTAAGCATTCAGTCATCCATCCATCCATCTATTTATGTATCCACCTACCAATGTATTTATGATATGTTTTGGAGCTCTCAAGGTATGATTCTCATTTTCAGCCAGGCTTGAGAACCACTCAACTTGTCAGACAAAATTTCACCATTACCCCTTATTAAGATAAAGTACAAATCTACACACCCATATAAGGAATATCTATTGAGCACATATGATGTGCAAACTTTTCTTTTAGGTCCTGAGGACACACTAAAAAGCAAAAACAAATATGACCAGTGTCAGTTCAAGATGAGTTCTCCACCAGGCTGGAGAACCAGGGAAGAGCTAGTTTCACAGTTCAGTTCTGAAGGTCGTCTGTGGGCAGAATTCCATCTTTTGCTCAGGGGAGCTCAGTCTTTTGTTCTATTCTGAGCTTCAACTCAGAGGGCCTCCATAGTGAGGCCCCCCCACACTATGGAGGGCAATCTGCTTTCCTCAAAGTCCACTGGCTTAAATGTTCATCTCATCCAAAAACACCATCACAAAAACATCCAGAATAATGTTTGACCTCATATCTGGGCACCGTGGCCCAGTCAAGTTGACACATAAAATAACCAGCACACGGCCCGTACCCTTATGGGGCTAAAAGTCCGGTAGGGGACTAGATGATGCTACAGCACACAAACAAAATAAGTGCAGATTGTAAAAACGGTATGACAGAAATAAGCAAATTGCTGGAGAAAATGGACAGTACAGGGAAAAAGCCTCTTGGAGGTGGAGGATAGGAAGGAACCAGCCACAAGAAACATAAAGTAAAAAGTGCTATAGGCAGAAGGGACAGCATTCACAAAGTCACATGGGCTGCAAAGAACTGGATGAGCTGGAGGAAGTGTTAGAAAGCCAGAGGGGCTGGTACACAGAAAACAGTGGGAAGAGAGGCAGGAGATGAAGTTAGAGGGGCCAGATCATCCGGGGCTCTAAAGTTAAGACGAAGCCAAAGCAGGGAAGTAACATGACTGAATTTACTTTTCAAGATACTCTGTCTGGCTGCAACGTGGGGAAGTGGCATAGGGGAAGTGTGGATGGGGGATCGGCAGGGAGGTTCTGAAGTAGTCCAGGCATCAGATCAGTGCTCAGAACACTGTGGTGGTGGAGGTGGTGTCGTAGGACCTGGCCTGGGTGGAACTTTCTAGAGTATTTGATGTGTGGCAGGTGGGAGGAATGGATGATTCCCATACTTATGGCTTAAACGATTCAAAAGAAATAAGAGCCTTTTTCCTAGTTACCAGCCCGGTTCATGTTACACCCACTAGCCGCCTGCATTATGCAAATTGTACATCGTAATTAATGTAGATCCAGCTTGAATTATGCAAATTCTTGCTTTGGGCTGTGCTAGTCACTTCCTGCCTCTACTACCTCCTGCCCATCGAAGACCACATCCCATCCTCCCTACTGACCCTCTGTGGACTGGAGCCATAAGCCTGTCTTGGGTGACCGAGCCCTGAGAGGTCATTACGGCCAAGCCAAGAGAAGGCAGGAGGATGAACATCCAAAAGGAGGCAGCACCTCCCCCGGGCCTTTCTCTGAGAGCCTGCTCTGAGCTCATCACGCAGCTGGCCCCTCTCTCCATCAGTGCTTGTCTGCACTGGTCCTGCGCAGAACTCCTCTCCGGCTCAGAACACATGCCTGGCCTTCCTGCAATGCACTCTGATGGAATGCTGATTCCTGGGGCCCATGCGTTTGGTTCAGATCAAATGCAACTGTCTATATGCTGGAAAAATATTGACGACCCTCCAACCTATCCCGACTTTTAAAGGGGCTTCTGCACAGGAATGCCGCCTTGTTTTACTGAGGCGAAGTCTGTGTTTTATTTAACTCTGAACGCCAGGCGCCTAGAATAGCTTGCAGGATAAATGTCAATCAACTCTAGCATAATCAAGACACCCATTCCTGCCTCATTAGGGTCCTCTCATTCCCTTTAAGCTTCTCAGATTTATACGCTGTAATTAGAAACTTGGTGATTTTGACTGCTAAACATAAAGGCTTACTGGGAAGCTTCTCATGTCTGAATTTTTAAAATTTGCACACGTTAATCCGGCTGCATCTTCTGGCCCAATTCCCTCACACCGTTTTATATTTATTTTTGGACAGAGACGAGAACCATTAATTGAATTGAAACACATATTGATTATTGTTTTTCATGAACTCTGAACAGCTTGTCTCTGAATGATTTTACTGAGGAGTTTTTAGGCAACTGTTTGACTGGATTGTTTCCCCTGTGACCGCATTCTGGCTTGCGTGCCTGTCTGCAGTTGCCTGGTCTGCTTTTAGGGAGTCCTGTTGTTCGCAAGAGCAGAGTCAGAGTGGAAGGGGTCACGCCAACCCTCTTCACGTACAGGCCCTGATTGGGGCACCCTGATATCCCATCAAACCCAAGTAGGGCTCCGGAAGAGTCTATGCAAATAGCATGCTTTCCACGTCCCTGGTGAAAATCCTCAGCTCTCTGGACCCCATGTGAGCAGAGATATCCCTCAGTTCATGTAGTCGCCACATTATTCATCCAAGGACTGCAGTGTTTGCATCAAGCAGAGCTTTCCAGAGCCAGATTAGGACATTTTAGGACGTGTCTTACACCACTGCTTCTCCCATGTTCATGTGCGCATGAGTCACCTAGTTAAGACACAGACTCTGATTCAGTGGATGAGCTGGGGCCTGAGATGCTGCATGTCTGACCTGCTCCCAGGTGATGCTGATCTGCGGGTGTGTAGGCACGGGGCCTCTGACGTGACCTCTCTTCATGCACTGTCTGTCACCCTGCTGGGGAAGTGACCACAGAAGCGCACCCTGCGTCTCCACTAAAATACAAATTCCCGAAGATCTGAGGCCATGGGCTATGCACCCTGATGCGTCCTGCTGCAGCAGAGGCGAGGCTGGCTTCAGCGGGCTCTGATGAGCATTCTGAGCTCCCCCTTCAGTGGGCACGGAGAGAGGTCATGGCTGTTGGAGAATCAGGCCGTTTCACAGCCCTGGGGTGGCATCAGGGTAGGGGGCTAGACTCCCAGCCCTTAGGGATAGGAGGCCAGAATCTAAGTCCATGGTTCCAGGGAGCTCTTCAAGAGAAGAACTCCTGACTGAAAGGAAGGTGTCGAAGTCCAGAAAGGGGCAGCAAGGAAAAAGCAGATGTGACAAAGTTTTCACCTCTTCCACCTGGGTGCAAGGGCTTCCAGCAAATAGTTGAGCCCTCACTGCAGTATCACAGATGAGTTAAATGTCCTTGCCTCCTGGCACATTTTGCAGGTGTCCCTGAGATGCTTATTGTGCTCACAGCCACTAGCCACACAACAGCCAGGTGATTTTTTTAAGAATGCAAATATGATTCCTTCACTCCTCTGCTTAAAATCCTCCTAGGGTGTTCTGTTCCTCTCAGGAGAAAGTGCAAACTCTAGAAGCCTTGCGTAACCTGACTCTACCCACCCACTCTCCACGTGGCCTCATCACCATCGTCCATGCTCACGAGGCTTCAGTCACCCTGACCTCCTTCCTACTTGTCAAACAGGCCAGAGTCATTCCTACTGCAGGGCCTTTACACGAGTTGTTTTCCTTCAAGGGTCATCACTGCTTTGCCTTTGAAGTCTCTGGCCATGGGCAAGGTTTCAACAGCAGAGCAAATCCAAAATGAGGTGTAAAACTTTGGTTGTGTGGGGTTGGCGTGGATTTGCTTTTCCTTTGAATTTTCCCCAGTAGAAGGCTGGAACAGTTTGACACCTTTATATTACAAAGAGGGGACTGAAGCCCAGAGACTGAATGGGACATAATCAAACCATTCCGATTTTGGAGGGCAGAACTGTCCAAGGGTGGGCCCACAGGTTATGACTTGGACCCACGGGGAAGGGAATTTAATCTTAACGTATGACATACTACTCAGACCTGCTGTGTTTAACAATTTTTACAATATTTACAAAGTTATAACTCTTCTTCACTCCCTCCTCTTTTTAGCTTTTGACTTTGCTGAGTCCAAGGTTGTACATAGGAAGGCACAGACAATCCTGGATTTCTCTTCCATTTGTGTTGTCTGATTTTTCCTTGCCACAAAATGTACTTTCTGAGATCAGAAGAGGGTGATTTGTGATTTATGGATTTCTCTCTAGAAATTATAACCAGAACCTAATTTAAAAAATCAAATTGGTTTCATCTAATTACATTTGGAGATTGCCTCATAAACACATGTTCTGTTGTAAATGTCTTTAAAAGCAAGGTCTCCTGCTCACTATCTGAGGCAGGATTGGGTTGGGCCCAGCGTGGGGGAGACTCCCCATCCTGCTGAAACTTTCTGAAGACTAGTGCAGTCTAGAGCCGTGCTTCTCAAACTTTAATGCCCATGTGAATCCCCCAGGGATCTTGGTAAAATGAAGACTCTGATTCAGGAAGTCTGGTGGGGTCTGAGATGCTGTATTTCTAACCAGCCAATGCTGCTGGTCCATGGACCACACTGGATAAGGGGCGAGACACCTGCACTTGCATTCAGGACCCGTGAGTTGCATAACCTTGGTCCTTACATTTCACCTCTCCAAGTCTCAGTGGCCTCATTTTTATGTAATGGCAAGAGCTAATATTTTTCAATGCTATTTCTAAATGCCAAACGCAGTACTAAACATATATTTATGGTTATTAATACATATAAATGAGCAGTTTCTTAATGTACCCAAGGTTATACAGCAAGGAAGTGGCAGAGCTGGGATTCACATCCAGGCTGCCTGACCTCAAAGTCAACATTCTTACCTTCTGAGGCCTCACTGGTTTGTGACACACATGGTCACAGCCATGTTTATGGTCAACATATAAGGCCTAAGCCCATGACCTCCTTAGGCCCCTTCACAGCGTCAACCCGGAAGTTTGGCATATTCCCAAAAGGTAACCTCAAATGCTCAAACAGGTCAGACAGCGGCCGCCTTCTAGCTCTGGTTCTCTGTATTACAGCCGAAGGAGCAGCCGAGAAACTACCTGAAGGTGTCTCACCACAGCTGTTTCCAGTAGAGTCCCTCACGGGAATGCCAATAGCCCAGCAACTGGTCTTTGAATATCCACAAGGCACTGGGTTCACAGAGAAGCGAGAAGAAAGGTGCGTTGTCCTAATCCGTGTGCACCTTTGTGCCTAGAGTTCCAGACAGCGTACCATCTAGGAGTCTACCTCTGGAACAGAGCAGGACCCTATGGGGCCTTCTCAGGACAGAACCACCCGCCATGTCCTCCGCCTGCCTCCTGTCTGTAGAAAAACTTTAGCCAAAGAATACATTTAAAGTGAGGAAATGCAGAAACAAACGAGAGCAGTCAAATAAAACAAAGTAATAATAGTTTAGCCATTAAGCAAAGTCAAAGACCTTTAGTTCTTCCTCAAGGGCTACAGATAATATTCTGAGCCGCATTCTTTGAGCTATCTTGCAGATACTGAAACTCTCACCAGGTGGAAGAAGTTAACTACACGATGACCAGACTGTAGCCATGACATAAGCTGCTCCACCTGACACAATTCCGAGCACTAACTTCAAGGAAGTGGGAACAAACGGACGCGGGAACTGAAGCTTAACTGTACTTAAAACAATCAATAGGATGCTGATGAGACCACCCTATGACCAACTCCAAGATGACTGTCAGAGCTCACTGTGCTTTGCTGCACTTAAGCCCCTCCCTCCACCCATACATCCCTGAAACTCCCCCTTTAAAAGCTCTTGCCCTCTGATTGGCAGTGGGGAGTTGGCTTTTGGACATGAGTCTGCCTTCTCCCCAGGTTGCTAGCCTCCTGAATAAAGCAAACTTTCCTTTCCAACCAACATCTGTCTCTCAAGTATTGGCTTTCGAGCAGCAAGCAGCCAAACGTGAGTTCAGCAGCCCCTTCGGGGAGCTCGTGCTCAGTGTGTCTAACTCACAGCTATGTCTGCACTCTTGCTCTCTCTCCATCTATTTCTTTCTTCTTACTGTGGAATCACAATCAAGGGTTTCCTAGCCCAGCGCAGTGCATAATCCTGTTACAGCAAGAGGGATACTGCTCCTGTGGAAGCAATCTGTGCAGATATGACTCTACCTGCAACGTGGCCTAGACCTGTGGTTTCCGAAGGCAGGTAGGTACAAGAACCGGGGTCTTTTCACGCCAGAGCTGTCCTCAATTCAAGGCAAAATGAGGAAAAAATAAGGAGAATGTCATGGGTTACCCATAAAGCTAAATTTATTCGATTTAAAGGACTGCCTTTTATTCTGAGATTATGTCCTTTCTATATTTTTGAAATTGTGTTTTATGAAACAATGTTAATAGAAGATGGTAAAGTACTCTGTGTTGGTTCCCCCAAACCATTTGAAATGTTACTGGCCTGTGAATTCCAAAAGTCTTCAACACCTGGCATTGAGAGCCATTTATAAAACAACACCAAGCAACTTAACACCTTAAGTCCTGGGTCCTTTCCCTCTGCTTTACAAAGGGCAGGTGGGTAGATGTCTATCTCATCTGTGTGTATGTGAGTGTGTATGTGAGTGTGTATGATCGCAGCCTGTGCTTTACAAAGAACAGTGTGTAGCTTTTAAATGACTGGGTTTTGTTTCAGTTGAGTTTCCAGTCCCTTTCTTCCCTAATAAGGTTTTGAATGTGTCGCAGGCAAGGTCTATCAGTATGAGTACCTCCTCTCCTTCAGCAGCATCCTTGGGAAGGATGCTTCTCTCAAGCCCATGTTCCAAGATGGAGATGTCAGACAGCTCTGCCTCTGAGGAACGCTGGATGGAGTGAGATAAGTGTTTCCTGAAGGTGTTTTCTCTAGCACCCTGTACATAAGACAGTTTTCTCTTCCCTCAGCCCTGAGGTCTGTCCAGGTCTCTCTAGCGAATTTGTGTCCATCAGATTTACCTTGAATATTTCTCCCTCATCAATACCCCTTGACTTTCCTCCCCAGAGCTCATCCTCCCTTATGGCGGCGATATTCTTCCCCAAGCTCTCTCTCAACAGGTGTACCTTTCTGCATAAGCACTGAGTCATTAGTCCCTCCATGAGCCAGCAGTGTATTTCAGCCTGGGATGCCTATCACCTTTCCCCTCTCAGACTCCCTGGAGAAACCCTGAAGCAACGATTAACCTCCCCCATCTTACAGATGAGAAAACTGAGGCTTGAAGAGAGGAAGAACCTGCTAAAGGTCACTTGAGATGGTGGTAGGACTACTAGGATACCAGACTCTATCCTTCCAGCTTCAGTTTCCATGCCCTTTCTCTGCATTGCTGCGTTTTCTTATTATAATCTGTATCAACAACCTTGTGGTGTCTCAGAACACAAGGGGTGGGAAGAAAGTCAATCTCGCCCATATCCCAATATTAGCATTTAGCTATATCAGCCTTATTGAAGTTTTACTGTTTGCTTCTGCTCTGCAATGAGCTTCTATACCATCTATTCTAATTTTGAAAGTTTTCAGTGAGGCCACATTGTGTTGGCTTGATGGGAGCATTCTTCTCCAAGGACATTCTGCTCCATCTCTGATATAAGACCCTGCTGATCCTGGGAGAAGGGCTTTCAACACCATCACCTTGGCTCTGTGGCCAAGGCATCACCATATGCCTTAGCCACAGAGCAACGTCAAAGCTCAAGAATCATGTACCCCCAGTTAGAGAATGACACTGGGACCATTCTGGAAGCCCAGGGACTGATATGGGTACCACGGGAATCATGTGAGTGTTGTGATTTTCCAGAGGAACTGCAAGTACTGTTTGCCAGGCCTGGGTCTGCTCAGCTGTGCCAGGACTACCTGACTCCTTGAGTCCTAATGCCTTTGCTGAAGAGATCAATAATCCTTTCAATGCCCAATTGTCTTTGTCACTAGGGCTATCAAGACAGCTCAGTTGATGCCCCTGTGTTTTTTTCCCACTGTATTATCAGAAACCTTCCAGTAAGTTGTGTCTCACTCACCTTTGTGCCCTTGATGGAGCTCTGCACACAGTAGGTATTTGCCAACGTCAGGCTGAAGGAAACTGAATAAAGCCAAGCCAAGTGATACAATCACAGGGGCCTCCTTACCTCGTAGAGCGTGATGACCCCATTGGTCTCATTGGGAGGTTTCCACTGGATGTAGATCTTCTCCTCAAAGGGACCCCCTTGGATGGACTCTAGAGGAACAGCTCCTGGAACTACAGAAGGAAAAAATTAGGAACTTGATGTCACCTTCCATCTCATTTCGCCAGCCTCATTGACCTAGAACAGGAGTCAGCAAAATTATCCTGTAAACGGTCAGATAATAAATACTTTAGGCTTTGTGGGCCATGCAGTCCCTGTTATAACTACTCAACTTTGGCACCTGCAGCATAAAAACACCCATAGACAATCCATAAATAAATGGGCATGTCTGTGTTCCAAAAAAACTTTATTTCTAGCAACAGGCAAGGGCTGGAGTTGACCCATGGGCCATAGTTGGCTAACCAATTCTCTGGAAGACCGATGGCTTTTCATCTGCAGGCTCTGAGCAAGTTTCTTCTGGAACTAAAACTGACCAGGGTAAAGAGGACATCTGTAGGTCCCAGCCCTGCCAGCAGTAGGATTCTGGAATTAGACTCTTGCCTTAGGATTGGTATTTGAGGAATGCAACGTGAACGTCACTATCATTTTCCCAAACCTGTCAAGCTTTCTCCAGCTACAGGAAGTGCTTCCATAGTTTCCTAATCCCTGAATCTACCAGGAACTATGTGCCTTGAAACTTCAGTCTAATTAGAGGGCAGCTCATTTGTCTAGCTGCTGAGTCTCCAACGCCTGACACGTGGTAGATGCGTAACAATCATTTGCTGCTTGGACAAATAGATGAGTCAATGACCTATGCCAGCATTTTGCCCTAATGAGCAAAACCTTTCCTGGGCTGTTTCTGTACCCAGATAAGTCTTCCTGCCAGCATCCTCCTGCTGAATTCCACCATCATTATGACAGTCTGGAAGATGCTGAACCGTAAAATAATGATTCCCCCAACTTCCCGTTATAACCCCCTAGAGGATCATGAATTCATGTAAGTCATTACAGAATCTATTTATATTTTGGCATTATAAACACAGGTATTTTTACTAAGTGCTTACTCTGTGATCAGAATTCTACATACATTATTTCATTTAAGCTACAAAAGAGCTCTGTCCGGTAGTATTATCTCCTTTCTGCTGATAAGGGAACTGAGGCTCAGAGAATTAAATAACTTGCTCAAGGTCATATGGCTCTTAAGTTGCAAAGAGGAAAGTGAACACCTGTCTGTGAGCTTCAAAGCATATACTCTTAATCATCATGCTGTGCCTCTCTAGATATAGCCACGGCCATATGTTGCAATCAGTTCCCTATTGTTAAATTAAAATATATTTAGTTTTTCTCATTACGGACATGATACACAGAATTTGTTGAATATTAAAAATCTACAAAAAAAGATTTTTTAAAAAAGAAAAGAACAAAATCACTCATAATCCCTGTAACTGGAGATATTTTTCCAGTATCTTCACATGACTATGCATATACATATTTTATTTTTAAAAATTAAACTCCTACTGTGCATATTGTGTTGTGACCTTCTCTTATCGCTAAACAGATAACAGTTTTAAAAAAATCCTTGTTCTTTGGGGCCATGCATTTGAATGGCTACTTAGAGCAGGATATGCCCCATTATAGTCACCAATCCTTTATTATTGGGCATTAAAGTTGGTTTGAATTCTTTATGATTATAATAACACTGAAATGAGCATTCTTACAAATAGGTATTTGAATGCAACTCTGCTGACGTCCCTAAGATAAATTCTTGGAAATTAATTTATTGGGCCAAAGTAAATGAACTATTTTATCTTTAAGGCTTTTGACATATATTACCAGATTGCCTTCCAGAAAGTTCACACAATTCTGGGCTCCCCAAACAGAAGGATATGCCAATTCCCAATCCATGACAACAACGACTATTTAAAAGATTAAGCATATGTAGTTGTACCTTTTTTAGAATACTGGAGAGCACAGATTTGTTTTTCAGTTTAATTGGCCATTTGCATTGATTCTTTTATGAACATGCTCTCTATACCCTGTGCTCATTTTCCTGGATGACTCTTCATTTCTGTTCATCATTGTCTTATGATTTATAATCTGTTTTTAAGCTTTTCTGCATAGGTTACAATAGTTTTGGTCAGTTCTTCATTTGCTTTTTAAATCTTTTAGGTATGTAGAAACTTCTAAGTATTCAGATCTCTTATTGCTTTTCCTTATCCCGTCATCCTTTCCACAAATATTTATTGAATACTTAATATGACCAAGGGACTTGGTGATAGACATTACAGATACACCAGGGACAGAGAAAGATATAGTCAAATCCTTGATAAAGCTTGTATTCTGGAAAGGGAGACTACATTAAATAATTGCAATCATAATTAGTTTTTTAAAGTTGTTATCAGGACTTTGAGGTAAACACATAAGATGTTGGAAGAATTATAACCAGCAGAGAAAATCTAGCCTGGCAAATCAGGATAATGAGTAGAAAGTAAGTTAGGGTCGATGGATAAGTAGAAGCTACTAGGACAATCCTGGGGATGGTGGGTGTTGGAGTGCAGTGGATGGCTTTGTGGAGGAAAGTGTGGAAGGAGAAAAGCCATCCTGGGGAGAGAAGATGGTAGCTTGGACCAGGGTGACGGTACTGTAGAAGAGAATTAGACTGTGTCAGAGATTTGGGGGAGCTCCTGTGATTTGGTGGAGCTCCTGTGATTTGGTGGTGATGGAGGAAAGAGACGTGTCAAGGTAAAACCCCAGCTCTTCTGTTTCATACCAGTGGGGTGGATCAGAGGTTGTTCATAGAAAGGGAGCCTTAGAGGATGCCTAGTCTTGGAAAGGAAGCTGGCAAGCTCAGTTCTGTCATAATTCATTGGACAAGTATGCAGAACACCCAGGGGGCAATGTTGTAGCAGTGGGGTGGGGGCAGTGGGTAGCGATGTTTAGGCACTGAAACCATGGGCAGGGAGTAGATCTTGTAGCCAGAGTGCAGAGGAGAACAAAAGTAGCAAGTCTAGGACTAAGGCAAGAAGAACTCCAAACTTAACAAGGAAAACAAAGAAACTCGGAAACTGGGAAGCCGTGTTCAGAGAGGCAACAGAAAACCAGGAAGGTGGGCTGTCACTGAAGCAACCAAGGGAGGAGCAGAAAGGTATTGGTTAACAGTGACAGGTGTGGATGCCGAGTAAGATGCAACCTTCTGTTTGCTTACTGAATGGAGTGTCTTCAAGGTTACCTGTGAACTGAGCAAGGGTAATTTAGGGAGAACACTGGTGTCATAAGTCATCTTTTAATGGGTGGAGAAAAGAGTGGAAGGTGAGGCGAGTAAACAAACAAACAAAATGTTTACTTGTGTTGAGATGAGTAAACATTTTGGCTGTGAAGGGGAGGTGAATGCAAGAAGGAGCAGGAATGAGACATGGAGTAAAGTACTGCCCCCTCCCAGAGAGGGAGAGGTTATAGCATGATTAAAGGCAACCAGGAAAAAATCCAAAATTGACGTAAGAGGTAAAAGGACAGGAAAGAGAGAGGAAACAACTGACATTAGTAGGGTCCTGAAAATGCCAGGGCAGGGAAAGAGGGCATCCTTCCCTCTGTGAGATAAGAGGAAGAAAATATGCAAGTGCTCTGGAGAGGGGGGTTGAGGTGTCCTCTAATGGCTCTACTTTCTTAAGAAGAGAGAGTGAAACCATCTACCCAAAGTGTCCTGGAGGAAGAGCTTCGTCAGGAACCTGGAGAAGCTTTAAGAGGTGAAAGGTGAGCTGAACAGAGAGGTGCTGGCGCTGCTCACTAAGAAGGCTGTATCAGATGCAGGCTGGGATGGGACCACCACCTGGGCTCCTCCTTTCGTACTAGCTCAGAGCAAATTCTCTTTTTTACCCAACATCAGATGAACAGTCATCTGTATTTTCTGCCTTCAACTTTTTCTTTTGAAACCTAACACTTTAATCCATCTGGGATCAATATTATGTACTGTACAAAATGGAAATCTCACTAGAGTTCTTTACAATATTCTTAGGATAATAAATTGACCAGTCAAAACTTTCCCCAGTGATTTAAAATGCCATTTTATTATCACATTAAATTATTTTATATTCTAGCATATGTTGTTGGCTTTCTGCTCTATTTCATTGAGTCATAGCTTCTATTCTGACAGTATCTCTCTGTTGTGTTGATATAGCATGTTTTAATATTCAGTAGAACAGGTCCTTTCCAAATATCATCATTCTTTTGCAAGTTTTCTGGACTATCAATACCCATGTATTCTTCCAGAAGAATACTAGAATAATTTTACAAAACTTCCAAAATGTTCCATCAGAATCTTTATTTCCCTTGCATTCTTCACTTCTCTGGGGGACAAGTGACACCTTTTTTATAACAAGTCCTCCTGCCAGTAATATTGTATTAATTCTCATTTCTTAATGTTTTCTTTTTAGGTCTCCCAGTTAAAAATGTTTTTTTCATTTCTTACAAACTGTGTTCCTAGGATTTTATTACTTTTGTTCATATTATTTTTGCATTACATTAAGGAGTTTCTCTTGTGAAACATACGACAAAATTATGTGTAACACATGTATATGTAAATAATAATTATGAAATGAACATGCAGGTACCCACTGTCCAATCTAAGAAATAAACCATCACTGTATCATTGGAGCATCCTTTGTGCCTTCACTCTTGACTCCTACTCTCCGCCCCATGAACAAAAAAAATGCATATTATCCTGAATTTTATGTTAATCGTTCTCTTTATTTGGAGTTATAAGTATATACATCTATCTCAAGACAAAATATCATTTAGTTTTTCCTGGTTTCCTTTATATACATAAAGCTGAGTGTTTGTATTGCATGATTTGCATTTGCCACTCAATGCTGTTTTGAGATTCATCCCCACTAATGCACGCAGTTGTATTTCATTCATCTAAATTTTATGAATAGAGTCTTATTTATTTTCTATATTTCTTATTTCTTACTATAGGCAGACATTAAGACTATTTCCCGATGGGGCTATCTTACGGCATTGCTCCTATGAATGTTTTTGTACATTTGGTTGCAAATACGTATGATTTCACTAAGGTATACCTAGAAATAGGACAGGTAGACTAAGGGCAATATCTGTCTTCAGCTCTCCTGAGTAATGCCACATGATTTTCCAAAGTGTTGGCAGCAACGTACACTCCCTCCAACAACGTTCTGAAAGCTCCTACGTCTCTACATCCTTACAAACACTTGGTATTGTAAGGTTTTTATATTCTAGACCATCTGGTAAGTGTGAAATGATAGATCATTGAGATTTTAGTTGTTTTTGTCTGTTTTCTAAAGAGGATGAGCATCTTTTAGTGTTTTTTGGACATTACTGTCTTCTTCTTATTGACTTGTAGAGGTTCTTTGCATATCCTTGCTATGGGTCCTTTTACTGGCTATGTGTGTTATAAAAATCTTCTCTTGGTTTTTGTCTTCCCTATCCCTTTATGTTACCTTTGGATAAAGATCAATTCTTAATTTTGCTGTGGTCAAATTTATCAGGCTTTCTTTTTTTTGTATGGGGAAAAGAAATTTTAGTGACTTGATGGTGGTAATCATTTCACAATGTATACCTCTATCAAATCATCATGTTGTAGATCTTAAATATATACAATTTTATTTATCAAATATACCTCAACAAAGCTGGGAAAAAAATAGCAGGAGATGCTGTTGGTGCTTACTGCCCATATACTGAGGCTCACTGCAAAACACTTGCTACTCTACCTGAAGGCTGTGGAAGCAAACTTGGTCTCCACACAGGGTAAGCAAAGAGTGCCAGAGTTAACGTCCCCAAAACATTCTTCAAGCAACGAAAGGAACTTAATGTATGAATATTCTGGTCTCTTCACCATTGGTTGGGTTAACTCTGAGATATGTTCTAGTAATATTTCTCAAACGACCTCAAATACTGAAACCCTTGTTATTGTTATCATTATTATTATTAATAATTTTCTTAATATTATTTTCAACCCACTGTGGACCGATACTATCATAAAATTTTTAAAAAGAATAGGAAAGTAAAATCAATAAGTAAAAGTGAAATATAAAAACATAGAAAATGCAAGCTCCTCCTTTAAAATACTTAATCTCTTTTTCTGTGATTATCTTGTCAAGGACCTGAAAGAGTTCATGAGTCAGTGCTGGTCTCTGGATTACAGGTGGAATGGCACTGCTGTAAAACCCAGTGATTCCCATGGTAATTTTCTTGATAATGCACATTTTATTGGCTTCCTTCCCTTCCCTGATTCGCTTCTCTCTACTTACCAGTGTGTCCTGGACCATCTCCTAAATAAACTATTTGCATTTGAATCCTTATCTCAGGATCAGATAAATGCAAACAAAAATAATAAATCCAAATAAAATATTCTTATTTAAGAAATACTTTCTCTACCCTGAAGTCATAAGAATATTCCCTTAAACTTTCTTCAGTTTTAAAGTCATACCTTTTATAAAATGTCTTCAACTCATCTGTAATTGTGTTTTCACGTAAAGCGTGAGGTAGGGATCTAATTTCAACTCTTCCTCTCTATCCTAGCACTACTTAATGAAAACACATTTTTATTTACTTAACTGATCTGCCATATGCTCCCTCTGCCTTCCATCACATTCCCACGTACGTATGGGTCTATTTCTACGTTCTCGCTATTTTTTTCAATTGTTGTATTAGACTATTCCTGTGTCAATATCATGCCTTTTTTATTAATTGAATGATTCTTTAAATTCTATAGTGCTTCACAATTTTCAAAAGTTTAACACACATGATTTCATATAATCCCATAATAACCCCTTTCTCCCCTTACCCTGATATTGCCCCTCCCCGTTCCCTCTCCCCACTGGTAACCACTAATTTGTTCTCTATATCTGTGAGCCTGCTTCTTTTTTGTTTCACTCACTAGTTTGTTGTATTTTTTAGATTCCACATATAAGTGATATCATACAGTATTTGTCTTTGTCTGTCTTTCACTTAGCATAATGCCCTCCAAGTCCATCCATGCTGCTGCAAATGGCATTATTTCATTCTTTTTTATGGCTGAATAGTATTCCATTGTGTGTATACACTACATCTTCTTTATCCATTCACCTGTTGGTGGACACTTAGGTTGCTTCCATACCTTGGCAATTGTAAATAATGCTGCTATAACATTGGGGTGCACGTATCTTTTTTAATCAGAAATACCGTGTCTTCTAAATTAACAAAGATTTGTAAGTTTTGTAGCTGGTAGAGCAAGGCCTGCAAATATGCATTTTGTGTTCGGGTCTGTCTTACTATTCTTGTCTTTTCTCCTTGCATATACATTTTAGGACTAGCTTGTAAATTTTCAAAACAAAAGTCTCATTTTTCTTTTGAAGTCGCATGAAATATAGATCAATTGGGAGACCATAAATGTCTTTATATATTATGGCTTTATAAATTGGGTTTTCTTACTTAGGTCTTCTTTAATGTCCTTCAGTGCTTTATACATTTACATATACTATATATCTTGAAATCCTTTTGTTAGGTTTATTCCTAAAAACCATATATTTTTATTGCTATCATAAATAGTATCTTAAAAAAAAAACACATACTTTTTAGGTGAATGGAAATGCAATTGATTTTCTAATGTTGAGTTCTTTGTCAAACATGCTATATTCTCCTATTAATTCTAATGAATTGTGTGTAAATTTCTTTGGGTTATCTAATAAATAACCATAGCATCTGCAGT
Source organism: Delphinus delphis (assembly GCF_949987515.2). Taxonomy (NCBI): domain Eukaryota; kingdom Metazoa; phylum Chordata; class Mammalia; order Artiodactyla; family Delphinidae; genus Delphinus; species Delphinus delphis. The sequence goes on along the minus strand of NC_082697.1, from coordinate 17,302,537 downwards.
TAATGATAATTTTGTTCTTTTCCAATCTTTTAACTATTTATTTAATTTTCTTGTCTTCTACCAAAGCCACCAATACAATATTTAGTGGAGATAATGATAAGCATCTGTGTGCTTTCCAACTTTAAAGGAAATGATTTTATTCTTTCATCCTTGGGTGTGGTGTCTGTAAGTTTCTTATAGTTACCCTTTATCAGGGTAAGAAGGTCTTTTTTATTCCTGGTATACAAGGATATTTTCTTTTTAAGTCATGCTGAGCTTTAACTGAAGCTTTTTCTGTACCTACTGTAGTAATGATATGTTTTTGCCCTCTCTTACTTTGCTAAAGTAGTGAATTGCAGTATTTGTTAATGTTGAACAAATATTAATTTCCTAAAATAAACCATTTTTTTTCCTAGTTGCATACAGTGCTGGATTCTTTGTTAATATTTTGTTTGGGGGATTTGCATCTAATTGTCCTTTTTCTCATAATAAGCTTGTCTGGTTTTGATATTAAGGATAAATTGGTATCCTAAAATGAGGAGAGGAGTGTTCCTTCTTCTTCTTCTCTCTAAAAGTATCGATGCAAGACTGGGATTGCCAGTGCCTTGAGTATTTGTCTGATTGCACCTGTAAGACCATCTAGGACTGGTGTGTTTTTGTTGGAAAAGTTTAAACTACTGATTCTATTTCTCTATTTGAGAATTATATACATTTTCCCCCTTTAGTCAAGTTTTTACATTTATATTTTGCTAGGAATTTTTTCATAGCCCATAAACGTCAAATTTACTGGTCTAAAAGGATATTTAATATCCACATTTTATCTTTTTTACTGTGAAAGAACCAGTATACAAGCATATAAAACAAATACACATCTCATTAATTTATCAACAGACAACTTCATACCCGCAAAAGGTAAGGGCTCTCTTAACTTCCTAATAATCATGACCTTGGTTTTCATTATAGTTTTTCTTCCTTAAACACACATCCCTAAGCACTATGGGGTTCATTATTAAATAAAAATAATAAATATAATAAACAGTGCTAAACTCTTTTACAAAGCCCAGTCTGGGAGAACTAACCTCTTTCTTTACATCACTAATTTCCATTCCATGAACATGTTCTAACCCAGCATTTATTTATACATTCTGTTAAGAATGTGGATTTTACTGTGTTTTTAAATCTTGTTTCTTGCTGTAATTCTTAAGGGACATTTGCTTTGCATTAAAAGACTGTTCCTCTTTAATAAGAATGAAAGCATTTTTCCATCTGTCCAGTAACCTTTCTTTATGCAACCTTACAAGAGCTGGAACAGGCCAGTCTAGTTTGGTGGGCTGAGATACGTTCTGCTAGTGATTATATGAGCCCCTGTTTTAAATATTTTTAACCCAGAGGGAAAGGGAAAATTTAGATATGCCCGTCATTACTTGGCCAGATAAGGGGTCCGCTTGCTTGGAGGTGGGGGTTGGTGGGGGAAGGTTAGGGAAAAGAAATGACCACACAACAGGAAGCTTCTTTTCAAAAAGAGGACTTACTTTGGTTTTTGAAGGAGCAGCCTGAAGTTACCTGGAGCACTCCCCCTACCTTTAACTGGAATGTCTCATCCCAAAGATACTCTTTCCTCAAATCCCTCTGCTTTCCTGATTTACCACATTGCAGGCTTGGACCAAGGGCTCTCATCCTCTGCTCTGTGGACTGGCACATAAAGATGCCTCAACATTAAGATCTCCTGAACCCCTGACCCCCCCCACTCCTATCAGCTCCATAGCCCACCCTCGCCTTTAGCCTTGGGCAGAGTTTGAGGGTATTTATGCAATTGGTCTTAGAAGTTCCTTCTTCTTGTGCCCCAAGGGACTGGGTGGCAGTGGAGGGGGTGGTTTCTTTCGGTGAAGTCACAGCTCAGTCATCTTTTCTCCATGTAGGTCTCCCTCCCCCAACACTGCTCTGCATTAATTCCTCAGGGCAGAATGAAAGGCATTTTTCTATTCCTTTGGGAAGGTAGTTTAAGAAGAATGATCAGATGACCATCTTGAGTCAAACTCTCATTTTCATCATGCAGACCTATAACGTAGTACTAACTCCATGGACTGAGCCAGACCGCCTGGGTTTCTGTCCCATTCTCACCACTTATTTATTGTACAACCAGAGGCAAGTCGCTTAACCTCTCTGTGACTCAGTTTCCTTACTTTAAAATGAGGATTAAAATAGTACCTCCTTCATAGCTATTGTGGTGATTCACACTCTGTGTTTGCTCCTCCCCCTGGTCCCATCACATTCTCTGAGAACTGCTCTAGTGCAGCCTGGAGATCACCAATTTGATTCTTCTGCAGAATCAGAATTGTTACTATTTCCTTTGGTGTCCTTCCATCTATCTATAGTCTCTGAATAGTGTCGTACTGCTAATCATAGAAGCCGTATCTTCTCGTAGCTTTACTGAGCACGTTTAACAGCTTTCTAAAATTTTCTTCTGATTTCTATGGTAAATTATTTAAAAATCTATTTTGTCTTTGAGGAGATTCTCATGATTCATTCATTCAATAATATCTTTATCACATGTCTACTATCTACCTGGCACTGTTCTAAGTGGTTGGAAGTACCAGTAAACAAAAATAGAAACAAACCATCATTGTCTCCTTGGTATACATGCAAGTGGGAGAAGAGAGATAATTAAATGTAGAGTGAAATAGGCAGCATGTCAAATGATAAATCCTAGGGAGATACACAGAGCAGGGAAGAGGGACAAGGAGTCTGGTGTTAGAAAAGTCCAGTTTATAATAGAAAGGTTGAGGAAGAGTCACCTGAAAGGTGACATTTGAGCGAAGACATGAAGGAGGTGAAGAAACCAGCCCTGTTTTTTTGTGGGAAGATTGTTCTAGTCAGAAGGAATGGCAAGTGCAAATGTCCTGAGGCAGGGACACACCTGGCACATTTGAGGAGAACAGTGACTGGATTTATGTAGTAAGGCAGACATAGAAGAAGATGAGGTCAGAGAGGCAACCAGAAAAGTGGTAGCATTAAAACCAGGCAGGGGGCTTCCCTGGTGGCACAGTGGTTGAGAGTCTGCCTGCCGATGCAGGGGACGTGGGTTCGTGCCCCGGTCCGGGAGGATCCCACATGCTGTGGAGCGACTGGGCCCGTGAGCCATGGCCACTGAGCCTGCGCGTCCGGAGCCTGTGCTCCGCAATGGGAGAGGCCACAACAGTGAGAGGTCCGCGTACCGCAAACAAAACAAAACAAAACAAAACAAAACAACAAAAAAACAGGCAGGACCCTGTGGGGCTCATGGGCACAGAAGCCTTTCTGTGCCCCCTGTTCCTTGTTTGTAGGGAACAGAGTCTAGCCTCCCTGACCTGCCCTGAGTTCAAAAGGGCAGCTTCAAATCAGGGAAGGGAGAGGATGCAGACAGAGACAAGGGAGGAGCAGCCCAGAAACAACACTGCAGCCTTGGGGCAGGGTCCTGGTTCTGCCTCAAGGGATGCACGGAACAATATCTTTGAGCTCTTTACGAACTAAAACCCCCAACACATGTAAGATGTTAGCATTCTTCATTCCAAAGAAGATCACAGTTTGATAACCTCATCAAGAGACCACCTGAGGCCAAATTAAAGGAAGCAGAAAGGCTCATTAGGAGGAGACTACCTGAAATCAGATTAAAGGAGTGCAGGCCCTGCAGACACCCTAATGTTATCAGCAACTCCACCCTTGAACTACTGCTATAAAACTCCTCACCAAATCCTCCTTGATTGGGGGACACACATTTTGGAGGGCATGAGCCCGCTGTGTTCCCCTTTGCCTGGCAAAGCAGTAAAGCTAGTAAAGCTAGTCTTTTCTACTTCACCCAAAACTTTGAGATTTGATGTGGCACCAGCGCACAGAGGCCAAGTTTTCCGCACCACTGTGGTTACATAGGACCTCGTGAGCCATCCTAAGGACTTGTGCTTTTAATTTCAGTAACACGAGAAACCACTGGAAGGTTATGCACAGAGAGGTGATGTTGTGATTTGCCTCATGGTTTAATAAGATCCTTCTGGCCGCTGTGTTGAGAAAACAGAGTAGGGGCCAGGGCTAAAGCTGAAAGGCCATTGTGGAGGCCACTCTAATAATACAGGTTGGAGACTGCAGTGGCTTGGACCAAAGAGCTAGCAGTAGAGGCTGTAAAAAATGATCAAGGTCTTGCTATGTATTGAAGGACGAGTCAAGAGAATGTGCTTATGGATGGGATGTGGGGAGTGAACAGGGATGCTTTGTACAAAGCAAGGGGGCACCAATCATAGAGAACAGGTGTGTTCCCTGGAGTTTCCCTGGAGTTTGCAATCCAGGGCTTTAAATGTGACAAAAGTGAGGAATCAAGGTTTCTGACTTGAGCCATTGATAAAACGGAGTTGCCATTAACTGAGGTGGAGAAGAGCATGAGGAGAATGCGTATGGGTTTGGTGGTGGCTGAAGGATGATCAGGCCAGCTGTGGACGTGTTTAACTCCAGTGGCTGACTAGCAATGCAGGTGGATAGGTCTAACAGGATAAATGACTGGATAATTTGGATAAATGACTCCGGAGGGCAGGGGAGAGGTTGGGCTTGGAGACGTCAACTGGAGAAATCATTAGCATGGGGATAGATTTTAAAGCCAAAGGACTGGAGGAAATAATTAGAGGAATGAGTGTGGATCAAGGGTCAACAAGCTATGGCCACTGCCAAATGCAACCAGCTGCTTGTTCTGTAAATAAAATTCTACTGGAACACTGCCACACCCATTCATTTCTACGGTCAGAGTAAGATGTTTGCAATTGGGATCACAGAGGTATTATAGGTAATTTTAAGATGGTCCCCTGCCCATAACTAACAGAAATCTTGCACAGATCACTGGTTTGGTTTTTCCAAGTCACACACCTTCAGTTAAAAAGCAGTCTGCCGATTCTGGTACTGGCCACACACCACTTAATATAGTTCTTGGCAGAGAGGAAATTAAATGCTTTATGTATAGACTTTCAAGTAGGACACCGTCTAGAAACTGGTGGGATGACCATCCCCATTTTACAGATGGGGGCACTGAAATGTACAGAATGCAAGGAATTTAATCAAGGTTACACAACAAAGTAGTGAATGGAGCCTAGATACAGCCCAGATCCCTCCGACTCCAAAGTGTTTTCTGAATCAGGCCTTTCTTCCATCACCTGGTAGACATGTGGGTTTAGAAAAGCTGAAAGACAGTCACACTAAAGTCACCTACTAGTGGAAAAATCAGCACGTCTCGGCCCCAGGCTGAGGCTCTTTTTACCACAGCACACTACCACTCCACAAGTCAAGAAGTCCTTTTCCATGAAGCCAACTTACAGTCGACCCTCGGTGTCCACAGGAATTGGATCCAGGATAACAAAATAACAAAATCCACTGAAGCTAAATTCTTTATATAAAACGGCGCAGTGCAGTTGACCTTCCACACTGGGGGTTCCTCGTGGGAGGATTTAACCAACCGTGCATTGATTTCGAAATCAATATGCAGATACGGAACCCACAGACATGGAACCCACGGATACAGAGGGCTAACTGTACTTTATTTTGATTCAACTAGGTCTTTTTCTTCCCCGTCTTACTCACTGTGAAAAGACTTCTTGAGGAAAGATTCCTGTTTTGTCTAATCTTCTAAGTTGCTTTACCCTTCTTTTTTTCCTTCATAATTCTTTAGTGGATCCATGTATTCCCTCCCCACAATTTCATTTCTTTTTCTATCTAACAGCATGGAACTTTCTATCCCTTTGATAGAGTTCTACAACAAAGGTTAATTACTTTATAATTTCATTCTCTTAAAAAAAAAAAAAAGCACACTAAAATTGCTAATTTTAACTGTGCTTTTTGTCAGTAGGTTCATGTAAATTCACTGTAATTAAAACAGATGTTTTCTTGTGCCTAACACTCAGGTGGTAATTTAAGGGAAATTTTCATTTCAACATAAAGGAGGACAGAGTGTTATCAAGGGAAGTTTTCTCCTCTCTTCTCCTGACTTATCCTTTCCTCTTCTTTCTTCCCCTCCATTTTTGTATCTGAAAAGTGGGGCTAATGGTGAACTTTGAGGGTAGTTGTGAGAAGTAACAAGTCAGTTTTTATAAAAGCACAGAGCCCTGCACAGCCAGCACAAGTTTTCCTTCCTATCATCTTGTCTAGGTTTTTTTTCTCTTTTTTTATAATTTATTTATTTTTTGCCTCTCCATTCCAGGTGCCATATTTGTTGGTTAGTTGGTTGTTGTTCATTATAGAGGGTCAGAACTAACTTAAAAGTTGAAACAATTTGAAAATGGTTCAGAGGAGTCTGTCTTATAGAGACAAGATAGATTTAAACAATTTCAATCCACTTTGTAATTTCCAGTCTTGCTGGAGGAAAGATAATTTTTTTCTGGATAAATTTTTATATCTTAAGGTGTCCAACATACCTTTTTAATGGAACTGTACAGTGGTGTATTAGTAAATGTTTCACAGCCAGCTCTCCAGGAAAACAAAACAAAATAAAAACTCAATATGTTTCCTGATTTCCATGGTATAAATATCTCCACCGTGGTTGATTTTAAGCAGTGAACGTGATATCACTGGGTTCAGAGGTTAGAAGAGAGGCTAATGATTAGCTCTATCAAGCCAGTATCAGCTGGTTTTGAGTGGAAATAAAATATATTATACACGTCTTTACCTTCTTAGCATATATAAGCAGGGCCCCGTGATATAATGAAAGAGGCATGGGTTTTGATATTAGCTATTCATTCATTTAACAAATAGTTAATGAGCATCTACTAGGTGCCAGGCAGACAATAAACACACACACACACACACACACACACACACACACACACACACACACACAGTATTTCAGGTAATGATAAGTACTACAGAAAAGGATAAAACAGAGAGAGTGTTTAGGGAGATACTGGCCAGGAATAGGATTGTATCTTAGATAGGGTTGGGGGAAAAGCACAGATAAGATTTTGGGATCTACTTATTGGCTCTGCCATTTGTTACTTAAGTAGCCTTAGACAGGTTCCTTAAACTACCTGAGCCTCAGATTTCTCTTCCACCCAGTATCAGTAGCATCTACATCACAGTATTTGGCAACTGACTGTATGAATGAAGAATATCAGCTCAACACCTAGCTCATAATGGACATTCAAAACCTGTAACTGCACTTCTCCTTATCCTTTATGATAGCTCAAGGTCAGCTCTGCGAAGATTAACAATGTACTGAGCCCTAATTAAATGATGGCTCGGCACTTACTAAGATGTGTATAGCTTTTTATCCTTAACTAAATGACTATGGATTTCACCAGTTATTGCCTTGTTGTTATCGCTTTTTATACTTTTCTTCTCACTGTCCTCTTTTCCAGATTTTATGTGCTGCATCTTGTTACTGTACAAGTACACATCCCTAGCAACACGCAGCCTCTTGTTACTGCAGCTTGTTACTGTACAAGTACACATCCCTAGCAACATGCAGCCTCTTGTTACTGCATCTTGTCACTGTCCAAGTACACGTCCCTAGCAACATGTAGTCTCCTTCTAGCTTCATGTGACCTGAGAAACCAGATAATTAACCTTGTTAGAAACGCACATAAAATACAAGCACTCATTCCTAAAATATCATTCTTCTCTATGATGAAAGTACATGTCTTATACTAAATGCAATAATATATGTATTATATGTGATTAAGGATATATTCAATGTGATTAAGCATATTATGTTAATATATTATATACTATATGATTAATAATCAATTAGATTTTTATACAATTATTATAAATTATATGGGAATCTACATTCCTTATTGCAAAATAAGAAAAATGATAGTTTGCTTTTTCATGTTTGGTGTTAAGATTAAACAAATCTACATTGCTGATGAAAATGTAAAATAATAAGGATCTCTATGGAGGAGTATCTGTCATCATCTAACGAAAATGCATCTGCATTTACGCACTGACCCCAGTAATCCAACTTTCAGGAACTTCTCATGAAAATGCATCTCCACAATACCAAACAACATATGTACAATACTGGATACAGTATTATTTGTCATAGCAAAAAATGGGAACAACCAAGTGTCCACAGGACCCTACTTGAATTAACCATGGTATATCCACATAACGAAGTCCCACACAGCTATAAAAAAGAATGACACAAATCTGTACAAACCGACATGGACTGATTTCAAGGATATATTAAGTGAACAAAAACACAAGATGCAGAGTATACCTACTATGCTATCTTTTACATAAAAATAAGAGAAATAAAGATAATTTTTACTTTTTTGCAAAATGAACTATAGGAAAGATGTATCTGAAATAAATACAAATGGTTACCTTCCAGGTGCAGGTAAAAACAGTGTGAAAGAGAGATGCTGGCAATTCTCTGAGTGTACCTTTTTATACAGTTTTGACTTTTGAACCAAGAAACTGTTTTGATGTTAGAAACAATGACATTGAACAAAAAAGGATGGGGGGAAGGCAGACCTTAAAATTGAAATAAATGAACCTAGTAGGGTATCAAATTGATAATATAACCATCCAGAGAAAAGAATGAACTTTTGGATATGGTATCGTGACTACTCAAGGAGAGAAAAACTAAAAAGAAAATCTTTAACCTAATTTAGTAGTTTTCTTGTTTGTTAGGAGGACTGATATTGTAATTCTGAGACTACTTTGTGTGTATTGCAGCATGGAGCAAATGAAAAAAATATGTGAATGTTGGGGTTTTCACTGTGGGAGGAGGGAGATAGATATATATGGATTGAGGGCAAGTGCAGAAGAATCCTGAGGTGTTGGATTTGAATTAGTGTGAGTTCATGATTTAAAACAGATAAAATTATATTCCCCAGCTCTACCTTCTTGGAGAGCCTAGAGGCAGTAACACCCCATCGAGCACAACTAAGATGCGTCTCTGAAAACAAACAGAAATCCTCAGATAACTGGTTAACTCCAGGTCTGGGGCAGAGACATTACAAGGAGAGTCTGGAATATTCTGTCGCACTAGAAGCAAGGAAGACTAATGAGAGCATGTCCAAAGGACCTAGGAGCCAATCTGAAGGGACCCCCCCAGCCATATTTAAGACAGTTTGAGCATTGAAAAGAATAATGATAGTAATGGAGTTTAATACACTGAGGAAGAAAAAATGACCCACGAGTCAATAGGGAAAACAAATGGGGAGGGGGATGAGGAGAGAAAAGCTCTTTTATAAAGAACAATGCAAATTAATACATGTAGAGGGAATGCTAGATTTAGAGCACCCTTTTGTAAATATCAGCATAATAACTGATTCAGGAGAGGATTATCAAGGAGTGTTAAAACCACTGGGTCAAAAGTTCTTGGGGAGACCCGGAATTGCCAAAGCAATCCTGAGGAAAAAGAACAAAGCAGGAGGCATAACCCTCCCAGACTTCAGACAGTACTACAAAGCTGCAGTAATCAAAACAGTGTGGTACTGGCACAAAAATAGACATACGATCAATGGAACAGAATAGAGCGCCCAGAAATAAACCCATGCACTTACGGTCAATTAATCTTCGACACAGGAGGCAAGAATATTAAATGGGAAAAAGTCTCTTCAGCAAGTAGTGTTGGGAAAGTTGGACAGCTGCACGTAAATCAATGAAGTTAGAACACACCCTCACACCAAAAATTAACTCAAAATGGCTTAAAGACTTAAACATAAGATATGACACCATAAAACTCCTAGAAGAGATCGTAGGCAAAACATTATCTGACACAAATCATACCAATGTTTTCTTAGGTGAGTCTCCCAAGGCAGTAGAAATAAAAACAAAAACAAACAAACAAAAACAAGTGGGGCCTGGGACTTCCCTGGTGGTCCAGTGGTTAAGACTTCACCTTCCAATGCAGGGGGTATGGTTTTGATCCCTTGTCAGGGAGCTAAGATCCCACATTCCTCATGGCCAAAACCAAAAAAAAAACAGAAAAAAAAACAGAAGCAATGTTGTAACAAACTCAATAGACTTTAAAAATAGTCCACATCAAAAAACTCTTAAAAAAACAAACAAAAAAACAAATGGGACCTAATCAAGCTTACAGGCTTTTGCACAGCAAAGAAAACATAAACAAAATGAAAAGACAATCCATAGAATGGGAGAAAATATTTGCAAATGATGTGACCAGCAAGGGCTTAATTTTTAAAATATACAAACAGCTCATACAACTCAACAACAAAAAAAGCAAACAACCCAATCAAAAAATGGGCAGAAGACTTAAACAGACATTTCTCCAAAGAAGACATACAGATGGCCAATAGGCACATGAAAAGATGCTCAACATCACTAATTATTGGAGAAATGCAAATCAAAACTACCATGAGGTACCACCTCACACTAGTCAGAATGGCTGTCACTAAAAAGTTTACAAATAACAAATGCTGGAGAGGGTGTGGAGAAAAGGGAACCCTCTTACACTGTTGGTGGGAATGTAAATTGGTGCAGCCACTATGGAAAACAGTATGGAGGTTCCTCAAAAAACTAAAAAGAGAGTTGCCATATGATCCAGCAATCCCACTCCTGGGCGTATACCCAGACAAAACTCTAATCCGAAAAGATACATGCACTCCAATGTTCATAGCAGCACTATTTACAATAGTCAAGATATGGAAACAACCTAAGTGTCCATCAACAGACAAATGGATAAAGAAGATGTGATACACACACACACACACACACACACACACACACACAAACGGAATATTACTCAGCTATCAAAAAGGATGAAATTATGCCATCTGCTACAACATGGATGGACCTAGAGATAGATTATCATACTAAGCAAAGTAAGTCAGAAAGAGAAAGACAAATACCATATGACATCACTTATATGTGGAATCTAAAATATGAGACAAATCAACATATCTATGAAACAAAAACAGACTCACAGATATAGAGAACAGACTTGTGGTTGCCAAGGGGGAAAGGGGGTAGAGGAGAGAAAGACTGGTAGTTTGAGATTAGCCGAGGCAAACTGTTATATATAGGATGGATAAACAAGGTCCTACTGTATAGCACAGGGAACTATTGTCATATTCAATATCCTGTGACAAACCATAATGGAAACAAATATGAAAAAGAATATATATATATATATATATATATATATATATATATGTAAAACTGAGTCACTTTGCTGTACAGAAGAAATGAACACAACATTGTAAATCAACTATACTTCAATAAAATTTAAAAAAAAGTTCTTGGGGAATAGGATCCTCAAGGATCTCAAAGCATCACTGCACAAGTGAGCTAATTTACGAAGAGAAAAGGTGCTGCATTTACTGTGGAGGGACTGGATGGTCCCCATCTTATCTAAGGGACCAATGCAGCAACATCAGTAGAGGGCGCTCCCTGACATTACGTACCTCTTGACATGATACAGTGAGAAATATACGTCACCAACCCGTAGAGCATTTCTGCCAAACATGTCTCACATTCTGGTTTGTCACATAAAATCAGGTTTAATATTATTGGAAATATGAATGTGGGTTATCTATTTGATTATTTGAAAATTAATGCTAAATTTCTTAGATGTTCTATGGTACTGTGCGTATGGAGGAGAATGGCCTTATCCTTAGGTCATGTCATGTATGCTAAAGAATTTAGGGGTCAGGTATCATGATTTCTGCCACTTACTTTCAAAGAGTTAAAAATATTCTATGTATGTTTATATATATTTCCATATCAAATATCTCATACCTAGGTATCATATATATATATATATATATATATATATATGAAAAAATACACAGCGAGGTATTCAGAAATGCTGAATCTAGTGAAGGGTTTACAGATCTCGTTTGTACTATTCTTTCAATTTTTCTATGGTTTTGAAACATTTGAAAGTAAGGTCTTGGGTATGAGTCATTGTATAAAATATAACATGCCTGTGAGTGTCTAGATTCCATTTCACAGTCTTGGCTGTGGTCTGGTTGAAGGCAGAGAAGTAACCACCTAATAAATGAGTCACGGTTTTGTATGAGACATTTGTGAAGAAAAGGGGAAAAATAAAGAACCTGTTTAGTCTCCTATTAACGATGACCTCCCAGATGAAGCAACAGGGCTCAGTGGCCATGACCTCCTCTCACCAGTGGTGGATTACTTCACACGCTCACGAAAGCACCGGAGTGATGAAATTACTAATTCCGTATATTCCCCAGAAGACAATTTTGTAGCACAGATGAAAGCAGCGTGAGTCCAGTCAGCTCAATCTGCAAGGCTGCTCCTTGGTTCCCCAAAGGGGGTTTCGGTTCATGGACTAGAGCTGAGCGCCACCCCCAGCTCGACCTTGAGGTGAATGAGCTCCCAGCAAACAGAGATGGTGCCTCTCCCCTCTTTAGGAGAAATGGAACCTAATCCCGGCATGCAGAGGGCACTGTGCTCTTCTGAGACTTTCCTGCAGCCCGGTGGTTCCTGAGGTGGGGCCTCAGGAGGGCTACAGGATGGAGGCCTGGTGTCTTAATGTTGGTGTGTTTACTGTGATAATGGCCACACATCTCGGTAGAGCAGGAATGGATGTGATATTAACGGTGTTTGATTAAAATTTAATTTCAAAGCTTTGCTGCTCTCAATTTGTTTTGATCAAGGCCTTGTGATTTTTTCTTTTCCTGATGACAAGACGAAGAAAGGGAGAGGCTGAGGCATGCCTTAAGGATGGGATTTGGGATTTGCTGTTGCACATGGAGGTAACCCTCAAAAAGCAGCCCAAGGTGGGCAGAGCATCTTGGCAAAAAAATGCCCTGAGCTGTTCCTGGGCCAAACCCTCCTGTTCATCTTCTGCATCCTGAATCTTCATGCTGGATCTCAACAGTGGCTCCTCCCTGTCTAACAACCAGGTCCCTCATGAACACTTGTCACTAAACCCCCCTACTTGCCCCAGCTCTGCTTCTCCAACCAGGCACTGACCACATCGCCACTCCTTGAAAGCTGATGTCATAATCTACAACCAGTTACAGTGGACGTCTATAGCTCTGCAGAAATGGGTGGGTGCTTTCTGGGTTGGTTGTGCTAGAGGATTCTTTGTCAAGATTTTTTTTTTTTTTTTTAGTGCAAATGTAGTAGCCACATTTAATGAAAACTTACGATCTGATGAGCATGATTCCAATTTCTATATACACCACCCTTTTTAACGAGCACAACAACCTGTAAGGTAGGTACTATTACTATCTCCTTTTTATAGATGAGAAACCGAGGCACTGAGAGGTTAAGCAACTTGCTCCAGGCGTATCTGGCTCCAGAGTCTGCCTTCTCAAAGAGGGCATTATTCTACCTGCTGGAGGAAGGGGCTGTACATTTTTGAAACAATGGAGCCAGATCTTGGGAAACTCCTGGATCAAAAGCGAAATCCAGGGCCACATGTCCTGGGCTGCAAAATGAAGCCAAGATGAGATGTCTGACCCTCTCTGTTGGAGGATAGATGGCAACAGGCTCATAGGAAACAGGGCACTCAGAACTTCTGGAGAAGCTGGTCTTGGGGAGAGCTGCACCCACAGAAGACTGAGGTTCATTACAAGATAGGAAGATGGGGGAACAAGGTGACAGAGGCTGAGTCCCCACTGCTACTGCTACCTAGAAGCACAGTCTACAGGGGCTGCGAACAGAGTGGCTGTGAGGATGAATTTAAAGGGGATCAGGAAGGGTTTGTCATGAAGGCAGGTTTGATAAAACTTCCAGGTCTAGGATGGGACGGGGTGATATGAGAATTGGGAGACAAGGTGAGAGGCTGGAGCTCCTTCCTCTATCTCCTTGTGGGACTCTGCAGCTGAGGGTGTGGGTCTGGATCCCACCAGGGACCATCACTCAGGGGTCCTTCGACTTGCTTATATGAAATAAGAGTACTAGACAGGACCGCCATGGAAGAGGCTCTGCTTTGAGTCAAGTGTGAGGATTTGCCTCATGTAGTAACAATGACAGAGTTCTGCCCGGATCCCTTCTAATCACTTTATGCCATTTTTGTGCCCTTTGGTGTTTTGTCTGCATGTGTAGAAAGCCAAAAGTTCCTGAGAATTTACTTCCCAATCCTCCATCCCCATTCCAGACCTAACCATTGGCTGGCAGCCGTGATCTGGAACCATAGTGATATATAACCTGCCCTATAGAGTTCTCCTGCAGGCCCAGGTCACAGCCCCCTGGATTTGGCCTGAAGCTGTACCTGGGCTTCCTCCCCTTCACTGTCCTGCTTTCCCCACTCCCTCCCCAGTCTCCCCTGTGAAACCTTCCTTAATCGATCATTTGCAGATCAATCCACATGAGTCTGATGCCAGGAAACTAACTAAAGACACGCCTCGAGGCCAGAAGCAGTCTGGCTGGAAGGAAAACTGAAATATGGTCACAGAGAAGTGTTTCTTAGATAAGTCCTAGAACCAGCAAGTCCTGTCCTACCATAAATAACATAACCACCGTGGCGGAGTTACATGCAAAATACAGCAGGGGTCTGAGAAGAACACCCAAGTTGGCCTGGGGCACTCAGGGAAAGCTTCTGGAGGAAGTAGCACGTGAGCAAAGACTTGAAAGATTATAAACAGAATTCGTCCCACAAACGTGGAGGAGAGGTCATTCTGAGCAGGAGAAACAGAGCAGCATGGGCAAGGAGACAAGGGCGGGAAAAAGAGATGTGTTCTGGGAAGTACACGTGGCTCTCTCTTCCTGGAGTCTTAAGAGGAATGCTGGAAGATAAACTGCAGAAGGCAAACTCATCGGAACGTTGTGGGCGTGGAGCTGGGGGATGGGGAGGGGGACATGGAGGCACCCAGGCTGACTTCAGGTGTTTACCTTGACTTAGTAGATGCAGTTCACTGATGTGAGGAACACAGGGAGAGAAGTCCGTATAGAAGAGGAGACAGTTCGTTTCTGGGTTTTTTTTTTTTTTTTTTTTTTTTTTTTTTGAGGTACGCGGGCCTCTCACCGTTGTGGCCTTTCCCATTGCGGAGCACAGGCTCCGGACGTGCAGGCTCAGCGGCCATGGCTCACGGGCCCAGCCGCTCCGCAGCATGTGGGATCTTCCCGGACCGGGGCACGAACCCATGTCCCCTGCATCGGCAGGCGGACTCTCAACCACTGGGCCACCAGGGAAGCCCTGTTTCTGGGTACTTCTGAAGATGCCTGTAGGACACCCAGGTGAATATGCGGTTCTGGGTGCATTCAATGTGTGTGCCAAGTTCTTTAAGTGTATTTTCTGATCCTTATTCTTACAGAATCCAGAGCCGTCTGATTCCCAAACTCAACATGCTTCAACAATACTATCAATACACAGCTTCTCTTTCGGGAGGCATCAGTGTGGTTAAACGCTGGTGTAGCAGGTGGTATAAAGTGAGAAGAGAGATGGGGATGTAGAAAGGTCAAACTTGAGTGTGTGTCTGCGACAGAGTTGCCATTGTCTAGGGGGACAGCACCCCTTGGAGTTGTGCACTGCATAGCCTGTGTGGTGCTTTACTGAAGAGCCTAGAAAAGGGGCTGATATACCAACAGAGAGATGAAAGACGCAGCAAACATAAAACCTCCTAAGCGCTAGGCATGGCCCCCCGAGCAGGTCTGGCATTCCCCGTTCCCGAGTGAGCATGCGCACCGCCTCACTCACCATCCTCCTCCGTCTGCACCACCAGCTGCTCACTCTCCATCCGGCCCTCGGGGTTGGACAGCAGCAGCCGCAGCCGGATGGTCATGAAGGGGCGCAGGCCCCGCAGGGTGTAGTGGGAGGAGGTCTGAATGAGCTCTTCGGCCTCGTACTGTTGCTGGTTGAACACATACTGGTACTGCACCGTGAGGTTGTAGCTGTGGCAGCGGGTCACCGCGTAGCCGAAGGGCTCCCACTGCAGCGTCAGCTGCCGGGCTCGGATGTCCACGATCTCCACGTTTTGCGGGCCGTGCACCGGGTCTGCAAGACACACACGCGAGACACAGGGCTCTGAGGAGGCTGTCAGGAAGGTGGGGTGGAGGCCCCGCTAAAACAGGGGAGAACAGCTCTTCAAACTCAGCCCAATCACTCAGCCACTGCCTTCCTGATTTCGTCACCTAGAGTATAATTTAATTAACATTTTTCTGTAAATCAAACTCCTTCTTCTTTTTTAAATAAGGCATCTAAAAGAAAACACAACTATTTAAAGGGAAAACCTGAATCACTTGCCATAAATAAATGTTTACCATTTAAAACAATGCAAAGTTGTTTTCATCAGGGTACCACCAAAAACCATGTTGGGTACCACTAACAGCACACACAGCACTTTGGGGAAATACTAATTGAGAAGGATGCTGGAGTTCTGATCTACCTCTTTACATTTCATCTGGCCACATCCCCTCCCCTTGAGAAACCAGCCCCATTTCTTTAGTTCACCACACTGAGGTGCACAGTCTAGAAATCAAATTGCATCCTCAACACACAGCATCCTCAACAGGTCACTGTGACCCATTGACAGTGCCTTGGAATTTCCCTTCCTTTCATTGACAACACAACTCATCCTTTCCTAGCCTCCCACAACAGTCCTCAACCCTTCCTTCTTTCCTCTCCACTTTTTTCCAAACAGGCCCCTCCAGGGGCATCGTTCTAAAAACAGATCTGATCCAGCAATCTCACTCCTGGGCATATATTCAGACAAACTGTAATTCAAAAAGACACATGCACCCCTATGTTCACAGCAGCAGTATTCACAATAGCCAAGACATGGAAACAACCTAAATGTCCATTGACAGAGGGATGGATAAAGAAGATGTAGCATACATATACAATGAAATATTCCTCAGCCATAAAAAAGAAAGCAATAATGCCATTTGCAGCTACATGGATGGACCCAGAGATTATCACATTAAGCTAAGTAAGTCAGAAAGAGAAAGACAAATACCATATGATATCACTTATATGTGGAATCTAAAATAGGACACAAATAAACTTACCTATGAAACAGACTCACAGACATAGAGAACAGACTTGTGGTTGCCAAGGAGGAGGGGGTTCCGGGGAGAGAAGGATTGGGAGTTTGGTATTAGCAGATGCACACTATTATACATAGAAACTACAAGGTCCTACTGTGTAGCACAGGGAACTATATTCAGTATCTTATAATAAACCATAATGGAAAAGAATATGAAAAAGATTTTATATATATATATATAACTGAATCACTTTGTTGTAAACCGGAAACTAATACAACATTGTAAATCAGCTATACTTTAATTTAAAAAAATAACAACAGATCTGATCATGCCTTCTCACCTTAGTGCTGTCTCCCATTCCAGCCCTCCCTACTGATCTTGGTCCCAGACCCCCATATATAACATTGACTATGTTTATTTTATTATGAATATTCTATTTACACTTTACACAAATTAAATAGATGTGTTTGTGCACAACATATAATAAAAAACAGAACTTTTCTTTTTTTAATCCTCATTCTATATGGTTTAGGCACTTGTTACGATAGAAACGTAACTTCTTTTATGATCGGCATTCCCCATAAGTTCTTCTGTCAGACTCTCTTCGCTGGGAGTAGTTAAGCACAGGCTAGAGATTCAATCCGTGTACTTCCCACCCCCCATCCCGCCCACCATGCTACCTCACTAGCTGTGTGACCTTGGGCAAGGGCACTGCATCTCTGAGCCTTCATTTCTTCATCTATAAAGTGGAAATTATTGCGCTAATCTCAGAGGGCCGTTAATGTGTATAAAATGAACTGTAAAGAGAGAGAGAAAATTGTCTCTACCTAGCTGTGGGCGTTCCTCTTAGAGAGAATGGCCCTTCTTGGAGAAATGCTTTAAGAAGCTTGTTTGGAGTAGACGCTGCAGTCCCAGGGCCTTGGGATCGGCTGTGCTTAGCCTTTAGAGGAAGAGAAAAATGAACTCACTGGCTGCTGGCATTGAATAGGAGAGGATGGGGGTGAACAAGATGGTGTATTTTTGGGTGGAGCCCAATGGGACTATTCTCATGTGACTCCTAGTCTTCAACAGGGTCCTCAAAATACCACAAGATGATTGGCTGTGATTTGATTTCCTGGGGCTTCTGAGATCTGCATGCCTCACTTGGGCCAAATAAGATGTTGCATGGGTACAAAGGGACCAGAGGCAAAGGGGACTTGGAAAATATGTCCATGTGTTTTACTGACACCTTGAGAGATGATTTGGGCTTTCTCAGGCTATGGAATTAAGAGGTTCAAGGACATCTCAGTTCAAGTGCAGAAGACAAGACCTCTGGTGGCCCCGTGGGTTAGATACACGTGGGTGAAAGTGTTCTGTAGGTTCGAGAACTCGCATTCAAGAAAGGGCAAGACAGTGGCTCTTTATTAAGCAATAACTATGGGCTGGGCAGTTGCGTGCTGAAAACAACTGTCCGACGTAGGGAACTGAGGCCAACGAAGGGACATGACTTGCCCAGGGCCACACAGCTAAGTCCCCAGCTCTGGACTCCCACGGCACTTTGCACAGCTATCCAGCCCACTCAGCATCCGTCACGCTTTCTAGGAACTGCTTGTTCCTTTATACATCATTCCTCCCAGGCTGCAAGGGACCATGTGCTGTTTGTCCAGCAACCCCAGCACATGGTACTGAGTCTGATGATGGGCCAGTTCATGTTGCTTAAACTGAGATGAACAGATGGTGACCTGTTTTTGAGAACTGAGCTTGGACCCCCTTGACTCCACAGTCCCCTGTTCTGTCCCCTCTAGCACGTCACCGAGTCTTTAAGGTGAACTTATCTATTTTTCAATTCAAGCAAGAGAACGTCTTAAGATCCTACATGATGGAAACTAGTTTTCAAAATGTATGATGGAGGCATTCATGCTTTCACTATAACCCCCGCCAAGCATCAGATGCCACACCCAGCTTCTGCTCCGGTAATTGCCTACAGCAGGTAGAGTCTCAGGTTTACCTTCCGGTTGGTACAAACAAGTCAGAAATTGCTGAGAAAGCCTTGTGTGTGCAGTGGAGACTGGTTTGTTGAACTTACATCCCTCGTGTAAATATGCCCAAGCCTAGAGCCTATGGCTTCTGCCTCCAGATAAGACTCCGTCCATATGACCTTCTTGAGTAACAGCCTACAGGCCACTGAGATGGCATACAGTGGGAAGAGAGTGTGGCTTACCTGGGAAGCTGGAAAGTCTTCCTCTGATGGACAAGTAAAGTGGCTTGGCCTCCGGGTTCACTGTCTCTATGCCCTTAGACTTGGCATGAGGGCCCTGTCCCGAGTCCTGTGAATTGGGGAGCACACTCCGGCCATCTGCAGACTCTGCCCCCCTCCTGAAGCAGGAGGCAATGGGCCAACGTCTCCACCTGGTCCTTGGGCTCCCCATTCTGGACCAGGCTCCAGACACCTGACAGCCTAGAATTCCCTGTCCCAGTGGCTCCAAACTCATTTCTGGGGCTTGTGTGAACCTCTTCCCTTGGTTTGGCCATCCAAGGTCACACCATATTCCATGTATGTACCCCTAGGTCCAACGGGTGATCAGAGCGTGGCTGTTTGGAGGAGGAGACCTTTGTGGGGAGGGATGGAGGCAGGTGAAAGGAGAAGGAAAGAGGCTGCAGGTCTGTGTGTGTATCTTGTCCCAGACCCATTTGTGTTCTTACATACGTTAGGGACAAGTGTATATGTGTGTGTGTGACTGACTCATATCTTCAGAAGGTTCTTTACTCTGCAGCTGCCTCTGGAAAGGTAGGGTGGGCCTCCTAACTTCTGATCACTCACCACTCCTCTTCTTTCCATGTTAGATCTTACTGAAGTACCATTTTCAACCTAATACCAGAGCCCAACCTGCAACATGTACCTTTCCACCTCCAAATTCCCTCCCTCGTTTTCCACTGCCCACTCTTTGAACCCTACATTCCTAAAGCAGAGTGAGTGTTGCATCCTGAATCCTTTTACACCTCCATCTTCCCTCTGCTTGGGCTGCCACTGGCAAATCCCTATTCAATATATTCAAGGCCGGGCTCCAATGCCACCCTTTCTTTGTAACTTTCTCCAAAAGCCTTTCTTGCCCAGGCAGAATGAATCATCATCTGTTTTCTTTAATACTTCTCCCATAGTCCTTATCAAATTGCAGATTAATGTTTGGATGTTTGGTTCATGCTCACCTCGCCTGCTAACCTGTGAGCACCTAGATCTCTTCATTTTTAAAACTGGACATATAGCTGATTAATAAATGAAGAATGAGTAAATACAGAAAGCAGGGGATAACTGAAGACCAAACCAGAATCAAGGCCTTAACATCCTGCAGGGGAAATGCAGTAAGTGAAGGAGTGAAATCAGGGCTCTCTCTATACTCCAGCTGTTAAGGTAATCATGTGGTTAAGTTAGAATTCCAGCCTCTTGCTTTAAATGGACCCAGACTCCATTCCTGCTGTCAAAGGCAATAGCTGTAGAATCAAGGCAGAACACCTTATTTAAAACAAGGAGCAGCAAAGCAGATTTCCAATTCATGAATTTTCTATGTATTCATCTTTGCATGTGGAGTCGGCTGTAACATACGTACTATTCAAAGTTGAACCTAAATTGAGATAATTTGGGGCATGGGGCTGAAAATGTGGAGGTGGATAGCTTGTATGTAAAATGAATTTTTTATCCATCTGGAGATACGATTTGAGTTCCTTTCAAATTAAACTGCAATGGAGTCCTAGGCAGCTGGAAACATTATTGCCGACATAATTTGATACTGAAGGAGTAGTAATACATTGACAGATAGTTCGATGTGACAATTAATTTGCAATTTCTGCATGGAAATGCTACATGAAGGGAAAAAAGGAACAAAAATAAAATCCATCTTCTTTCAACATCATCCAAACCTACTCTCTTGCTTCCTTTCTTCCATCTCCTCTAATTTATTACAGATGTTTGGTGGACAGGAATTTGTTGAATATTATCACAGACATCCTTATGAAGGTAGGCAAGGACAGGAATCCAGAGGCTTCACTTAGGGATACTGGTACCCTCACCATCCAAGGTCACTGGGTCCTACCTACCCCGACCACTAGAATCAGGTGACTCTGTTGTCACCCTCTTGCAGCGATGTCATAGAGCAGGTGTGTCATTCACATGTCCGTTGGCTTACCCAACACTGAAAAAATACTCTTGAGCAGGGAGGCATCATGACATGGTACAAAAGAGTGCTGGATCTGTCATCACCTGGACCTAAAGCAAGTCACTTGTCCCATCTGCGTCTTTGCCTCATTTTTCTCATGTGTAACACGGGGATGGTACTTCTGCCTTTTAGGGCTACGAGGTGAATTAAGGAGATAGTGTCCACCAAGCTCCCAGATGGTACTTGACCCAGCTGTATTCCCTTAAATACAGCTCCCACCTCCAGAAGGGAGGCAAGGCAGGGGAGCCACTGAGATAAAACAGAAGTCCTGCAGGTGACCGTGGACCCCTGGCCTGGTTCTCAGTCCAGCTGACTGCTGGGTTCATGCTTTTTAACCAACTGTAGTTTGGAGTCAGCAAGGTCCCATTAATGCATGTTCAGATATAGCTCTATCTATTCTTTCCTTTCTACAAACATGTCTTGGACCTCTGAGATGGGACAGACATTAGGGATGCAGGGGAATGAGGCAGACATGTTCTAGCCTTCATGAGATTCATGCTCTAGAGGGGGATGCAGACACGACAATTGTGAAGGATGGAATGATGAAGCCTGAAGGAGCTTTTGCAGGGAAAGTGCTGGGCTTCCAGGCAGCACATGTCAGAAAGACACAGCCTTACGCTGGAAACTCATCTGAGCCAATTTAATCATGACTCGTGCACAACCTTACATTCTTTTTCATAGAAACCAGAAGCCACCAAAGAAACCTGAGGTGAGTGAGGGTTAATGATTCCTCCATAACTGCATTATGAGGTTATAATAAAAGCAAGTCTCAGGCTAAATTCTACTACACAGATGAGCATTTATTACACAAATGTTTATGAGCAAGCAGGCACAAAACAGGTCATACCATCCACTCCATAAAGCTCAGTGAAGCTCAGCACCTGTCTTAGTCTTTTTAGGCGACCTGGCTCCTATCTCGCATGTAGGCTCATTTAAGGCAGCTATGACAGTATTCTCAGGTAGGAGTTGACAAACTTTTTGTTGTTGTTGTTAAAAGTCTAGATAGTAAATATTTTAAGCTTTGTGGGTCAGACAGTCTCTGTTTCAGCTATTTGTCTCTGCGGTTGTAATGCAAAGGCAGACACAGAAAATGTGTAGACAAATGGGCATGGCTGCGATTCTCTGAAAGCTCATTTACAAAAATAGGGATAAACTGGGAGTTTGGGATTGACATGTACACACTACTATATTTAAAATAAAATGCCTTTCCATGAAAAAAAAAAAGATAGCCTAGGCTGTGGGCTGTACCTTGCCTACTCCTGGTCGAGGGGCAAATCAAGTACCATTACAGACACATCAAGTAACCAGGTATCCTTCTCAACCAACAGGTGACACAGGACCGTTTAGGAAGCAAGGCTTGGATACCATCCCTAAGGCTAAGAGCTAGAGGCCTTACTGGGTTCTCCTACGTTATGTACATCTGGAAAGTGCTTTCACAATATTTTGGCCAACCCACATATTTTGAATACTTTCAATTTTACCAATTAGAGTCCATTTACAATACTTATGCTAGTTGACAGGTCCCTGATTTCAACCACCACAATCAATTTCTGGCATTGAGTGTACTGATTAGCAAAATGAAGCTTGTGGATCAAGACATGGTATCAGAAACACCTGGGCTACGTAGTGTTGTCTCTGGAGAAGGGGCTTCTCAACTGGAATACCAGGGGACTTCCCCTAACCAGTACGGTCTTGATGGGAAGGCTGACAGCACTGGGTTACAGCTTAACCCGTGACTCATCCATAACATTCCACTGGTAAATATTTGAGAGTAAATCACCAATAGTGTAATGTGGAGTCTAGAGGCCAAGAAGGCTGTCCTGAAGGAGGGGGCCTTGGGCAAAGGATGGATGGGATTTAATGAAGTAAAGGTACAAGTTTTGGGGGGGATGGAGAATGGAGAGTAGGGAGTGGGAAGGTTAAGCCCCAGGCAAAGGAGTCAGCACATTTAAAGTCCAAGATACAAGAAAAAAGGAGCAAATGGCCGTCAAGATTCTGCTGCACGAATGGACATGGCATATGAGCAGGAATCCCCTCCCTCCCACTGCAAATGCACACTCCATGCAGTGACGTGTCAAGCCAGTCTGAGTGTTACACACTATAGTAATGGTCCCTCCCACTATTCCTAAGAAGTGAGAAGAGCAACTAAAGCAGTTGTAACAGAGTGATGCAAGTATCCTTTGTCAAAAGTCAAGCGCTGGACAAATTCATTCTCTTAATGAATATTTTTGAGTTCCTACCACGTACCAGGCACTACACTAGATGTAGGAGTGAACTAAGCAAAAATCCTCTCTGCCCTTAAGGGGCTTACATTCTCGTGGGACATGGGAGATTAAATAATATATGAGATAATCAAAAAATTAGAATGTCAGATGGCAGTAAGTGCTCTAGAGAAAAATCAAGCAGGGAAGGGAGATTAGGGGGTTGAGGGAAAGTTGGGTCTAAAATTTCACTTCTTTGATTTCAGGTCCTGCTACCAGCTCCTTGATCTTTCTTGATTTTTCCTCTCTCTTTACACTAAAATCCTTACTCTTTCCCTGGACACGGCTTAGCTTGAAGTATTTATTGAGCACCTATGGAATGGTAGGCTAAGTGTTGGGGACAAAGTGTTAACAAGAACAGGCATGGTCCCTGCCACCCTGGAGCTTAAAATCTGGTGGGGGACACAGAGTGAAACAATCATAATGACAATCCAACATGTGAGCTGACAAAACTGCATGTTGTCGTAAGTGTTCTGAAGGAAAGCGATGGGGGTTAGCTGGATAAAAATGGCCATCAGGGCCTGCAGGTATGACGGTCAGGAAGATACTTCTGCAGAGCTGACATGTTGACTGAATGTTATCACCCTTCCCTCCTCTCTCTAGTCCCTCCTTTCTCTCAGCTTCCATTCATTGTTTGAACCTCAGTTGTTCTGGGAAAGCCTTCTCTCAAATGCTTATCTTTCCCATCGTTGGGTTAGGTGTCCCCCTCCACATCCCCACACTGAACGGATGAGTGAACTTGGCTGGAACGTAACACAGGGTAAAACCAGGGCTGGTGCACCAGCCCTGTCCTGTGGGCGCCACCGTTCAGCAGCCCGGGGTGTGGACGGGGAGCCACGAGTCAGATACGGCCCAGGTTCAAGAGGCAACCTATGCGCTGGGGGCCACGGACCTCAGGCCAAGGGTGAGCATGACAGCTACCATCCAAGGACCTTGGGATAGTTATTAAGCCATTGTCTCTCGGCTCCAACACCCCTTCTACGCCCTGTTTCACGATGCTGGGGCTGGTATTCCATAAATCACATGTCTGCTCCATCACCTGGCTCTAGGCTAGTCTCTGCCGGTAGGGGGCGATAGAGGGAGCCTGCAGGGCTCTAGGAGGAAGAAGAGAGTGCTTCCTGTTCCTGTGGGCATCACTCCAACATCACTTCTTCACCCCCCAGGGAAGTTCATTCTGTCACAGCAGTTGGATCTAGTTTGCAGTTTCTCCAGCACTCAAAGAGCAAGCTTCACTGCAGAACCTCAGAGACACCAGCACCATCCAAAAAGAGCTTCCTCTTCCAATTTTTAAAATGCTTCTAATTCCAGTCTGTTCCCTTGCTCTCCCCAAGCCTAGCAGTACCTGTTCCCACAGTTGCTATATTGGTATAATACTTTCATGTTCTCTTTTTACCTTTGCAGTTTCCCAGCCAATTCTTTATATATAGTTAACCAGAGGTTTCCAAACTTTCATGGTGACCTTGGTGTTTTGGTAATTTTTTCGCAGAGTTCCTAACCAAAGAAATACCTAATAGTTTCACTTATTCGTTAGTCCAAACAACTTATTAAGTATTTATAGCCTAACCACTTAACAGTGGTTTGAGAAAACAATACACACAAATCAAAAGAAAAAATGTTAATTCCAGTCTTAAATAACCACGGTTGCTTACTAATGGGATACGTGCACCTGTCAAGCCCTACACAACTTCTCAAACTGTGGATTCAGATTAGACACCGCCGCTCTTGTTGCCTGCGCCATGTTGATTTTTCTGCAATATTTGCTTTTCACCTCAGTAACAACAGGAAGCCTAGCTTGGCAAAGATATGATGTCACCGAAAGGAATGTAGCCCAATCTAATGCTGAAACTGTGGATCACCTCAGCTTAGTAGTTTGTACAATGTCTGACAAATGACACTGTTTTTCGTGATCATTTAAAATTAAAATTCTAAATGCCCTCACACGGTGCCTTGGTGAGTTCACTGCAGTGGCCTGGGCTGCCTCAGCACAGTTTGAGAACCACGATAGTTGACAACTCATAACAGGCAATCCTCTCTGTTAAAGTAAATGGTGTGATGAATCTCCGAACTCTACCTTGACTGATCTAGATGCAGGACCCCAACGCCTGAACTCGATCATTTAGCGTCTCCCACCTTCCTCTCCCCATGCTCCATTCTGCCTTGGTACCCCCTGCTTACAAATCCGATGCTCTAGCTGGCCGCACTCTGCTTCCCAGCTCTGGCACAGACGTGGCTCTTCCCTCTCTGCCCCATCCAGATGCATCCACCTGGCGGGTTGCTGAGCAAGGAGCAGGGTGGCCAACCACACCTCCTGTGACATCAACGGCTCATGTGTTCAAATGCCAGGAAGAATTAAATGGACAGCAGCACAAGACTGCAGCCTGGAAATAAAAACTGTAGAATGTTTAAAAATTACTTTTGTGGCTGAGGAAAATGGGTTGGAAAGAGAGAAGCAATTTCTAAATTACATGGTTTCGGTTTCCAGAGAAAGAGTTTCAGGGTAGGGCGGGGGAGAAGGTGAGCCCACAGCATCTTCCGGGCTTCACTTCAATTTACACTTAATTCATGGCAAGTCCCCCTGTCTTTAAAAAAAAAAAAAAGAAAAAAGGAAAAGGGAAAAAAAGCTGGAGAAAGAATAAAACCTGAAACATCTTTGATGGTTCAAAGCCACCTAGCGCTGAGCCCAGGTAAGGTATTAGCATTCCGAACGCTGCTTCTCCTTGGGACACACAGTCTGGCTGTGAACAACATGGGCCCTGGAATTAGGAAACAGTCCGTAGTGTAGCTAATCCACCATTGCTGTGATGCTGGTGAGAAGCCATTTGTAATGTAAATCAATTTATTTCCAGAATATGTCAAACAAACAAACAAAAGTAATATCTCCTGATTGGACTCTGATGGCCCCTCTCCCAGAACTACTACCTTCCCTTTCAGCTGGAGAGTTCAGCTTTTTATACTCGGATCTGAGGTCTTTCAAAGGGGAGGCTTCTCATAACAGAGAAGCCCCCACCCCAGGACATTCTTGATCTCCCAAGGAATCACATTTATCTAGACTCTGCTCAGGACTGCTGGACCTTGGAGAGGCCTGCCGTGTCAGCAGCCCCAGAAGTGCCTACCAAGCTTTCTTATGATGTCCAACACTTTTTTTTTTTTGGAAATGTACAAGAGTATCACTACATTGAAGGAAGAATTTCAAACAAAAACCACTGTCAGTGAAAGGTGGCTTATTCTCTGCCGAGTCTCATTTGAGACTCACCTACGTAAGGAGAAAGGGCACGTGATGAAGCAAAAGTTGTCTATCCCAGTCACCTTGTGGCAAAACACCAAGAAGAGAACCCCGGCAGAAGAGCAGGGGAAGGAGAACAGAAGCTGGAAGACCCATCTACCGCCGATTATCTGCCTCACTCCCTTGTGAAACACCCTCTGGCCTTGGTGAGCACCTCTCAGCAAAGGTGAGGGGCTAAAATGTATACATGGTGTTTCCTGGATGATCCTTCTAATAGAAGGTGGCGCCTGGCCAGGACCCTGTGAGACACAATCCTAGCACAGGCTCTTACGTAAGCCGCCAAATGATAATCCTTCACCTCAGAATCCTGGAGAGGTCACCATCCTTCCCTCCGGATTTTCAATGTCAATTTACCCTTCTGAAGCTGCCTCTGCACAATGTAAGCTTTTTCTTAGGTGTGACCAGTCAAATGCCCTTCCCACACTTCATCTCCCCTCCACCTGTAAACACTCCTGCTCAGGTGCCTGACGTTTACACACTTTCTCTCTCCTGCCCATCAAAACTTACTTACGCACTGTGTGACCTTGAATGAATCTTTTTACCCTTTCTGAACCCGTTTTACAATATCTAAAGTGAAACTAATGATCCGTATCTCCTAGGATTCTTGTGAGATTAAAATGAAATTATATGTGCTCATATACTAGTGGGATGTTGCTGTGTAACAAACAGCCCCCAGAGTCACTGGTTTATAACAACAGACATTTGTCCTTGAGCTCTTGTCTGATCTAGGCTGGGCTCAGGCCTGCTCCATGTGTGTTTATTCCAGGGCCCAGGCTGAAAGGACAGCAGTTACTCAGGGCATGTTCTTTCTACAACAGATGCACCAGAGCTAAGCCAACTCATGCAAGAGTTCGTAAGACCTCCTTCATGTCATGTTCAGTATTGGACACATCCACCACATTGGCCAAAGCAAGTGTCTAGGCAAGCCCAACATCAAGGGGGCTGAGCCTCCCACAGTGGGGACGTGGGGATTGAGGAAGTGAATATTTGCTGAATGATAACCCCAACTATCACAGATCAATACGGGTTCATGTTTTGGTTAACATGACCAGCCAGCACTTCACACAGCACAGACTTGGTCCCCTGAGGGGAGGACAGTCTGACTTTGAGTCTGGTCTCTAGGGAGCTAGAATATTCTGCTGAAAACACAAGGCACATGTGGTTACCTGCTCTACCTCCATGTGGACTATTCTGTGATGTGTCCCACGGGGAGAGGGGCGGAAGTCTAACAGACACACCTGGAGGATACACCTGGCATTTTGAAGTCCCTTCTCAATCTCAATACGAACCTTCTGATCCACCAGCCAAACTGGTCAGGTAATTCATTCCTGTCCTCACCTCCCCAATACTGGCTCAGACCACATCCCTCCAAATCCCCTGCTATCTTTTGCTCCAAATCAAAATTCCTGTGATAGGCAAAATAATGACCTCCCAAAGATGTCCACATCCTGATACCCAGAACTTGTGAATATGTTATCTTAGGTGGCAAAAGAAACATTGTGGATGTGATTAAGGATCTTGAAATTAAGGAAGATTATCCTGAATTATCTGAGTGGGCTCAGTGTACTCACAAGGGTCCTTATAAGAGAGAAGCAGAGGTCAGAAAGACGAGAGAATGCTGTGCTGCTGGCCTTGAGTATGAAGGAAGAAGCCACAAGCCAGAGAATACAGGCAGCCTCTAGAAACTGGAAAAGGCAAATAAACAGATTCTCCCTTAGAGCCTACAGAAGCAACACAGCCCTGCAGACCTATTTTAGACTTCTGACCTCCAGAATGATAAATCTGGGTTGTTTTAAGCCAGTAAGTCTGTGTTGATTTGTCACAGCAGCAATAGGAAACTAATACAACCTTCAAGTATTATTCTGTGCATTTCTATATTTTTACACACTCTTCACTCTCATCGCCTTTCCTTCGTAGATGCACATTATTATATGTTTCACATATGTTCCTTTGGTTGAATGAGTTCTTACAAAATGCATGTAATTGTTTAGTATGCATGCATATTCATTATTTACGTCGCAATATGTTATAGCCCCTTCGCCTTTTCATCGTTCAGCACTCTGATTTTGACGTCTGCCTAGGCTGCCACGTGCCCTCAGTCCATTACTCTCCATATTCCACAGTGTTTCACGGTGTACGTCCTCCATAGCTTATCCATCTACTCCCCACTGATGGACGTGCAGTTTGTTTCCAACTCACCACTACCAGAAACTGTGTTTAATTTTATGCAATTTTATCATGTGTGTAGCTCCGTGTAGATACTGATACCACCTGATTTCAACTGTCTCCTCACAAGGCTCCCTCATGCTGACCCTTTACAGACACATTACCCTCCCCTCCCCACCATCTGAAACCCTTAGCAACCACCAGTTTGTTCTCTACCTCTATAATTTTATGATTCCAAGAATGGTATATAAATGATATCACACGGTACGTTACATTTTGAGATTTTCTTTTTTACTTAGCGTCATTCCCTTGACAATCATCCAATCTGTTGCCTCTATTAATAGATGGCTCCCTTTTTACAGCTGAGTAGTATTTCATCGTATGGATGTCCCACTGTTTGTTTAACCAATTTCACCCACTGAAGGACATCTGGGTAGTTTCTGGTTTGTGGTTAAAAAGGTTCTGGTACCAATTCCAGCGTGTGGAGGTGGGGGTTTCCCACATAGTACCGAGTAATTGTCCAGACACCAGCTGGGCGCCCTACAATTCAACTCAATTCTGACACCATCTACCCTGAGATAGCATCAGATTCCACAGATTAAGGGTCCTACAAGAATACCCCTCACCCCCCCCACACACGTCAGCTGCCCGTTGTAAGTCCAGGTTGTCACCTGTACTTCTGACCAACTGGCTATAAATCAGAGGTTCCCAGGACCCCCTCCTCCACTTTGATTAATTTGCCAGGGCAGCTCACAGAACTCAGAGAAATATTTTACTTATAGATTACTGGATTATTACAAAAGGATACAATTCAGAAGCAGCCGGATGGAACTGATACACAAGACAAGGTCTGGGAAAGCGTGTGGAGCTTCCATGCCCTCTCAGCACCCTTCCAGCACCTCCCTGTGTTCACCTCCCTGGAAGCTCTCTGAACCCTCCCTTTGGGGTTTTTATGGGTTTAATTCTGTGCTGCAGGCACTTGGCCAAACACATTTATGGAGGCTTCATTCCATAGGCATGATTGATAAAGTCACTGTCCATTGGCAATTGATCTCTATCTCCAGCACCTCTCCCCTCCCCAAAGGCTGGAAAGTTTCAACCCTCTAATCACAAGGTTGGTTCTCCTGGCAACCGTCCCCAGTCCCATCCCGTCCCCGACCCCCGTCCCGTCCCCCCCCCCCCCCCCCCCCCCCCCCCCCCCCCCCCCCCGCAACCATCTGCCATCCTTAGGTACAGCACAAAGTCACCTCATTCACATAACAAAAGTCGCCTCTAGTGCCCTTATCACTTAGGAAATCCCAAAGGTATTAGGAGCTCTGTGCCAGAAATGGGGACCAAAGATGTTTCTTATTTTAAAAATTGCAATAGCACAGGGATTGTGATGGACAAACCTGCTATGGACATTCAGACACAAGTTTCTGTGTGAACACAAGTTTTCATTTCTCTGGGATAAATGCCTAAATAACTGCTGAATTGTACAGTATATTCATTTTTAGTTTTAAAATAAACTGACAAACTGTTTTCCAGAGCGACTGAACCAGTTTACTACCTTCCCTCAAGTGCTGTATCAGCCACCCCACTTCTTCACATCCTCACCAGTATCTGGCGCGCCATCACTATTGTTTTTATCAGCCATTCAGATAGGTGGATAGTGACGCCCCCTGGTTTTAATTTGCATTTCCCTAATGGCTAATGATGTTGAACATCTTTTCACGTGCTTTTTGCTATCTGTACATCCAGCTCATTTGTTTTTAACTTTTGTTTTCTAGTAAATGAATTTAAAGCTCCAGATTTTCCTTGAAGTATTGTTTTAGCTCTGCTCTATTGTACAATATAGAAATGCTCTGCTTTCATTATTATTCACTTCATGATTCTTTATGATTTCCGTGTTAACCCAAGTGTTACTTAGTAATATGTTATTTAGTTGTCAAATTCATGGGAGTTTTAAAGCTGTCCTTTAGTTATTAATTTCTAATTTTATTGTAAAATAGTTGAGGAACATGGGCTGTGTGATACGGACTCTTTAGAATTTATTTGGGCTTCTTTTATGGCCTAATACATATTCTATTTTTTGTGATTGTTTTGTGTGTGCTCAAAAATGTGTTTTCTTGGTTTAGGTATACAGTTCTATATATTAAAATGATTTACTATCAATTTGTCAATATGTTAATAAGCTTGAGTTTATGAATTATATATTTCAGATCTTGAACATCTCTCTATTTTTGCCTATTTGACATTATTCCATTTAAATAGATTGATGTCCCAGTTTGGTCATTAACTTGCTTCCACCAAGAATGATTGCCATATCAACAACCATAATTCGTAAATGCTTATCCATTATTTCATGTACAGTTTCAAATTCTGTGTCCTGGGCACTTGACTAAGCACTTGGCTTATATCGCATTTACTTCTCACAGGGATAATTCTCAACGTCTCCATCTTACAGATGAGGAAACTGTGGGTCTAGAAGCAAAGTGACTATATCATGCACCCAGCAAATGGCAGAGCTGACATTTCAATGCAGATTTTCCCAGTAAGTCCATGCTTTTAATGACTCAAAAGGAGGGGGGCCTCCCCATCCTCGGAGGACCTTTAGGATTTGTTTTTAGGCTAAGAAATTCTCCATCATTATCACTGTCCGAGTTAATATTTGGCAAGCTCTTGCTAGGTAAGTTCTAGGTTCTGTGCTAAGAACTGCATGTGCATGATCCCTCATGGCCACCCTACAAGCTAGGTTTGAAATCCTAATGTTACAGAGGGCTCAGATAGGGTTCCCAGCTAGGATGCGAACTCAGTGGTGACGAGTCCAGGACCTATGCTCCTAATCACAAAGTAGACTTAGTGTTACCTGAAAACTGGGTTCACCTCTTGATGGCTGTTGAGTCAATAAACACAACCAAGCCAAAGACTGTTAATTACTGAGACCTGTTCAAGGACAACCATTGAGACCAGGCTTAGATCACAAAATGGCTTAGGCCAAAATGGCTTCTCTTATGTCAAGAAAGCCATTCCTCGTTCTCTTTCTCTAGGGACCTCCTAGCTTATCTGCTTACATTAGGTCTCCCACACTGAACTGGAGGCTTTACAAACAACATTTCATGTAGCCCCACAAGAACCTTGAGAGGGAGGAAGTAGTGTGCTTCCAGTGGTTCTCTGGATGACTCTGGGGTCTCCTGAAAGAAGTCCTCTGCCCCTCTTACTTGATGGAATCACTTCTTCCAATTGCTTGTCATCTGAAGCACAGCATCCTTTTTTGATTTTCCATAAACGAACACACTCCTACATGCAACCCTTAGCCCTTGTCCGAGGTGCTTTCACACTCTTTGCTCATTTCTTCCTCTTCATCACCCCCTCCAACTCAACTCCCCATTTTCTAGGCATGTACACCTGCCCCGCCCCCCCCTTAACACTTCTGATCCTTTCCTGTTTTCTCCTGGAAAAGTCCTACCCTAAAAAGGACTGCTAAGCCAGATACAACTGACAGTATCTTTTAAATGTGGAGACGTGGGCTGCTCTCACTCATCCCGACCCTTTTATCTACTCGCTGTTTTGCCCTCCCCACGGTTCCCTGGAGTAATGAGAGAGAGCAGTGAGTTATTACCATGTTAAGCTGCACTACATGGCTTCGTGTTATGCTTAGAGACCTCTGGAGAAATAACGATGAGATCACTACATCTTTTTTTTTTTTTTTTTTATACATCTTTACTGGAGTATAATTGCTTTACAATGGTGTGTTAGTTTCTGCCTTATAACAAAGTGAATCAGCTATACATATACATATGTTCCCATATCTCTTCCCTCTTGCGTCTCCCTCCCTCCCACCCTCCCTATCCCACCCCTCTAGGTGGTCACAAAGCACCGAGCTGATCTCCCTGTGCTATGCGGTTGCTTCCCACTAGCTATCTATTTTACGTTTCGTAGTGTATATGTGTCCATGCCACTCTCTCACTTTGTCCCAGCTTACCCTTCCCTCTCCCCATATCCTCAAGTCCATTCTCTAGTAGGTCTGTGTCTTTATTCCCGTCTTATCCCTAGGTTCTTCACGACACTTTTTTTTCTTAGATTCTATATATATGTGTTAGCATACGATATTTATCTTTCTTTCTCTTTCTGACTTAACTTCACTCTGTATGACAGACTCTAGGTCCATCCACCTCACTACAAATAACTCAATTTCATTTCTTTTTATGGCTGAGTAATATTCCATTGTATATATGTGCCACATCTTCTTTATCCATTCATCTGATGATGGACACTTAGGTTGCATACACAAAAACAAGCTCAGAATGGATTAAACACCTAAATGTAAGGCCAGAAACTATCAAACTCTTCAAGGAAAACATAGGCAGAACACTCTATGACATAAATCACAGCAATATCCTTTTTGACCCACCTCCTAGAGAAATGGAAATAAAAACAAAAATAAACAAATGGGACCTAATGAAACTTCAAAGCTTTTGCACAGCAAAGGAAACCATAAACAAGATCACTACATCTTTTGTTCTTGGGAAAACAATGTGGCAAAAAGACACCTCTAATCCTCTATTTTAATTTGTTTTTATTGATCTCTTTCAAAATTAGGGAAACAAGTTTTCTCACTGCAAACGTTATGGCAGTGCATGGGGAGGCCCTAGTTCTAAAGAGTCATGAAGGGACTATGAAAGAGAGCCTTTTCCTAAGGTGGGAGGGAGGGGGAGGGTGGTGGGTAGGCACGTCCCTAGGAAAGAAAATACACAGAGGAAGGAAACCCAGCAGATATGAATGGTTAACTCTGAGTGGCGAGTTCATGAGTGATGTGTCATCAAAGAGGCCTTTCATGACCTCAATCAAAAATACTACCCTCCCCAACCACCGTGTCACTATCACACCGATCTTTGTTCTTTTCTTGGCATTTGTCACTTGCAAAAAATTACCTCATTCATGTATTTACAGAATCGTTTACTTGCCTGATTTCCCCTACCCTAGCCTGAAAAATGAACTGCACAAGAGCAAGCACTTCGTATATCTGGTCTTCTGTTCTTTCCCTGATTCCTAGATTCACACTTGGCACACAACAGGTAGTCAAATATTTAAGTGGATGAATGGATGGGCACGTGGAATAAATGTTCTTCTCTGTCCCCAATCTTCTGTGATTTCCAAATTTCCTATAATGACCAAAAATTCCTTCTCTGATTAGGAAAAAAAAGAAAAACATTAGGTTTAATTTAGCATCATTTATTCCTAGAAGCCCTTCCTGTTTCCTCAGGCACAGGTGAGTCTTCCTCTTCTGATCTCCCAAAAGTATTTATACCTCTCACTGGACACTGGGCTTTGTCATACTAATACTGTAAAGTGTGTGCATAACTTGTCTTCCCCTCCCTGGAATCTAAGGTCCTTGAGTGTTAGACTCATAAACTGTCAGAGTAGGAAAGGACTTGAAGATCATCAGGTATAACTTTCCCTTTTATAGATGAGGACAAAGAGAAGCACAGATGGGATCTATCTCAACTTAACAGCAAACATAATACAGGAAAATGTTACATTCTCCATGTCATGTTTTCTT
Organism: Delphinus delphis; assembly: GCF_949987515.2. Taxonomy (NCBI): domain Eukaryota; kingdom Metazoa; phylum Chordata; class Mammalia; order Artiodactyla; family Delphinidae; genus Delphinus; species Delphinus delphis. Next base: position 17,268,235 of record NC_082697.1, on the reverse strand, counting down.
TGTTCCAATTGTTTTATGACATTGGATTAGTGCTGTGGCAGGTCCAGCACTTTTCCTGGGAACCCAGACCTTTGGACCCTGTTCTCTAGGTCACAGCACAGTGCCTTCTCCATTTGTACTCACATTCCCTACCTCATGGCATCTACTCAGTTTCTGGAAGAAGCAGGAAGGGCAGGCAAGTAGAAGAGCTGCACCTTCTCTCCTTATTTTGCATGTACAAATGTGGCATCCCACTTTTACGGCCAAAGAATTAACAAGGAGAAGGAAAATAAAATGATTCTCTGGCCACTGTCTAAAGGTACGCGGACCAATCCCAAGCGGGTTTCTGATAAACGTGTGCGGAGCCTCTTTCAGCTTTGTCACCAGCGTCTCAGTGCTCCCTTAAGGAAGAGGGAGCTTAGCTCTAAAAATAATTTTAGTATGAGGTATTTAAGACATATGGAAAAGTACAAGTCGAAAGAAACCGAACACCCCCAAACCCAGCACCTTAAACACTGAAATTAAGATTTAGCATTCCCATGCAGTTATTCATGTTTCTTTTCCACATATATGTATCTAAGAATTACAAAGAATTACTATGAAGGTTTGAAAACTATATTATTGCTATTATATATGTATCCTTCTGCAGCTTCTATCATTTTAGTAAATAACTTTTATACTGATCTGAAATCTAACAACATTGATATAATATTTTGCTACTTAAAATTTGCTTTAATTACGAATTTGTTAATTTATAATATTTTTCTGTCTAGACAATCATGTTACACACAAGTGTTTTATATATATATATATTTTTTGCATACTTTCTAGCAATTTCTAGTAATTATACTTTAAAAAATTATCTAACCCTATTGGCTGCTTCTAATATCATGTTACATAGAAATAGTGTTGGTGCATTCCTTCCTCAGTTTTGTTTCTCAGTGTTTTTTTTGGTTTTAAATGTAATGTTCTAAAATTTCCTTATTTATTACGATGCTTATTGTCTGATTTTTGAAGACGCCCGTTATCAGATTAACAAAGTTATTTTCTATTCCTAGATTTAAGAGTTTTTTTCTTATTATCAATGGGTTTTTAATCTTAGCAAATGATTTTATGCATCTATTCATCTATTAGTCTTCTATTTGGATTGATTAATATGGCAATTACATTAACATATTTTCTAGTGTTCGATAACCCCTGCATTTTCTCAATGAAACCTAATTTTGCTTTCATCTATTTACTTTTTTATTTTTTTAATTTAAACTTTTAATTGACATATACATGCAGAAAAGTGCATAAAAGCAAGCATTTTGGGACATTTCCACCAAAATAATGAACTATGAGAAAAAGAAAGCAAGAAAACAATTCTGTTTAAAATCACATCAAAAAGAATAAAATACCCAGGAATAAACTTAACCAAGGAAGTGAAAGAACTATACTCTGAAAACTGAAAAAACATTAATGAAGGAAGCTGAAGATGATACAAAGAAATGGAAAGATAACCTGTGTATATGGATTAGAAGAATATCACATATATTCTTCTTTACCTTATTTTTCACTCAAACATTATGTTTGTGGACTGTCATCCATACTGAGTGGTTCATTTTTGTGTTGGTTCACTCATTTTTACTGTCCTATAAGATGAGACAATATGAATGTAAATAAACTGTAATTTACTCCTCAATTCTCCTGACATAGACATTTATGTTAGTAGCACATTTTTAGCTATGGTAAACAAAGTTGCTCTGAATGTTCATGTATGTATCTCTTGAGAGTTCATGTGCAAGACTTTCTCTAGTCTAGGCTGTATATCTGTGAGTGAAACTACTGGATATTATGGTATGCACATCTTCCATTTAATAGATAATGGCAACTTGTTTATCAAAGTGGTTGTAGGAAATTGCATTCTCATGAAAAATGTTTAAAAAAAAGTTGCTGTTGTTCTAAAGAGTGGCCAACATTTGGTAATTCAGGCTGTTTGATTACTGCCAGTCTTATAAGTGTATTTATTCCTTCAGCATCAGCTGTATCCTCTTTTATTCTTAATATTTATTTATGCCAACTTTTTCTCCTGAGAGAAAAAGGACAGAGGTAGTTGTTTTGGCTTAGTTGATACACTCTGTTTTGGCTTTTCTTTCTTATTTAATTAATTTCTGCTCTAATATTTATTGATATTATTTCTTTCCTTCTATTACCCTTAGGTTTAATTTGTTGCTATTTTCTTATCTTCTTAGGATGAATGCTTAAATCATCAAATATTTGGATATTCTTTATTACTGTAAACTCTAAAGCTATAACATCCCTCAACACAAAGGGTTTAGCCAAATACCACAAGTTTTATTTGTATTATTTTCACTATCATTCAATTCTAAGTAGTTTACACAATTTCTTTCATTACATGGTCATTGACCTATCTATTTTGTAGGAATGCTTTTAAATTTCCAAATGTATGGGTATTTATAAGGTTAAGTTTTTCTTTTTATTTCTCACTTAATTTCACTGTGGTCAGAGGACCTAATTTGTGTAATACTGACTCAGAGATTTTGAGACTTGCTTTATTGATTGTTTATCAGTTTTTATAACAGTTTTATGTGTTCTTGAAAAGAATGTACATTCTCTAATCTTTGGATGAAGCATTTTGTATTTTTTCAATTGGTTCCATCTTATTAATCTAATTAATCATGCAAATATCTTATTTCTATTAATAATTTGCCTGCTTGGCCTGTCAACTACAGAGAGATGTGTGTCTGGTATTATTTCCGTGCATTCTTCTCATGCTCTGTTCACAGCCTCCTTGCTGTTCTTAGAACAGGCCAAGAACTCTGCCTCTTCTGGGCCAGTATACTTGTTGATTCCACTACTTGGAATGCTTTTATCCACTTTATGTACTTGTGTTTCTCCCTCCCTTCATTCAGGTCACTCATGAAGGAGTCATACCTTCGTCACAATATAAACAACCACCCCCTTGCTCCATCACTTTCTGTCCTCTTACCCTCATCTATTTTTTTCTTCTTACACTTATCAACAGCTGACACATTAAACATATTGGTTTTCATTATCTACTCTTCATGAAGAGCAGAAATTTTGATGTATTTGTTACCTCCTCACCACTTAGAAGAAAGCCTTAAATAAAACCGATGTTCAGCAAACATGTGTTTAATGACTGAATGAAGGACTATCAAAAATCTCCAGCTGACATATCTGAAATTTCCTCTTTGCAATTTTGTCAAATTTGACTTGACATATTTTTATGTTATTATGTGCACAGAAGTTTAGAGTCATTGGAACTCACAAATTAAACAAATCTTTTGTAACTGGGAAGTAGATCAAAACCCTCTTTTAGTAAGACAAAAATTATCATATTACTTTGTCTATTTTATCTGACATTAATATGGTTTCACCATCTTTTTTTAATTATTATTACTGTTTTCCTGATATATTTTTTCCCACATTGGACTTTCAATCTCCCTGTAGCCTTATGTTTTAGGTGTGTCTCTTTGAAAATTGTATAACTTTTGTTTTCTAATCAAATGTAACAATTTCATGTTTAAACTAGAGAATTTAGCTTATTTGCATGTGCTGAGAATACCATTAAGAATTATCTGATTGGCCAAAAAGTTCGTTTGGGTTTTCTGTAGGATGTTATGGAAAAACCCAAACGAACTTTTTGGCCAACCCAATATCTTACCATCTTATGTTCTCTTGCTTTTTCTATGCTGTGTTCTTCTTTTTTTGTTTTGCTTTAAACTTATTGAGTTTTTAATTCCATTTTATTAGTCTAGCCTCTTTTAAAAAAAAATCTTTAAATATTTTGCTAGACTTTGAAAGTCATCAGGGATAAATTATGCAGAAATATCTGTGAACTTTATGCATTCATACAGCATCCATTCAACATGTCCTACATTCTGGGAGCTGGGCAGGGAGTTGTCACACTATACTATCTCATGGAATTCAAATACTAACTCCACCCACCACGAAAATCACTTTTAAGTGTCCACTGAGGGTGATTCCTCCCTTTCTCTCTCCCTATTTTATCTCCAACCAAACAACTCAGTCACCAAGCATACTGCTCTGTTTATCAAGGGGTTCTTAAGTTTCAGAAATATGTCTGGTAGAGTTCATGACTTCATTATTTTAAATGGCTATGCAACAAATTGGACTCTTTAGTTTTTTGTTGAGATAACAGATTTTTAGGGTCGTAGGTAAGAGTGAGTTTGATATGAGCAACTGGAACTATTGCTTTAAATGAGTAAATTAACACTTCTCTGCATATCAAGATGAGTCTACCCTCTGCCTGGTTTCCAAGGGACACAGATGGCTCACAATCCTCTATGACATTGGAAAGAGAAAAGAAACATGAGTTATGTTTGCCCTTTGACTATGTTTTCCCTTGGAATTTGATTAAAGTATATTTACTTTGTTCTTTGTCCTTTTTAAAGCATTCAGCTCAGTGAAAGGTTGAGTCAAAACAGGCAGCTGAAAAGCTTCCCTGTGTTCCTTCCCCATGGGTTCTGTAACTGGTGGTAACAAAGTCACTTCCAGGCAGAAAGATACAGAGCTGTTGACTCAATTAGAGGGTTACATATATCCTATTCCATGCTCAATGAGCCATCAACGATCCATCGGAGGGTGTGGAAAGAATATATGAGATCATCCACTTCTGTTTATTTATTCATCCTTTTAGCATTTCTCTTTTGGCATATGTTTTACATACACAAAAATGTGTACATAGTGCTCATAATACATTGCTCTAGGGATGTATACATACATTTATCAGTAAGTTAATGTATATACGGAGAAAACAGAACTGTTTACTGATGAGATTTGCAAATAAAAAAACAAGACAAAACCAACCATGAGTCCACTGGTTTATGGGACAGATCTGGAAGCCTGACTGCCCGTGTACACCGTTCTGAGCACAGCCCTATGGACCCTCTCAGTCATACAATCCCATTTCCTATCTTGGCCTTTCATTATTGACCTAATTCCTTGTGATGACATTGATGCTTTTCAGCTGAATTTATTCTCAGTGTCTTTTCCTCCTATCTTCTCTTCTTTCCTACTCTCTTTGTCCAAAACCCAGATTATTGCCACCCAGTTCCAGATATTTCTAGATATTTTACCATTCAAGGTAGTGAACAATATTGTACAGTAATCTTGTATAATCCCTGAAAATATCTCTCCTGACTCGAGAGAAAATGAGGATCTCATTGGGTACCAAGGCTCGCTGGAGGCCAGGGACTTTGAATTATTTGATGTTATTCTCAATGTATGTGTGAAAAACTGAGACTAGATGATTTTGGTGCAAGGTTACAGAATGAATCAATATGTTTTAACTGACCAAAATGCTGAGCCCTATGCTTTCCCCTGCTGGCATCTTTGGTGGGCACACAGAAAGCCTCTGACCAGGGGCTATGTCTGTGCCCTTTCCATGTCCCTCACATGGTGGGGCTAGCGTAGGAGATTGTCCTCCCAGATCCTAGGGTCTGACTGTGTCTCATTAAGAGTCTGGAGCAGTAGAAAGAGCAAGGTCTTTGCAAACAGGAAGGACTACTTTCAAATTCCAGCTCCCAGATCTACCCAAGGTATAGAAACTTGACCAGGTCTATTAATTAGGGCAGGCCAGGTAATGCTGTAGTGAAAACAAGCTCCAAATCTCAGTGGCTTGAAAACAACAGATCTTTATTTCTCGGTTGTGTTATACATCCATGGGCCGTTTAGAAGTGGCTCTGCTCAGCCTAATTACGTGGACTTAAACTGATGAAACAGGTGTGGAGAAAGAGCACACAGTGGTCCATAATCTCTCTAAGGTTCCACCCGGATGAGACACATGTCACCTATACTCACATGGCTACGCCTAAGCTAAGACGGCAGAGAAGGGTCATCTGATCACTTGCCCAGAAGGAGAACCAAAGACAGCTGAGAAGCCTCACGAATGACTACCACTCCAAGCCATTTAACATCTCTGAGCCCCCATCTTCTTGGTTAAAACAAGACAGTAATGAGGATAAAGACTGGATAAATAAGAACTAATGTTTCAGTACAGGAATTGCCCAGCACAATGTGTGGCCAATGGTTGAGCTTGACAAACATTAGTTCCCTCCTCAAACATATGGACACCAAGGGGGGAAAGTGGCGGGGCAGGGAGGTGGGGGTGGGGTGACGGTGGGATGAATTGGGAGATTGGGATTGACATATATACACTAATATACATCAAATGGATAACTAATAAGAACCTGCTGCATTAAAAAAAATAAAATTCTAAAATTCAAAAAATACGTATGTGTGTATATATATATATATATATATATATATAGTTTCCTCCTGCCTGTATTTTGTCCCGTTCCCTCTAGATCTGAAAAGAGATTAATTGGTTGAAGAAAGCCAGGGCCCCAATTTCTAATTCCACTGAGAAGAGAATGAAAACGGACTGCAACGGCAGCCAGAGGGCAGGGGGCCAGGGCAGCCAGCCAGGCCCCCAGGATCAGACAGAATTTCATTACCCAGAGGATTTTAGTTTTTCTTTTTAAGCAGGAAATAACTAACCCTCTAGAAAGCCCAGGTGAAGAGAAAGTTCACAAAGGGGTCACAAAGGTAGCCCACCTCTTGAAGTCCAACGCAGTCTGGCACCTTCATTAACATATTTAATCATGCTTCTATCGTTAATCATCAAATAGCTTAATAGCGTGCATTGTATTCTCAGGCGTGAAATAACAATGGTTATGTGGTTCTGTGATAGATGTTTTTAATAAAATCAGTAATTACCCTTTGCGTGTGTATGTGTGTGTGTGTGTGTTGTATTACTATCTTTTTTTCCTTTTTAATTTTCGCTTTTAGGTATATGAAATAAACAAGGTAGAACACTCAAAATTCCATTTTTGGCATTTGGTTTTGTTTCAGTAGTGCCTGCACAGTGGAAAGGAAGGTGGATTCTAATGCAAATGTCGTGTAGACAAGCTGGGGTTGGGGGTAGAGCCCCCTCTGTGCTGAATTCTAAGTCTGTAAAATGGCATAGTATTCCTCATAAATTTGCTATGAAGATACAGAAAGATGCTTAAAAAGTAATTCTATTTGACAAGCACTCAAACAGCCTTTCCTATGTACCAGGAACTATTCTAAGTGATTTAAAATATTAACTCCTTTAATCCTCAACGCAAGCTTACCAACAGAGGTACCCTGAATACCCGTGCTTTACAGATGAGTAAATTAAGACACAGGTTAAGCAACCTACTCACAGCTAGTTCAACAGTTAGGAAGTGGCAGACCTGGAACTAGAACCCAGACAATATGCCTCCAGGGCCCATGCAGCTGTTACTGCTGCTTGTCATTGGTACCATAAGCCCATTCTGACTTAACAGACCTGGCTTCTGGACTGGACACGGCTGTTCCGTATACAACTTGCTTGACCCTCACATGGTATCCAGACACTTTTTGCTTCAATATATGTTCCTAGCAGAACTGCCTTGTGGTATAAGGTGTTCTACAGATTCTTTTCTCAGTGCCTGATATAGGACTGACCTTTATTCATACTCACTGTACCTCACTCAGCCAAACAGTTCAGGATATATATTTGAAATAACCTGATTATCTCTAATTATATTGCTGAAAGCAAAGCACTCTGAACTTTAGTCCCTTACTGTGTAAAATGAGGCCGTACCTGCCATTTTATAAACCGCAGGGATGGAAAAATACTGTCGGCTCTCATTATTCAGCAAATATGTGCTGGGCACCCACTTCGGGTAGTCTCTCTGAGGATAACCAGTTCTGTCCAGGTTGGGGCTTTTCAACTACTCCTTCCTGGGGTCAAGGGTCTTGGTAGTGTTAATTAATACTGACACCACAGCCCCGGGACGCTCTGATCACAGAATTAGAGACATTCCTGAGAAGAAAAAGAAAATGTGCTATGAAGTCAGAAACCTAGCTCCCCCACTTGTAGTGGGACATGTCACCTCATCTTCTGAGCCCCTCTACACAACAGAGTTACCCTAAAACACCAAGAATTTCTTTTACTGAAGTATAATCTATATTATAATATTAGATTAGTTTCAGGTATAAGCATAGTGATTCAGTATGCTTTTTGAAGATTATATTCCATTATAAGTTATTACAAGACAATGTCTGTAATTCCCTGTGATATACAATATATCCTTGTTGCCTATCTATTTTCTACATAGTAGTTTGTATGTCTTAATCCCATACCCTTAATTTGTCCCTCCCCACTTCCTTTCCCGCTTTGGTAACCACAAGTTTGTTTTCTATGTCTGTGAGTTTCTGTTTTACATATACATTCAATTGTATTATTTTTTAGATTCCACATATAAATGATATCATACAGTATTTGACTTTGTCTGATTTATTTCACTAAGCATAATATTCTCTAGGTCCATCCACATTGTTGCAAATGGCAGAATTTCATTCTTGTTTATGGCTGAGTAATACTCCAGTGTGTGTGTGTGTGTGTGTGTGTGTGTGTGTGTGTGTGTGTGTGTGTGTGTGTGTGTGTGTGTACCAGTTCTTCTTCATCCATTTGTCTGTTTATGGGCACTTGGGTTGCTTCCATGTCTTGGCTATTTTAAACAGTTCTGTTATGAACACTGGGGTGCATGCATCTTTTTGAATTGGTGTTTTCATTTTTTCCAGATATATACCCAGGAGTGAAACTGCTGGATCATACGGTAGCTCTATTTTTAGTTTTTTGAGGAACCTCCATACTGTTTTTGTTGTTGTTGTTGTTGCGGTACACGGGCCTCTCACTGCTGTGGCCTCTCCCGTTGCAGAGCACAGGCTCTGGACGCGCAAGCTCAGCGGCCATGGCTCACGGGCCCAGCCGCTCCGCAGCACGTGGGATCCTCCTGGACCAGGGCACGAACCCGTGTCCCCTGCATCGGCAAGTGGACTCTCAACCACTGCGCCACCAGGGAAGCCCACCTCCGTACTGTTTTTCATAGTGGCCGCACCAATCTACATTCCCACCAACAGTGTACAAGGGTTCCCTTTTCTCCACATCCTCTCCTGTAACATTTGTTATTTGTAGACTTTTGGATGATAGCCATTCTGACAGGTGTGAGGTGATATCTCATTGTTGTTAAAAATCAAGACGTTGACAATGCTGTGACAATACACAGCATAGTGCCAGGCACAGAGCAGGGATGAGGAGGAAGGTTGTTTCTAGTTAGATTTTATCGTGTACGAGAGACAAGACCTCAAAACACGTGTGCTGGGTGCAAAAGCACCAGCATCTTGCATCAATCCAGAATCACATTGTTTCTAATACCCACTCCCCTTACATGGCTTGTGGGACCACAGCGGTGTCAATAAACCTGCAGGACTGTGCATTTCGGGGGCCCTTCCTTTTCTAGGGACAGTAGATTGCAGCCTAGATTATTCTTTAATAATCTGGATTGTTTCTTTTGAAATGTATTCCTGGGACTTTGTTGGATTAAATTTCATCTGGATTTTACTTTCCACATGCATGAATTCATACTCTATAAAGCATTAACAATAAAACAAAACCAAAAACAACAACAAAAAGGGGGCTTCCAGCAGAGACCCATGGTAGGAGGAAGGGTGTTTCCCGGTCATGCAGGAAGTGCCAGGTTGAACACAGGGGAGCTCAGATCCCCCAAAAGGCAGCTATTCTTCCAGCTCCAAAGGATGGAGTAAAATCTCTCCCATTATGTCCTTGGGCAAGAAATTAAGACAAAGGGACAGAACCCAGGGGCAGCTGGAGAGAGAATGATGGCAAATCCCTCAGGAGGCAAGTGATAAAGCTGGAGGGTCCTGCGCGCAGGCGGGGGGGCTGGTTTCCTCTGCTCATTTTGCAGAATGAATGAGAGGAAAGCCCCCATTCCTCAGGCAGAAACCGAAAAATGTGCAGAATTTAAGAGAATTCTTGAGCAAAACCGTTAATAACAACCTTGCTTTTTCTGCAAATAATAATAAAGGTCTTGAACAACAGAATCATCCCAGCAGAGATCAGCATGAGACAAGAACAGTGAGCAGTCTAGGGGAGGCAGACTTTGATCATTCAAGAAGAAGAGAAATTTGAATGCTGCCGGGACGGAGACGTTTGTCTTACTAAGTTTTCACCGATGGCTTTGTGTAGAGAACTCATTGTAGTTTTGTTGACATAATTGTGGTCAAGAAGTTAAGAGTGAAATCTACTAGTTCTCAGTCAGTAACATGACGGAATTATTCCTGGAGTAGCCCTTTAACTGGGGACCACAAAAATGTATTTGGAGATCAGGAATGGATACTCCCCGCTTGACTATTACTGCTACGATTTGGGTGACAAATGGTCCACAACTGGTACACTTAGAGACCAATGTCTCAGAGAGGCACATTTCTGTCTACCTAGTGCCTTAAAACCTTAAAAGGAAACCTTAAAAGGCTTCCTTTTTTATATATGGTCCTTAATTCATCAGAAATTAATTCTGTGCCTAGTGAGAGGTAGCACCCATATCGATTATCCCACTGCTACGTACTGGATTGTTTTACTGCCAATTTACAAACCAGTTTTATACATGTATGGGTCTATTTATGGACTTTCTAACTGTTTCCATTTTTCCATCCCAGGACCAATATCACATTCTCTTAATGTCTGTTACTTATAGTATGCTTTCACTATGGGGAGGACAAAACCCTCCATGATTTTCTCCTTTCGGATATCATCTTCTGAATATACTAGAGAATCCACTTGTCAAGTTGCATTGGGAGTTTTAATTGCCATTGCATCAATAGATTAATTTTGAAAGAACTGACATCTTAAACATATTGAGTCTTGTTATCCAATAATATACTTTGTTTAGGTCATGTTTAATGCCTTTCAATAGAATGGTATAATTTTCTTCCTAAGGACCACGTACAAATGTTGTTCAGTCCTAGAAAGTTATTTTTCACTGTTTTAATTATCATTTGTGAATACCTTTTCTGTTTGCAGCTGGGGTACAGAAATTTGGTGTAAGCTTTTTTTTTTTTTTTTGAGGTACGCGGGCCTCTCACTGTTGGGGCCTCTCCCGTTGCGGAGCACAGGCTCCGGACGCGCAGGCTCAGCGGCCATGACTCACGGGCCCAGCCGCTCCGCGGCATGTGGGATCTTCCCGGACCCGGGCACGAACCCGTGTCCCCTGCATCGGCAGGTGGACTCTCAACCACTGAGCCACCAGGGAAGCGCTGGTGTAAGCTTTTTATTGAAGTATAATATACAGAAAAGTACACAAGTCATAGGTGTAGAGCTTTATGAATTTTCAAAGAGCACACACCCATGTAACCAGCACCCAGATGAAGGATCAAAACATCCCATGACATGAGAACTGCTCCCCAAACACTGACTGCCCTGTATGAAGATAACCACTATGCTGACCCCTTTTTCCACAGATCGGTTTTGCATCTTTTTTATACATAGGGAATCATACAGAAAGTATTCTTTCATGTCTAGCTTCCCCCCCCCCCCATAATATTATGTTTCTGTGGGACACGTCCATGTTCGGTGTGGCTACAGTTTGTTCATTCTCTTTGCTGTACAGATTTACTTTGTGTAGAGACTATAATTTATGCATCCTGATGTTGACAGATTTTTAAATAGTTTCTATCAATAGTTTGGGAGATACGGCTGCCAAGAACATTTTTCAGTATGTCTTTTTGTGTACTTATGCTCTCATTTCTTTTAATTTGTTTTTAGGAGCAGAATTGCTGGTTATGCATATCTTTAGCATTATTAGGTCCCACCATATGATTCTGGTTTTCCAAATTGGCTGTAGCAATTTACGGTTCACTTGCAGTACATAAGAAATCCAGTCAGAATAGAACCTGTTCTCAACATTTTAATATTTCTTATTTATAGAAACACGGATAAATTCTCATATTCATATAATATTTTATCTACATAATAAGGTACCACGTTGAAAATGAACTCACCTCAGTCGTCATGCTATTTTTGTACATGGCTCACTCTAATAATTTTTTGCAAATCAATTTTGGGTTTCTGAATGCTCATGAGAGAATTAAGTTATAATTCCCTTTCTCTTGGTGTCCTTATCCACTTCTGGCATAAAGTTTATACTTGCTCTGTAAAGCCAATCAGGGAAAGTTTCTGCTATTTCTCTTCTCTGTAAGATTTTATGTAAGATTAGAATTTCTTATTCCTTAAATGTTTGGTAAAACTTGCCTATTAAACCATTTGGACCTGATGTTTTCTTTGTGGGGATACTAGCTACTGATTATCAAGTAAATTCTTTAATTTCAGATTTTCGGGACTGTTTGGATTTTCTATTTTTTCTTTGGTCAGTTTTTATATTTTTCTAAAATGTGCTCATTTCACCTATTTTTTCAGATTTTACCCTAAGGATTATATTACCTTTTATATCACTGATGCATTTATAATTGTCTCCTTCTTCGTGTGTAGTATGGTTTATTTGTAACGACTCTTTTTTTCTTACTTAATCTTGGCAGAGGTTTGTCAATTATTTTAGCTTTTATGAAAGAACTAACTTTCCCTTTGTCAATCTTTTCTATTGCACATTTGTATTCCATTTAATTAATTTCTGCTTTTACTTGAATTATTTCCTCCTTTCTACAGTCTTTGTTTGCTCTAACTTTGAAGTGGGATGCTAAGTCCACTAAATTTCAACTGGAAGTCTTTGTTAACATAAACACTGCATTACTTACATTTCTCCCTAAACACTGCTTTAACTCCATTTCATGCATTTTGATATATAATATTTTCATTATTACACAGTTCTAAATATTTTCCAATTTTCTTTGTGACTTGTTCTTTGATCTCTGAGTAATTCAGGAGGGATTTAAGTTCCATAGAGACTTTTACAAAGTTACCTTTATATTGATTTTATGTTAATTACTTTATAGTCAAAGAATGCAGTCTGTGTTGAAAATTGATTCATGCCTAATAAATGTTTTTTTTTTTTTTTTTTTTTTTTTACAAATTCCTATGAATGCTTGAAAAGAAAATTCAGTCTCCAGTTACTAGCACTACTTTGTAATTGTGTTGTTTGAATCTCCATACTAACACTTTTCTTCTGATTCAAATATCACTTACTGAGAGAGGGTATGTTGACTTTGACCAGGGTAATGGTGTATTTGTCAGTTTTCCTTGCAGTTCCAACATTTGCTTTGAATTTTTGAAGCCACATTAATAGTGGCATACCCAGTTTACAATGGGTTATATCCTCAAGATGAATTGAACATTTGTCAGTATATATTTATTTCTGGTAACATAAGCTTTCTTTTTTAGTAGTGTTTCCTGATATACCCTTCTCCACTAATCTTCAACCTTTCCATAATCTTATGTTTTAAATTGTGACTCCTCTAAACAACATATACCTAGATCAAAAAAAAAAAAAAAAAAAAAAATCTGGTTGGAAAAGCTTGGTTTCTCCCCGGAGAATTCTGTCTTTGTTCTGGATGTATTTCTACCATTTTGTTTTGTGTTTGATATGTCTACATTTCTTTAATGGTCACAATTAACGTGGTTTAGGTACTTCTTTTTGAGTTAGTCATAGTGTTCTATTTCTCTTGAAAATTGTCCTTTCATCTAAGTTTTCAAATTAATTGGAATAAAGTTATCCACAGTATTCTCTTATATTTTAAATTGTGCCACATCTGTAGATTAACCATTGTTTCCCTTAACACTCTGCGTGTATGCATGTGTGTGTCTTCTTTCTCTTCCTTTTGAGTTGGTCCATCTTCTTTACGTTTTTTTTTCTGTTTCATTAATTTCTATTCTTATGTAAATTATGTCCATTCTCTTCCGGTCTTTTAATTTAATAGTTTCTTTTTCTCACGTATTAGTTTGAAACACTAGCTTACAAATTTTCAGCCTTTTTACAAATAAGGTTTAAAGACTATAAATTTTGCTTTCACTGTACCACACATGCCTTAATCTATGGTTTTTAATGTATTTTCTATTAAATTTTAAAAATTTGAGATAACTGCAGATTTACACACACTCGTAATAAATATAGAAAGATTCCATGTACCCTTTTCCCTGACCCCTCTCCCCAACATTTAACATCTTACAATAATATATGATACGATATCACAGCCTGGTTATTGACATGGATACAGTCGAGATGCAGGACACTTCCATCACCAAAAAGATTCCTCATGTTGCCTTTTTATAGTCACACCCACATCCCCTTCTCACCGCTGGCAGCCACTAATCTATTCTCCATTGAAAAAAAATTATTGTTTCAAGAATGCTATATAAATGGAATCATATAGTATGTAAACTCTAGGGACTGGATTTTTTCCCTCAGCCTCATTCTCTGGAGATTCATTCAGGTGTCTCACGTATCAACAGCTCGTGCTCTTTCACTGCTGAGTGGTGTTCCATGGTGTATGCGTACCACAGTCTGGGTAACCAGCCACCTATTAAAGGACACCTGGGATGTTTCCTGTTTTTAGTTGTTATAAGTAAAACTACAATGAACATTGATATTCAACTTTCTGCATGAACCCTATTTACACAAAAAGCTGAACACAAATGTTTATAGCAGTTTTATGTATAGTAGGTAAGTATATTTTAATAGAATTTCATTGTTAATCCACGCGTGGTTATTTGGAATTTAAAAAATACATACGTAACTACATTTATAGTAGAGAGAGAGGTCTAAATATATGTGGGTTTGTAGCCATGTTTTAAAATTTTAGTCATTATTTGATCAATTTTATAAGATTTCCATATGTGTTTGAAAGGATATGTATTCTCTTTTCTAAATGTAAAATTCTTTATACTTCCGCTAGACCTTATAGATTTTGTTATTCAAATCTTTTAAATCCTCATTAATGGTTTATATGCTTAATTTATCAATTACTGAGACGTGTACAATCTCCCACTGTGATGGTGCCTTTGAACATTTTCCTTCCTAGTACAGTCAAGTTTTAGTTCATGTTTTAAGCGGCTTTATTTGGTGCATACAGGTTTAGAATTATTATATCTGCCTAGTGAATTTATCCTTTCCTCATCATACAGTTTCCTTTTTTCTTTCTTAACAACGTTTTTTTTGCCTCAAGGTCAGTTTTGCCTCTTATTACTATAGCTACAACGGCCCTCTTGGCTAGTTTTTGCCCCTAATATCTTATTCTATTTCCAAAAACATTCTGTTCATTTTCTCATCTCTTTACTTACAGTCTCTTTGCATCTTCATGCTTGAGATGTGTCTCTTAAAGAGCATGGAACTTAAAAAATAAAATACTTTTATTGTAAAATGTAGTACAAATAAAGAAAACTGAATAAAACAAATGTAGAGAAAAATAAATGTTTTTGAAGCAAATACCCTTGATATCAACACTAGGGTCAAAAAATAAAATTTGCTAGTCACCTTAGAAGCTCTGTCTCAGTCACAAACCCTCTTTCTTTTCCCAAAAAATAATCAGTATCCTGACTTTTATGATAATCACTCTCTGCTTTTATTTATAGCTTTATCTTCCAAATGTTCATCCCCAAATACCACAGTTCATTTTTTTTCCTGTTTTTGTTTGTTTTTAAAGATATGCCTTAAGTCTCTTCTGGCCTATAGGTTTCCTCCTCAATTGCACTTACTCTCCTTTTTTTCCAGTACAATTTATTTGTTAAAATACTAGGTCACTGGATCTACAGAGCTCTGGTTTCGTCTTGTATTTTCTCTGCTGCAGCTGTGAAACCAACTACTTCTTGAAGGAGGCCTGGCTCCCTTTATCTGAGAACGGTACTTAGAAACCAAGATATGGGTGCTAGCTGTGTTCACTGTTGGGTGTCATTGCTTCCAGGTCTTCTTAGCAGACAGAGCTTGGAAATATATATGCATATTAACTCTTGCTTATACACACATCTACATTTATTTCTCTGTCACCTCCCCACCTCTCTCTCTCCCTCTCTCTCTCTCTCTCTCTCTCTCTCTCTGTCTGTCTAATCCATCATTTCATTCTGGTACCTCTGATCCTAATTTAACACTGTTTATTCTTGCCTTACCAATTCCAGCTATTTCACATGAAGTCAGGATAAAATATCTCTTGAATTCATAATAACACTCTGATTCAAATATTCAGGATTACAAGGTTTTGGCTTCACCCTTCCTATCTTGCATCTGTATTGTCTTTCTTCACCAAGATCCTAGTTCTCAAGCAGGCAAGGGTAAGAGAGAATTAGAATATCATATAATCATTCATGTGTTTTTCCCCATATTGTGTATTTAGCAGTCTCCAGGTAACAGTAATGATATCAGTCCTTGCTCCCTAATGTGATGGCTGAAACAGCAAAATTTCTTAGCTGTGGCATGCGAACTCTTAGTTGCAGCATGCATGAGGGATCCAGTTGCCCGACCAGGGATCAAACCTGGGCCCCGTGCATTGAGAGCATGCAGTCTTACCCACTGGGCCACCCGGGAAGTCCCTATCCCTGCATTTTAAATAGTTGTACTGAATTTGCATTGCCAGACCAGATAGCCATTTAATACTGTGCTTTTCCTAGACAGGTAAATATGTATTTAATATCATGAGCCTTTATGTAGACGGCTCTCTAATCATATTGACTGACTTAAGCTAATTCTTGAGTAAATTCTTCAGGAAGAACCCAGGAAAAACGGTGTCTTCTACTTTCTTGCACGTTGATAGCCATTTGTCTGCAGTCTTCATGCTCGACAGTCAGTCGCTGTATACAAAGTGCTTGGCTCACGTTTTCTTTACTTGAGTATCATGAATGTACTGTTCCATTTTCTTCTGGCACAAAGTATTGCTGTCAAAAAGTCTGATAATAATCTGATTTTCTTTCCTTTATATGTGACCTAGTCATTTTGCCTGGAAGCACAAAAGTTAAAAACTTCTGAAGTTAAAAACTCTTATTAAAACACGCTTCAGTGCTGGCCATTCCAAGTCGATTTTCTCCAGTAGGGGTGGTGCCCTTCCAGTATGTAATGTTTGGATTGTACTTTGTGATATTTGTCTCCTTGCTTTGGGTTTCTTCTTGGGGGACTCTGTTACAGCTCTGATGTTCTTAGCCTGTCTTAACTTCTTTTTCTCTTTAATCCACTTACTGCTTTCTTTTGTAAAAGTTTCCTACTTTAATCTGTTTTTCTGCAGGCATTATCTGTTGTGTTGGTTACATATCGTTTTCTTAATGTCTTTAGCACTTTTTGCCATAGTATATTATACTTTTCATCTGACTCGTAGCCACATTCTCTGGCATGCTTTTACTGTCTGCAGGGATGCTATTCCTTTTCTTGATACTAACTTTGTATATATTGGTTTTTTTTCTTTAACATCTTTATTGGAGTATAGTTGCTTTACAATGTTGTGTTAGTTTCTGCTGTATAACAAAGTGAATCAGCTATATGTATACATATATCCCCATATCCCCTCCCTCTTGCATCTCCCTCCCACCCTCCCTATCCCACCCCTCTAGGTGTTCTGATTCCAATCACTTCTGTCCTCTCTTTTATGTGAAATTAGTCTTTCTAAACATTTAGAAGAGGTTGTAGTAGTTTAAAGTTTAATTTCTAACTCCACAGAGCTCTCTCTTGCTTTCTTTGTATAATGTTCACAGACAATGTGCCAATATGGTGGCATCCTTTCTGAGATGCCCCAGCTCTGTTTTCCTCACACTCTTTTATCCAGACCTCCAATTTCCTGTCACTACTGTCTCTGCGCTGCTCAGCTTAGATTCTGAGTCCCAGTAGTTACTCCTGGGAGGGGGCTTTGCCTGGCTCCTTTAGAGAGTTCACACGGTCCAGACTGGTCCAGATTTTATTGCTGACTCCTTGTAATCATCCACTACTGAAGTGTGCAAGATCCCTCCGAGTTTTCGCTGCTGTTCTCAATCCAGTTGTCAAGCTTTCCAGTGGTACCTGTTGGCTCCTTTTGATCCTGAAGCCCACAGGATGCCTCATTGCTTTCCTTTCCTTCCTCCTGCGTAGTTCTGATACCATGCAGGCCTTGTAGCTGTCAGCCTGACAATAATCTGATCTTTCCTTTATATGTGATTTTGTCTGTTTTGCCTGAGCAAAACGATTTATTTTTCTTTTAAAGTGCAGAGATTTTATTCGAATATATCTCAGTGCTGGCCATCCTGGTCGCCAGTGCTTTGACCTTCCCCACTCACAATTTGTAATTCATGAAGAGAGCCTGTCACCTAGGTATTTTGTAGATATTACCCATGGGTTTTTGTTTTGTTATTTGAGTTTGTCTGTCCATTTGTATGAGGGGATTGGGGAAACTTCAAAAACGACATCACCAGCATGTAGCTTTTTCTTTCATTTTTCAAACTACTTAACCTGACAATGTCTCTCTTAATTGCTGAGTTTAGTACAACAACAGAGACATATATTACGGTTACTGATAAATCTGGTATTAGTTCTTCATCTTAGTTTGTACTTTTACCTTGTCCTGCAATTTCTGAACAGTCTTTTATACTCTCTTTAATTCAATCTTCTCTCTACTGTATCTTTTACTTCAGATTTTATTATGCATATTTCATTTAAAGTCAAATATTAGCAGTTCTTCCACTTCCCAAATAATCCAAAGATGTCAGAGTACTTTATATCAATCAACTCCTTCCCACTTTACAAATTATTATTGTCCAATAGTTTAATTCTATCACATTTTCTATACACATACCCACGAAATTGAGCATTATTATTATTATTATTATTATTTTTGCAGTACGTGGGCCTCTCACTGCTGTGGCCTCTCCCATTGCGGAGCACAGGCTCCGGACGCACAGGCTCAGCGGCCATGGCTCACGCGCCTAGCCGCTCTGCGGCATGTGGGATCTTCCTGGACCGGGGCACGAACTTGTGTCCCCTGCATCGGCAGGCGGACTCCCAACCATTGCGCCACCAGGGAAGCCCTATTTTTTCATACAGTCAATGTTTATTTCAAGTTCCCATTTTGTCTACCAATTTCTTGGCTCACCTTTCTTTCTTGCATTTAGGCCTTTCTTCTAGGGTGGATGGATGTTCTTTTTCTTGAACCAAAACCTTTTGACTTTCCTATAGTGAGATTTTATTGGCAGCCAATTCTTGGTCTTTTGTTTATCAGAATACCTTTCTCTCATCCATATTTTCAACTATGTGTTCAATTTACAGTTTACTTTTATCTCTCTCTACACTTTGCAGATTTTTCACTGGTTTCCATTACTGCTGTTGAAAAGCTGTTTTGGATTGGTCACTGCATGATAAGGTGACCGGTATATTTTCCCCGACTTCCTTGAAGATCTCTTTGGTGCTCTGAAATTTTCTATAGTAAGTCTTTTTTTTTTCTTTTTCTAAGAATTTATTTGATCCATCCATCTTAGGATTAAACTGGGCATCCTGAAACTGACAGTTGTCTTGCATCGGTTCTAGCCCTTAGCCATATCTCTTTGACTACTGCCTCTTCCCCCAGGCTCCACTTAACAGAACGTAACTGTGAGACTCTCTCAGCCTCATTTCAGGTCCCATCTCTCCTCTTCCATGTTTGCCTTTCTTTTTTTATTTTTTGTCTTTCTGAGTACATTTTGAGTACTTTAATAATTTCCATCTTCCACGTCATTAATTCTCTTCTCATGTATGTCTCATTTCCTCCATAACATGTCCATTGTGTTTGTAATTTTGTATCTAAATTATATTTGAGGCTTTTTATAATATGCCTCATCAACATTTGGTGCTTTTTTGAGCCATTATGCCATCTTTTATTCCTTTAAATGCTTTAAATATTATTTTTCCTTCTATTCAGCTGTTCACTGAGGGAGTAACCCATGTCTAGTGCATGAGCTTTACTGAGGGTGGGGCCCTACTTTTAACCATCTTTAAGGCTGTTAAAAACTCAGAGTCTAGGTCCTTTTTACTGGGAAGTCCCCCTGCGCAGGCAGCGTTTGACATGTGCTTGCCACTCCTTACTTGGCTCTCTTCTCACTTTTGTCCCTGAATATTTCCTTTAATTACACAAGCATACTTATTCACTTACAAAGCACACTTGTGATTTTCCAACAAATAGGTAAGTGCTACAGGAGGAGCTTTTTGGAATACCTTATTTTCAATACTGTCCATAGTGGAAGTCAGTTGGGTAATTTCCACATTTCCGCTTCTGTAATTTTAATTTCAAGAGTTGTGGGTTTTTTGAATGGAGAAATTACAGCAAAAAGGCTAGGCAGAGAACCCTGCATTCACTTATCTGTTGAAGTTCATCTTCTAATAATTTAACAAGAATGTTAATGGGGGCTGTGCTCTGGAATTGCTGTGTGTCAGATCAAAGAGAGCCAAATACAAGTCTCTTGTATTTATACGTGAATGGAAGTTTGGCTGGATACAGATTTTGAGGGTCAACCTATTTCTCTGACACATTTAAAGATATTACCCTACTGTCACTTAGCATTTACTGTTTCTATGGAAAAGCCTTTTCTTTTTCCTTTAAAGGCCACTTGACATGTTTGCTTGTACCAACAAATGACTCTTTGTTTAGATTTTAAATCCATCAATTTTACTATGATATGTCCTTGTTTTGAATATTCTGGGTGATGTTTACTTAGAACACAGTGTGACCTTTTACTCTCTAGGTTTAAGTTTCCTTTAATTTCTTGTTTTCTTATCTTTGAATTTTTTTCCATTATATTTCACTTTGTTCCTTTGGTGTCACCAAACATGTGCATATTGGACCTCCTTTGTTTTCCATGATTACTGTTCTCTCCCTAATGCTTTTTAATGCTTTGTTGGTTTCCATTTCATTTTCCCCACTCCTATTCATGCTGTTTAATATTTTTAGGACTGTTCATTCTCCTTTTGAATGCTTCGAATACGGCTCCTTCACTTCTGTGATGGTTTTATTTTCCTATAGAAGCACAATCATGTTTTACCCCCTGCTTGATCTTCCTCTGTGTTGAGTTTTGGTATAAAGAGGTAGTTGCTTAATTTTCTTTTTAAATTAATGGTGATACATTTGGTCCCAATTTTCATTGTATTTGTGGTAAAAGTTTCTAGCAGTGTTTGTGTTTGTGTGTGTGTTTACTTGCCTTCTCGCCATTCCTTTCCTCAATTTTATTGTACTATCTTTGTATAGAACCTGTACTGGTTCCTTTTTAAATAAGTATTATCACCAATCTTTGATTGAGTTGAGTTTTACTTGCATTAGCTATTTGTAGAAGGTTTTATTAGAAGTGGGGCAGGGCCATGTTCTAAGCTGGCAGGAATTCTCCCTGTTTCACAGTAAAATCCCTTATGGGGCAGTGTTGGATGTGTACACTAGTTATTTTACCCAGCAAAGGTCAGGGTCACAAGGTTCAGTCTCTTCTACCTTGAGGCACTAACACAGTGCCACCCTGGCTGTTTATGCAATCATTCCTTCATTGCTTCTCCATGGTGCCAAACTGTATCCAGGGATTATCCCACCCCTTATGTACTCTATTCCTGGCATTGACAGCAAAGAGATGATTGGTTTTGCCCCTTAGTGGACACTACCAATCTCATAAGCTGTCCTGCTGACACTGTTTGAGGTCTGCAGCCGCAGATCCCTTCTCCCAGTATCTGACCACATCCTTGATCATCACACTACAGCCTGTCCTCCTAGTTGTTATTCAGCATATATATTCTTCTTAGTTTTAACACAGCACTTGCATTTCCTTTCCTTCTGAATTTTTGTTTTTTTTAATGGAGGGGTAATTTCTGAGAGCAGAAGGGAACAAAAGGATCTTTACTCTGCCATCTCAAAATCAGAAGTCTGTTACTCACCTTTCTTAACAACCTTTGATGTGGCAAATGTTGGAGACTTTTCACAAGTCTAAGTACATTATAGGCCGTCCCCCAAAATGTCATTTGTAATAAGGTTGTCTGGAACTTGGAATGTATTTTCTTACAGAAACCAAGTTATAAATGGTAGTTGGCAACCAAGGCCAGCTTTTCAATAGGTTGTTTAGCTGGATACATTGTGCTAATAGCATTATTCTGGCTTCACAGAACTACCATTTATTAAGTTATTTCTATGGAAAATGAATTCCAAGTTCTAGCTGATAGAATACAGCATGTCTAAAAATGCAAAGCTATGTCACTCTCTTGCTTCAAATCCTTCAGTAGTTTACCACCACTCTTAAGCTAGAGACAAAATCCTTACCAAGGTCTAGCAGGCCCATGATCTGGCTCTGCTGGCCCTCTGATTTTGAACCATTACTCAAACTGGCCTTCTTATTGTTACTGAAATGTGTCACGCTTCTTCCAGGCTTCGAGCCTTTGTATATTTAGATCCTTGTACAGAGTATTTCTCTCGCATTTTGCCTTTTAATGCCTACTCACCCTTCAGAACTCAGCCCAAATTTCATTTATTTGGGTAGCCTTCATAGACCTTAAATAAGCCAACTAACCCTACTGGATACATTCTAATAGCATCATGTTGTCTTTATTTATGCTCAAGACTCTATGCCCGACACCCCTCACAGTGCCTGCGTATAGTAGATACCCCTTATGTGTCAGATGAATGAGCAAGTAAACGATGAAATGTTTTGTGTCAAAGACAAGAGCTCTTACACTCAAATTCACTTGCCTGGAGCTGGGGGAATTTTCTGATGCCCTTGGCCTAGATTTCTTGGTTCTGGGTCTCAGATGGACCATATCTATGTTACATATGACTCCGAGTTTCACCCTCATGATGACCAATGCTACAAGTAGCCCTTATTACAATTATGTGCACTTCCTGAAAAGTCATTTAAAACGTTTATTGTCTTATTCCTCTAGGAACACAGTTTTAAATGCCTAAAAAATGAACACAAAATCAATTGCATTTTAAGCTTATACAGTCTTAGATGTCTCCACTTCAGCATTCCAGAACTGTGGCCATATATCCTAGACTTTTCGGAGACAGTCTTATTTTTTAAATATTTGGGCTCTTGCTCTTAGAAAGTGCATCTCACCTGTCGGCTCTGTGCCCTACTTTTTTTTTTTTTTTTCCCTCATAAAACCCGGCCACTATCCATTTATGGTCCTGTCACTCATCAGTTTGTCACAACTTTCTTTTTGAATCCTTTTTTGCTTCCTGCCAGGCCTAGGCCTTGCAGAAAGAAGTTTAGATAAGTTAATAACCCTCTGCGTGAAACAGAACTGACCTTTTTTATTCTAAATTTACTTGCTCCAGTTTCAGTGCATAACCCTGATCCAGTTTCCTCACCTGTAAGATGGAGTTAGACAGTATCTAGCACAGTGTATGGCACTCTGTAGGTCCTCGGTAAAGGCTTGTG
Organism: Delphinus delphis; assembly: GCF_949987515.2. Classification (NCBI taxonomy): domain Eukaryota; kingdom Metazoa; phylum Chordata; class Mammalia; order Artiodactyla; family Delphinidae; genus Delphinus; species Delphinus delphis. The sequence continues at coordinate 17,245,068 of NC_082697.1, read as the reverse complement.
GAATATAACTGCTGAATTCAAAAGAAGGGCAGAACCCCCCCCCCCCAAAAATGTCAGCCGAAGGATCTGCTTGGCCAAGGTAAGGAAGGGCATCCCAAGGGCGAAAAGCCTCAGCTGGCAGTCTTGGGGCACCGGTGAGAGTGCCCCAAGACTGCCACCGTCTCAAGAGCTGTCTGATGCCTGTGAGACAAGAACGGCCACACCACGGAGGGAAGCATGGGAGGAAGAAGAACCTACTGTTGATAACAGTTACCATCAAGTTTGGAAACACCCTCTGGATGCCCAGCTCTAAGTAAATTTTAAAATCCTGAAGAAATTACCTTTACTTCTGAGCAGCTTGTTAGAACCAAAAGATGACTCGATGGGTTTGCCATCTGGGCAAGGAACAGACTTTTTATTGAAATATTAGTACCTGAGCTACCATGAGATGAGTTTATTTAGCTCCTCTCCCCGACTCCCCAGCTCTGTGCTTTCTCTTCCCTCCATTTCTTTATGAACTGTTGGCTAGAGGATGTTGCCAGAGCCTTCATTGTCCAGGAGCACAGCAAGCCTGTTTGCCAGATCGAGCTATGTTGATTCTGGATGAGTTTATAAGGCTAGGAACTTGCTCTTTGCTTCTGGCCATTAATTGATTTCATCTATCTTGAAAAAAGAAAGTTCTTGTACATAGGCTAATGAGGCAGTGTCCACAGAGCCAATGAGAAACTGGAAGTGGTTCACTGATAAATAGTTTTGGAGGCAGACCACACCTTCTAGGATGACCTCCTTTTATAGGATGTGGAGACCAACCTGTGAACTCCTATGAACCCTCTTTAACTGACCCAGCCAATCACTCTTCAGTTACTGATACCTGCTGTGAGCCAGGCACTGGGCCACACGGCCCCCATCCATAAGGAACGAAGAGCACAGCGGGAGAGCCAGACACACACAATCACAACATAATACGTTAAGTGCCGCATTTGAGTGAGGTATAAACTGCTGTGTGAGCACTGAAGAGAGCACAGTTACCTTAGCCTGTAGATCTTAGAGAAGACTTTGAAGGGGAGATGACTTTTGGGATCACACTAGTGGGAAGAAGAGGAATTAACCAGGATAATTTGGGAAAGGAAAACGAAGCCCCTGAGTTCTGTGATACCTATCTGGTATTCCCCCTCATGTTTCTGAGAATGCCTAGGCTTTCCCTGTGGAACAAGGCTTCTTTGGACCAAGGCTTTTTTACTGACCCACTGGCTTATCCAGTCATCACCTCAAGCTGTCAGCTGAGGCCAAATGAAAGGGGAATAGAGGGTGGGATTCAGGCATTCAAGTTTGCAGTAACACAAGGCACGCGTCCACAAGCACGGCTTCTGACTTGGTAGAGCTGGGGTAGAGCCCAAGTACTTGCTTTTAAGAACAAAAATAAGAACACACTTTACAAGATAAATTTGATACCAGTGATCCCTGGAACACACTTGGAGAAACATGGCCCTAGGATCTTTCCTATGACACGGTGCCTTGCCCAATGTCCCAAACCTTCAAACCCCAAACAAAACCCAAGAAATGCTTACTAGAGCAGCAAATAACTTAAGAGCTAAGACCAAGTATAACTCCTACTGCCCCTTGCCTGGTGGCATATAGATTCCATCCACCTTTGGTTTGAACGTATCTTTTTGGAATCTAGGAAAGTCGGTAACTTAAAATCTGAATGTTAAGGAGACATTAATAGATGCTGAAGGGCCGAAAGTGGTTTTCTTCAAGGATAAAACTTTCTCTGTTTAAGCTAAGCTGAGACACTCTGAAATGTTAGCATTTTGCAATGAGTGTATCTTCTTTTATATTCAGAAAAACAGAACAAAGATCATAGAAAATTGAAAGTTTACCGAGGGTGGGGTGGTAGACGAAGTGCGGTCTACTTTGTTAAAAAGGATTATGAACAGTCAAAGGAAGAGCTTCACCAGAACGTGAAAAGGCAGCGAGCCGTCTATAAATTGATGACCTTCTTATTTTTTTTAAACATCTTTATTGGAGTATAATTGCTTTACAATGGTGTGTTCGTTTCTGCTGTCTAACAAAGTGAACCAGCTATACGTATATATATATCCCCATATCTCTTCCCTCTTGCGTCTGCCTCCCTCCCACCCTCCCTATCCCACCCCTCTAGGTGGTCACAAAGCACCGAGCTGATCTCCCTGTGCTATGCAGCTGCTTCCCACTAGCTATCTATTTTACATTTGGTAGTGTACATATGTCCATGCCACTCTCTCACTTCGTCCCAGCTTACCCTTCCCCTTCCCCATGTCCTCAAGTCCATTCTCTATGTCTGTGTCTTTACTCCTGTCCTGCCCCTAGATTCTTCAGAACCCTTTTTTTTTTTAGATTCCATATATATGTATTAGCATACGGTATTCGTTTTTCTCTTTCTGACTTACTTCACTCTCTATGACAGTCTCTAGGTCCATCCACCTCACTACAAATAACTCAATTTCGTTCCTTTTTATGGCCGAGTAATATTCCATTGTATATATGTGCCACATCTTCTTTATCCATTCATCTGTCAATGGACACTTAGGTTGCTTCCATGTCCTGGCTATTGTGATTATCTTCTTATTGACTGTGGTTTTTACTTTGGGACAGCAGATGTGCCCGACTCACCACAGGGAACGTTCGTAAGAAGGTCAACAGCTATTCTCAGGGACTCATTGAGCAAATATGTATTGAATGCTTCCTGGCTACCAGGCCCTCTGGATTCCCACTCCTGGTGCTTTCATTTTGGAATGCAGCCAACCACGAGAGCAAGTGGCCATCAGTGGAATCCAGACTATGGGTAGATTCTCAAGAATAATGCCACCTGTAAGAGACTGAACGCAGAAGCAAGGATTCCCAGTGTCCCCGGCGAGTACACGCTCACTCTGAGAAGACTGTCTTTGGATAGATGTTGCCTGTCCTCCCAACAGCCCTGCAGACACATACCTTCATAGCACGTCAGAGGGGGGCGCCCCCAGCCCTCGGCATGCAGTACAGCCCTCTGATTTTACTGAAAGGTAAACTGAGACACAGAAAAGGGAAGAGACTCAGACAAGCACCTGTTATCTGAACAGTAGTGCTTTTGTCTGTCTGCCCGATGCTGGAGCTAGACAGACGATCATGACAGGGCCCTTTTCCTCATGGGAGCCTGGTGAGAGAAACAGATGCCCTAACTAACAATTTCACTGCAGTATGGTAAGTGGTGATAGAGTTATAGGGTACATACTTGGTTCGGGAATAGGCAAGGCTGTGGGGGAAGAGAGGAGGCCATGCTCTGTGACCCTTTGTCTGTCTCATGCTTGGGATGGGAACAGAGCCATCGCCCTCAGTTTATAGAAGGGATCAAGGCTGAGGGAGGTCACATGGAGGCAGTCGGGGTATGAGGTTAGCCACCACGGGCTCATGGGTTCAAGTCCCAAGCTCCTTAAGTTCTTTGAGCCTCAGCTTCCATGTATGTAGTTCCTTCCTCATAGGATTGCTTTAAGGCTGACAGAATGGGTGCACAAGTGCTCAGCATATAGTAGGTGTTCAGTGAATAGAAGAACTCTAGCCATTCCGACATCCATTTACATCCTTCTATAAAAGAGATACACAAAGCTGAGGTCAGTTTCATCTTAAATAAAGGAGAAGGTCCTGAGGATGTATATTTGCTGCTTTGGGCCCCAATTATCTCCCCAGACCAGAGACCGGACACCCCGCTGCTGCCCCTGCACTTCTGTCCTGAGACCCCAGGAGGTGCTTGAGCCTGGCCAGCCATGGGCACCAGAAGCAAACGCAATCTTTCCAGACAGATGTCTCTTCCTTCCCAAAGCAGACCTATAGATCTAGGGGGAGAGGCCCCCCAGAACTACACCTCCCCAGATGATGCCCCATTAAGCCCCAGAGCTAGCTCTGCAAGTCATCTAACAGAAGCATCCCAAATCCCCCTCTTAACGCGGGGAGAGGTGCGGGAGCTCCAGCAGCTCCTTTAATGCAACTGGATTAATTGCCTGCTCAGAAACGGCTCGATTCTAAATGATCCTAAATGGCCTCTAATACCTGTAATCTTCCCTCCACCACGTTGCCCGGCTGCATTGCTTAAATGGAGCTGGTTCTGGGAGCTGGTTTGCTCAGTAAACAGCAAGCAGCTTTACGGGAGGCCAAGGAAATCAGGCTCAGTTCCAAGGGAAGGCTGAGAAATTGATGGAAACGTCACTGGCCTATTCACCAGCCTAACTGGAGTCCAGAAAATCAAGCAGAGGAATTCAGCCTGTCTTGTTCCACAAACTCAGTGTTCCTGTGCAGGACTGGGCAGTCAGAAGAGGTACTGCCAGCTCTCAGCCCTGGGCCCTTCAGCGGGTGTCCCACCCGAAGGTCTTGTTCTCCTTTCTGAAGAGGGGGCTGTGATGGCACCGTGATGCCTGTCAGTCAATCTACCTGGAAGCAGGGGAGGCTGGGGGCTGGGACATGAAGGGCAGTGAGTTTGGCTTTGGATGTGCACTTGCCTGTATCCATAAGGGAGTGTGATGGTTAAGAGAATGGGCTCTGGTTGATATCCTGGCTCTACCATTGCTGCTCGGTCACATTGGGCAAGGTACCTCTTAGTGCCTCAGTTTCCTCATCTGTAAAATGGGGGTGATTATAATAGCACCTACCTCAAGAGGTTGCTGTGAGGATTAAATGCCTTACTGCATATATGTCTAAGGTGCCTGAATAGTCTCTGGGTCATGGAGAATGCTCTCTGCGTTTGCTTTCACTGCCCCAGCTTCCCTGCCTACACGTGGGTGTGCATGTGGCATCTCTCAGCCTCTATCCCTTCTGCAAACTGAGGGCGATGGCTGTTGTGCAGGTGAACTGGTGAAGGTGCACGGGGCGTGGCACTGAGATGTCCCATGAGCATCAGCTGCCTTCTCCTGCTGAACAAATGCTGGAAGCTTGTCCATCTTCTCATCCATGCTGCCAACCCTGTGAATACTCTGACTAGCTGGCTGCCCTCTCTGACCATGTCTTCAGTTTCCACAGAGATGCACACAGAGCACTGAGGGAAGGCAGGGTCACCTGAGTGGGGAAACAGGTCAGGAGAGGGTGGACTACACACACCTGGGAAACAGAAGGTGGGGAGACAGGAGCCTACATTTCCTCCTTGCAGGCCAGTGATGGTGAGGATCAGGGAAAAAGTCAGGCATGCTCTATTTGCTTGAATCTTACACTATTTGAGCCTGTCACTGCCTTTATTGCCTCCTCCTCGGGAGCTTTCACCACACCCGTGTCTGGCCCTGAGAGCTCTTCTGAGTCCCTGGCAAACAGATACCAGCAGAGCATGCACGTGGATTTACACAAGGACAGCATCTTGCATGACAAGGACATCAAGGACAAGATGCAGAACTGTGGTGCTGGAGACCACACCCAAACAACACTGGTCCCTCGGTCAACATTATCACCGGCGACTTAGATGCCGAGAGCTGTGCCTGTCCTCACTCCGCAGCCGTGTACCCTCTGTACCTGGTGCACATGCCTTTTTCTCTACTTACCGGCTGCCACGTGAACACTGCCTCGATTGCTTCCTCTGTGAAATGGGGCCAATTACTGTGCCTACAACATAAGGTGATGTGGGCATGGAAGGCGTAACATCAACCACGGTTAGTGCTTGCTGAGCACTCACGATGCACCTGGCGCTGAACACCTCGTGTACGCCATCTCCCTGAATCTCCCCATTACCCGTGTGTGGTGAGCCCTGCCGTCAACCCCCACTGTGCAGATGAGAAAACAGAGGAAAAAGGACGGTTAATGAACCTGCCCCAAAGTCACACAACAAAGTCCTCGGCACGTCGTAAGCACTCAAAAACATGTAGCTGTTTTGGCAGCTACCATAAGTGCTAAGCTTTGGGGGAGAAAAAGGGCTCACAGCCTGAGGAAGGTACCTGAGAGAGTCAGGGGCTGATGGGACTGGTAACAAGGCCTGGGAAAGGTCCCGGCGGTGATGGTGCCTTTGCACGAAGAGACTGAGCGCAACTCTTTGGGGTCCCCATGGCCGGGTAAGTTTTGAAGTGGGCTTAATTCAAAAAGGGCTGGGAGCTGAAGACCCAGTGCCCACTCCAAGGCGACCAGGAGTAGCTGAAGCAGATCAGGGGCCCCACAGAGACAGCAGGGACTGTCACAAGTCACGTCATCACCCTGAGTCTTAGCGACACCGTCTGTAAACTAGGCATACAGATACCTACCTTGTCTACCAATAGGAGGCTATGGGGACTCACTAAGATGGGTCAGTCTGATTACTCCTCACAAACTCTCTCAGAGGGAAGGACAACTTCCTGGACTGGGCTTAAGGCAAAAACAAATGCCCCGCGAGGCAGAAGCCTGAGAGCTCTGGCGGGGGCAGGGACCCAAGTGTGTCAACATTCATCTGTCTCGTAAGCAGCAGCTTCCCGCAGGCCAGGCAGATTTTTCTTTTTCAAGGCAAAAGAGCAGCTAATGCTCCAAAAGCTGCCTACGCCGGAAACGTTACCTTTAATCCTGACGGCGATCCCATGAGATAAATCTTATTCTGGTTTCACGGAAGTCAGAACTTGATTTTCCCAAGAGATTACATGACGCCCAATGGCAGACAGCGGGCAATGTGGGAACTCAAGGTACGGACCTAAGGCTATCCAGCTCCGGTATTCTTACCCATGATTTGCATTCTACTTCCTGCTCCTAACCCTTCTTTACTCTGCCTCCGCACACCTGTTAGGAGACACTGCGCTCCTGTGTGTGGGCATTTTACCGTCATTAACCTCACGGGCTATGAGGACGTTGTGATCCCTATGGGCCTCTGGTGATGCAGCAGCAAAATGAAGACAGTAACAGTTCACTCACTGGGTTGTCTCAAGATGAAATGAGGACAGGCACAGGGCATCTATCAAAACACACGAGGAGGTGCTCAATCTCCCTATTAGTTGGGCAGATGTGACCCCATTTTTGGGTAACAGATTGGCAGAAATGAAAATATTCCTGTAAGTTCAAGTGTTGAGAAAAACGGCAGGAATACTCTCTTACACCACTGATGGACGCACCAACTGGTAGAGCCACCTAGGAGAGCAACTGGGTAAGAACTAACAAAATCTAAAACATTACCTCTATACAGTGGCCCAAGGGAAACGCCCTGTGCCCCAAGAAGCAGGTTAGGGGAGGGTCATTAAAGAATTTATTTTGGTAATGGCAAAACTGTATAGCCAGACTCCCCTGGTGGCGCAGTGGTTAAGAATCTGCCTGCCAATGCAGGGGACATGGGTTCGAGCCCTGGTCCGGGAATATCCCACTTGCCGCAGAGCAACTAAGCCCGTGCGCCACAACTACTGAGCCTGCGCTCTAGAGCCCACGCTCTAGAGCCCGCGTGCCTAGAGCCCGTGCTCTGCAACAAAAACAAGCCACCGCAATGAGAAGCCCGCGCACCGCAACGAAGAGTAGCCCCCGCCCACCACAATTAGAAAAAGCCTGCGCATAGCAACGAAGGCCCAATGCAGCCAAAAATAAAATTAATTAATTAATTTAAAAACAAAAAACTGTATAGCCAACCAAAATATCTATTGATGGACTAATGACCAAATAACTACGCTATATCCCTTATGTGAAATATTCTCCAAGAAGCAGAGATAAATCGGGAAAAAAAAGTGAATTCTAGAATATAATCAAATACCTTAAGTTAAAAAAACTCAAACATGACAATAGGTTTTACAGATACATATATAAGTATGAAAAGCACTGGATGAAGTCTTTTATATTGATAACTATGGTACCTATGCAGCAGTGGGGGGAGGGCCACAGGTCGAAGTAGACTTAGTATTATCTAATCTGTTCTAATTTTTCATAAGGTAAATTTGTATTCACATATGATTTATGTATTTACAAGGGTAAAGTAATAATAATAATTATAGTAATAATTATAATGTATTAAGTATACATTATATATATATAATATATAACTGAGTATTCAGTTTCATTCAAAATAAAATAAATCAGTTAATAAATAAGCTTATGTGTATCTAATTAGTACACTTTTTTTTTTTTTTTAATTTCTGGCTGTGTTGGGTCTTCATTTCTGTACGAGGGCTTTCTCTAGTTGCGGCAAGCGGGGGCCACTCTTCATCGCGGTGCGCGGGCCTCTCACTATCGCGGCCTCTCTTGTTGCGGAACACAGGCTCCAGACACGCAGGCTCAGTAGTTGTGGCTCACGGGCCTAGCCGCTCCGCGGCATGTGGGATCTTCCCAGACCAGGGCTCGAACCCGTGTCCCCTGCATTAGCAGGCAGACTCTCAACCACTGCACCACCAGGGAAGCCCTAATTAGTACACTTTTATATGCCACCTTTTTTTTTTTTTAACTGAAATACGAATAATCATCTTCACTATGCTGATAATGAAAGTAAGGTTCAGCTTAACCAACCTGCCCTGTTCATAAGGAACAAATTCAGGACTGAAAACTGACTGTGTGCTTCCAAGTTCAGTCCTCTGTCCATCTCTTCATTTATCCAACAAGTCTGAGCACTGCCCATAGCCCGGGCACCAAGCTAGGCACTGGGGGCGCATCAGGGGACAAGACAGATGTGCTTCCTGATTTCACTGCATCACAGTCCAGTGAGGGAAGCAGACAGATCCACGCACCTTTACTACGCAGGGTACCATGCCTGGACTTCACAGATAATGGCTTATTCCTTACTGATGACTGAAACAAAGCAGGGAGCACAACTAAACAACTAGATTTGGGTCTAGTTCATCACCTCTAAAGTCCACCACTAGTGTGGCCCGCTGATTCTGATTCTCCCAATAAATTCCTGAATAATGAAAATGGTGACTGAGCGTTAACTATGTGCCAGGCATCATCCTAACATTTAAATGCTTTGACATTTAATTTTCACAATATCCCTATGAAGTGGGTGCTGTTACAATCCTCATTTTACAGATGAAGAAAGTGAGGCAAAGAGATGAAAAAAAAAAAAAACAACCAGAAAACAAAACACAAAACAAATAAAAATTTGCTTGAGGTTCTACAGCTAGTAAATTTGAGAGCCAAGGTTCAATGCAGGAACATTTCAAGCTCGATGGCTAACGTGAGGTCCCCGTGCTCCACTGCCTTCCCGGTGAAATGCTGCAAAGTGCCCGACAGGACATGCACGCATCAAGGTTCCTTCTCCTAGTCTTCCATGAAATCTGAGCAATATTCATTGAATATCATATTGTCTCTCCTTTTTTGAGTCCGTGGTGGCTGGAGAGAGGGTGAAAGGGTGGGTTCTTTTGGGCTAAATCTCCTTTCCCCTGTTAGCAGAAATTAACAGGCTCTGCAGAGAGGGGACTTATTTTGCAGCACATGCAAGTGTGTAAGAGCCTCTTGACCACAGTCCCCTAATCAGAGGAGCATCTTGCTAATTGTCGCTAGTGTGATTAGCAGAATTAATTGGTCACTCAAAAATATTACACATCAAGCCACACGGGGACTAACCTGTGCCATTATCGGGAACATTATTGCTCAGTACAGAGAGGGTAAGACAACTGGCCTCCACAGGGACATCTCGATGTTCTCATTTACTCCTCTCATGAATCATGAGGAGTATCTGGTGTGTTAGACAGAGAGAGATGGCTAACTATTCATCTGGGCTACTTCACTGATAGAAATCTGTCACCTCTAGCTCCCATCTCCTGCAGCATAGCACGTCTTCCTGCCCTGCTCCCCACACCCCATCCCCTTCCCCCCCCCCACATTAAACCCTTCCATACTTCCACTCCATTATCCTCCTGGATCTTCACTGCCTTTTGTTAAACTATTCACTTTCCAACAAAGATCCAAAAGTCGCCAACCTGTGGAGTTATCTCTAATTCTCCTCCTCTGGTAGTTCACAAACTTCTATTGTTCCAACACTATGGGACCAGTCTTCCATTGGCAATAAAAGCTCAGGGTCAGATATTATCCTGTTTTCACTGCTATATCCTCACATCCTAATTACAGTGAGCGGCATTCTGTAAGGCTCAGAATTTACTGACTGATTGCTTCTGCATCTTCGGGCTGGGCACACATTGACTGCGGTTCTGGACTCAGGAGTATGGATTTAGGGAATGTACACTTTGCATTGCCAGGGAATTATGTGAAAATACCACACACAGGATTGGTTATATTTTTACCAGGTGAAAAAATGCCATATGCCACAGAAAACTCAAACTCAGCATTTCCCACACTAAACAGTTTCCTCCTAAAACTGTTGTTCCCATTGTGTGTTTCTGATCTTGGTGAATCCAAAAACCAGGAATCACCATCCCTTTCTTTACTTTCCCCTGCTTTAATCAGTGATCAACTTCAATATATCTATTTCTTTAACTGCTCTCTAGTCAACCTTCTTCCTACCAGACCTGTCTTAGTCTAAGTCTCAACATTTCTCACCAGATTCAGATATCTGAGGAATACATCATACACAAGAGGTAAGATCAGGACAAATATCATATGACGTTGCTTACATGTGGAATCTTAAAAAAGGGTACAAATGAACTTATTTACAAAACAGAAACAGACTCATAGACATAGAAAACAAACTTATGGTTATCAAAGGGGGAGAGGGATAAATTAGGAGTTGAGGATTAAAATATACACACGACTATATATAAACTAGATAACCAACAAGGACCTACTGCATAGCACAGGGAACTATACTCGATATCTTGTAATAACCTATAATGGAAGAGAATATAAAAAAGAATATATGTATATATGTATCAGTATAGGTATATGTATGTATAACTGAATCACTTTACTGTACACCTAAAACTAACGCAACATTGTAAATCAACTATATTGCAATAAAAATTTAAAAAACTAAGAAAACTCCCATAATCTAACTGCTTTGGGGAATCATGATTTATACACAATAAACGCAAAAATATAAAGAAAAGACAAGCAGAACAAAGCAATTTGGAGGAAATGGACTATGCAGGGCTGAAGATAAATTAAAAAACGAAACTATTATTAACATCCCCGGAGAGATAAGAGAACATATTATAAAACTGTGAACAAAATGTTAGGAAAAAAGGAACATTCTAAAAACAAGAAAGAGCCCTTGGAAATTAAGAATATGGTGGTATGTATTAAAATTCAGTAGAAAGGTTAGAAGAGGAAGCTGGGGAAACCTCTTGAAAAGCAGAACCAAAAGAGCCAAAGAGCTGTAAAACAACAAACATAGGAGTAGCCAGCAACCCAGCAGTTCTAACAAACAAATAATAAAGTTCCAGAAAAGGAAAGTGAGAAAATGAAGGGAAGGAATAATTAGCAAAGATGTTTAAGAAAACTCCCTCGAAGTAAAGGGCAGGTATTGCCAGAACGAGATATCGTACCGTGTCCAACCGCAATGGATAAAAAGTGATCCACGTTAAGGTATGCAGTTGTGAATTTTTAGAATTATGAGATTGATAACATCCAACAAATTTGGGCAGGGAGCAGGTCATAATGAGGAATCAGAATGGCTTTAGTTTTCTCAAAAGCAATGTTGGGTGCTGGGATACAAAGGAACAATGCCTTCCATTGGAAGGAAATTATTTCCAGTCACATCACTCATTTAGTTAAGGGTTGACTATGTAAGGGCTTCACATATTGACCTCCTGGACACACTTCCTTAGGAAGCTACTGAAGGAAGTATCCCTCCAAGACAAGGCAATGAAACAAGAAAAAAAGGAGTCAGAGGCCATGGGAGCAGCGACACAGTAGTGAAGCACGGAGAACCCCTGGGTTGACGGTGAAGGAAGATCCCAGGATGACAGCTGTGTACCAAGTGGAGAGAGTAAAACAGCAGAAGAGAACAGGCCAGAGGCTCTGGGAGAGCTTTCTGTAGGAGGATGAAATCAAAAAAAAAAAACAAACAAAAAAAAAGCAAAACAAGCATCTGAATATCTTGAGAAGAGCTTTAGATAACTGGCAGAGAGTTTGGGCTGAATCAGTAACAAAAACATAAAAATGAAGCAAACAAACCCTAAACAAGGCAAATGCTGGCTTCAGGGAAAACATCGTAGTTGTGAAGGAAGGGAAAATAATCATAATATACTACATGGCTCAGCTCTGAATGGCATGTACATGGTCAAAATATTGTAAACACTGAATGTTGACCTAACCAAAATGAGTATATAATTTGATTGAAAGGATGGGGAAGGTGGGTGGGAAGGCTGTGTGTGTGTGCGTTAGGTGGTGGAGCAGAGAGAGCTAAATCCTCTTCCTCAGTGAGAAGTTAACAGATAACGGTAAAGTGGAAAAATCACACCTACCAATAGAAGTTGCTATTTAGAAATACGGGATTAACACAACCACAAGCAGGTGCAACGTGCTTGCTGCAGTGGGGCGGGGGGAGGCTACCCTCACTCTTAACACACACTGAAGAAAAATTTGACTATGGGCGCCAGCACCTTGGATAAAAGATTTTAAATACAAAGAAAGTTGCCCAATACACTGCCAACACTCAAATTTGATTACATTAATTCAAATTTAATGTAATCCCAATAAAAATGCCACGAAGAAGGTGCTACATTTCATATAAGAAATGAACAACATTGAAAAACACTGGGAAAAAAAAAAGAGCATATGGTGGTGGTGAAGAGGGGCAGGAGAGGTAGCTTAGCTCTCCAAGATATTAAAGCATATTTTAAGTTTCAGTAAATAAAGCTGTAGGATTCTGCTACACTAGTAGAAAAAAGGAATATATAAAAAAATACAGAAACAGATAAAAATACACCATGGATTTAGAATAAAGGTGAAATAAAAATCAATGCAAACAGAGATAAATTATTTAGTAAATAGTGCTGGGTGGCCACTTGGGGAAGAAAAATGCAACTGGATCCACACTTTACACGAAGGTAAACTTCAGATGGATCAAAGCGTCAAATGTTTAATGCAAAAGATGAAAGTATAGAAGTAATAGAAGAGACTTTTGTTTATTTATAAATTTGGAGTGGGGAAGGTGCAAGTGTGACACAAAATCTAGAAGCCATAAGAGGAAAGATTAATAACAATGTACTATATAAAAAAAAATCTGCATGGCTAAAATCACTATAAAGCAAAGTTAACAGACTTTAAATTGGAATACAGTTTAGCTCATAGTTTTCCTAATACAGAAAGAACTATTACAAATTAATAAAATCAGGAACAACTACCCAACAGAAAAAAGGGCATAGGAAATAGTTCCCAGGGAAGAAAACTATAAATGACTCTTAAACACCCGAAAAGATGCTCAAATAAATTTACAATTCCAGTCATGTAAAATGGTATTTTACGAGATACAACTTTCAAATATGATACTGGAGAAGTTAAAAATGGATATATAATGACTTTGTTGGTGAGAGCGTAGAGAAAACAAGTGCTTTTACATTTTTCTGTAAAAACGGCAACGTTATACAATCTCTATGGAGAAGATATTTTGGCAAATCTAAGAAAATTACATCTGCAAACACCTTGGGACCAACAATTCTACTTCTAAGGATTTTTCCAACTACTATACTCACACATACATGAAATAATGTTTATAAAAACAAATGACTGCAAAGCAAACAAACGAATGACTGCAAACTGGTTATACATCTATTAGCATGAATATGTCAATCCGTTAAGTTACACCCATATCATGATAAATAGCCATAAAAAGTTCTTTATGTAACTGAATAATTTCCAAGCTACAGTGATAAGTGAATTAAGCAAGATGTTAAACAGTAGGTCTATTAATATCTTTGTTTAAAAAAAAAAAAGGTGTTGGGAGGTTATATGTACATATTTGCTTACATATGCATAAATATTTCTCTACTTATCAACTCTATAGTTTGATTAAGGGAAGGGAATTGCTTTGCAGGGAAGGGAATTGTGCAGCTGAGGGACACAGATTGAAGGGAAAGTTACATTTTATTGTACATTCTTTTGTGCCTTTTGAATTCTAAGCCTCAGAAATGCATCACTTACATAAAACTACAACATGCTGAATTAATTTAAAACTTCTGAATATGCCATTTCAGGTATTGTAGAGTAAGCAAGAAGTTCAAAAAAGTGGAAAATACTTGGTAGACATGGAAACCAAGAAACATGAAATTAATTTGGAATGATCCTATGTACCTACATTCACAGAAGTTATTCCCTTCTTTAATTAATGTGAACTAAGCTCTCCATGTATATGTGGAAGAAATACTATAAAATGAAAGAATTAAAAATGTATAGTTAGAGAATGTACGTTCACAGCAGATAATAGATTACTTTACAAAGAAATAGGTATGTGATTTTTATTAACAGAAAAGTAGGTAGAGTCTTAGAATAAACAAAGAGAAAAATCATAAAATTATCTCATGGGAGAAAAAAAACTGATAAAGCTCAACTTCTACTTTTGATTAAAAACTCTAAGCAAACCAAGAATAAAAGATAACATTCTTAACTTGGTATAGGTTATATACCTAAAACCTACAGTAAATAGTATATATTTTTGAGAAACTTTAGAAACATTCTTTTTACAATTGGGAACAAGACAAAGATACCCACTATCACTGGTTCTGTTTATCAGAGAAAGAGGAAAGCAACAGACTAAGTTGTAAATATTAGAAGGAAAGAGATATAATTTTCATTATTTGCAGATAATACAATCATACAGAAAGTGTAATACAATCAACAAATAATAGAATAAATAAAAGTTTTACTAGGTAGCCAGATACAATATCAACTCAGAAAAATCAAAAGCATTTTTCAACACCATCAATAACTAAAAAACATAACAAAAAAATATATCGTACTATGGCAACAAAGACTATAACGTATCTAAGAATTAACCAAGAATTCACAAGACCTATATGAAGACAGTTTTAAAAAAATCTAACGAAGGACATGGAAAAACTGAACCAACCCAGGCATTCCGTGTTCTTGGAAAGAATGGAATTATATAACCAATATGCCAGCTTTTTATTAGATTAATCTATAAACTCAAAGCAATCTCATAAAAATTCAAATTGGGTTCTTTTTTGAACTAGATAAACAGTTTAAAATTTATAAGAAAGAATAAAAATCCATGACTAGCTAAGATGGGGCATGGAAACTTGCCCTATCCAATACTGAGACAGATTAAAACAGCATAGTTATAGTGGAATTGAACAGCAAGCTCTGAGATAGACCATTGAAAACATAAAAATGTATTATATGATAACGGTTACATTGTGCATCAATGAATAAGCAATGGACAGATGAGTAAACGTGTTAGAAATACTGTCTCACCCTATGGAGATAAATATAACATACAAAGGTGGATTCTAAATGGATAAAATGCCAAAACATGCAAAGTAAAACAATGAAGATAACAGAAAAAAATACAGGAGAGCACCTTTGTAATTTAAAGGTGGAGTACTTTGGAAAACCTTAAAGGCACACATCACAAAAGCATTGAGGAATTTTATTATGTAAAAATTATGGATTTATGTTCAGTAGAAACAGACAGAACACAGATTCAGAAAAGATACCTGCAATGTCTAAAATCAACAGCTGAATAATATCTAGAACATGAATTCAACTTGTGAAAATTTAATAGAAAAGACAGGAATCATTCCTCCAAAAAACAAGCAGAAGTTATATGAATAGACAATTAATAAAGAAGAGGAAACCTAAAATGCTAGTAAGCATTAGACTGATGCTTAAATTTAGTAGTAATCAGAGAAATGAAAATTAAAACAATGTACTGTCATTTACACTTAATAGATTGACAAAAATATAAGAACACTGGATAAGTGCCACTGAGTAAGGGCAGAGTTGTGAGGATCTAGGAACACTTAACCACAACTCTGGGATTGCAGACCAGTATAGCCATTCCAACTAATATACTCTACGCTCCAGAAATTCAAACCCTGATTTATAGTCCAAAGAACTTCTCACAGAACTCCATGAGTAGAAGTGTATCAGGATGTCATATGTGCTGGGGGGTGATTTGGAGACAACCTGGGCACTCATTCTGGGGGAATGGATAAGAAAAGTGCAGAATATACCACCAGGGCCAGAAGTAATGGGTGAGATACTAACTCAGATGAAAATTTAAAAATATAATGCTGATTGGAACAAAGGGGGAAACAGAATAAGCTATAAATGATTTATTTGTGTAAATGTAAAATACTCAAAATAATAAAATGCATTTTCCCCGGAACACAAAAAAAGGAAGATAAATTAAAACACATTAAAAAGGCAGTGCAGGTTGGGGAGGGGGAAATAGGAAAAGGGAGTGACCAAATAAACGAAGTAAGACAGGGTCTTCTACAGGCCCATGTAATTAGACGGCAAAAACGAAAGGATATCATTAACTCAACTACCTGTGCTAAAGGTCAAAAGGAAAGTCAGTTTCATCTTACCTCTAGGAAATATTGAGCAAATACTGTAAGATGATCCATGTCATGAGGCACCCACTTATTCATCTCACCGACCTAGAACCCTGTGTAGAGGCACCTCCTTTGGTAACAGTCCTTCATCACTGGTACAGAATGGGAGGGAAAGATTTTCCTTTACCTTATGCACAATTTCCAACAGTTGGCTATGACCCACTGCCTTCTCTCCCATTGGTTAGACATACCTAAGGTATCTCAGCACCACTGGGGAAAACTGCGGTCAGGACGTTCTCAAGGGCAAAACTCCACCCTGATTCATTTCTATGTCAAGGACCAACCTCATTAAATCATTAAATGAATAATTTTGAACTTACCCAAAAGTGCTTAAACAAAGACCAGTTTGTTGACTTCAAATTAAAAATGGGTACGGGACGTGAATGGTTTGAGATTTTGTAGTTTTTTTGGGGGGTGGGGGTGGGGGAGGGGAATGAGGGCTGATCTAAAATTGAAAAATCATGGGAACCATTTACGAAATAACTGCTATGTGCCAATCACTCCCCGTTTATGATCCATACCACCTACAACTAATTTTACAAGATAAACCTCAACCTCATTTTGTAGATGAGAAATGATGGTTCCATAGTGGGTAGCTATTACTGCTTTGTCTTCTGCACACACCTTGCTTTTGTGAATTGTGAATCACTCTCCTTCCCCACGTTATCCTGGTGGGTTGCCAATCATCTTCCCAACTTTCTTGGCACACGGGGTAGGTATGTGATCTCAGCAAGGGCAATAGAAGTCTGTCTGTCTTTTTGTGACTAAAGGTATCTCTGTCCCTTGGCAAATGAAGATAATAAAGAGAAAAGCAATGATATGACTGCGAAAAGGAAGGAGAGAGAGAGAGGGAGAGGACAAAATAAAAGAGAAACACAAGGTAAATCCTACCCCTGAACTTTTTAATTACTTGAGCCCTGAAGTTCTCATGTTGGTTAAAGTTTTTTGAGTTGGGTTTCTACCAACTGATCAAAAGAGCAGATGAGCTGCCCAAGATCACACAGCCAGTAAATGGCCAAGCCAGTTGTCTTCCTGATCCCAAGCCTTGTCACGCCCCACTAAACCCCACTGTCTCTTGCCTGGGCACAAACTCAGATGGGTTCTAAGGGGCCATCCTAGCTCCCAGCATGTTGGACCTTCCACTTCGGAACTGCTTCAATATGGAGCCAAGATCCTCCATTACAGGTAGATCAAATTTTTAAACACTGCCCAAGCTTAGGTCTGTAGGAGAAAAACAGAAGACCCAGAAAATGTTTTTCAAAATTTTAGTGAGACTGGAAGGAAATAAGAATGACACACCAGAGGTCAAACACTTGGTTTTGAAGGCATTTCTCAGTGAGTCCAAGTCTTATTGGAGCAATGGCCTCCTCACTGCAATAAATAAATGACCACACAGGGAGACTGCTTTGAAGAGACAGAGCTCAGTGTGAGCTCTGGGATTGGACTTAGTTCCTCCCTTACTGGTTGTGTACACTGATAACCCTATTTCACTCCCCTATGCGTTCACAATCCTCACCTGTAAATTGGGGATGACGGTAACCTTCTTCATGGTGTTTTTTATTTTTTTTAATAGATGAAAGGTAATCACACACATAAAACATCTGGAAGAATTCCTACACATCGACGACCCTCAGTAAATTATACATCTCCCTCTATAAGATGTATGTTATATGTATTTATGCATATTAGACTTTTTAAGGCATTAATCCTGGTTTGTTGATTAAAACATCTGCCTTGTTACTCTATCATCATACCCTGCACAGAGCTGGGCCACTCCCGTTTCATACACTTCCCAGCAGGCTCATTCTTTCAGAAATAGTCATCAGGCACACACAAAAAGCAATTTAAATGGTTCATCTTTCCTCTTTTCATCCATAGACAAATTTCAATAATTATCTTAGTCAACCCATTAATTAGTCTAAATTTGCCCAAGCATAATTGATGCTGCCTCCACAATCTTCTATAAAAATTTGAAATGGATGGCTAAACAGAGATTGTTTTTTTGTTGTTTGTTTGACTAAGTACATTTTCCCCTTATGCAAAATGCGTTAGTCAACGCTTATCTAGTGTAATAAGCTAGCTTTTGGCGTTCTTGTCTGCATCTGTGATAGAAAGGAGTTTGAATCTCAGAGTTCAAATCATGCATTGGCAATTTCTAACTTGTTAACCCACAGTCTGCTCCTTGAACTCCATGAGAAAACCTTCCATTGCCTTACTTGTTGAATGGGGACCTGGTTGCCTAGGTTTGCCTCTGGGAAACCCTCTCTTGTTTTGGCTTTCCTAGATGAACACTGGTCTGATTTCCATACCCATATCTTTGAGTACTTTTTGTTTTCCTGGGCCTTCCAGATGCTTTACTTGTTGGGTTTCCCAAGGTTCCATTCTTAAATCTCTTCTATTATTTTAGCAGCCCTCCAGGTAATCTGAGGGTCTCAAACCTTCATTAGCACATGTACGTGAGAAGGATGCTCCATACATATATATATATATATATATCAACCTATAACTCCAGCATTGCTGTGCATAATTCCTTTCTAACATCTAGACCATTCTCTTCAACAGACTCTCTGTTTCTCGTGTAAATGATTAAGCAAATAAATATGGGGAAACCTACAACAGCATACAAACTGGAAGGTTTTTTGCTGGGTTCATCATGAAGATGAGACTGTAACAAAAAAAGAAAAGAAAAGCATAATTTTCAAACCAGCTTCCTGAGAAATTTCAGATACCCTAGGAACCAGATATGAAAGAACAATGCTTCTTTAATTGGGAGGGATGTTGGCTGTAGTCACAGGAGAAGCAAAGAGAGGAGAACATAATGTCTAGAAGCAAACACAAATATAAATAAAAATTCAGAATCTAAAGGTGTCATTTCAAAGCAGCAAAATGATGTTGGATTATTCAATAGTATGTATTGGCATAATTGGTTAAATATACAAAAATAGCCTACCTTACCCACCCAAAATGCCAGATGGAATAAAACTCTCAGTGTAGTACAAAAGCAAATTTAAAAATGACATGATTTAGGTAAATATTTATGAAATTTGTCTCTCCACTGGAAGCTTGCAAAGACAGAACTATTAAAAATTAGATAAAAAATTAGATAAACTTAATCACATAAAGTTTTCTTGTAATGAGAAAGACTCAACACATGCAAAAGCACATACCTAAGAGGAAAGTATTTCCCATATGCAGAACCAACCAAGATTGACGCTGCTAATATATAAAGTGTTCTTACAAATCAATAGGAAAAAAATGAAAGAAAAATGTATGAGGGAGGTAAATGTGTAACTTACGAAAGAAGAAATGCAAGTAGCCAGCTAACATGAAAACCTGTTCCACCTCAAGTACCAAAGAATTGAAAATTAAAATAATGCGATTTTTGGCATATGATATCGTCACGGATTAAAATGAAAAATAATGCCAGGTATTGGTGAGGGGGCAGGGCAATAAGGAACTCCCTTGACTAGTGGCACAGTCAATTTTAGAGGTCAGATTGGCCCTCTATATTCTATACCTATAGCTAAAACCTCAATAACAAGAGTAATTTTTCACTCAGCAACTCTATTTCTAGGAATTTATCTGAAAAATCTGCATCTGCATTGATGCATGTGTAACAATGCTCTCTGAAATGGTATAATAATGGAAAATTGGAAACAGCATAAAAATTCAAAGATAGCCTAGCTCAAATAAAATCTCTTTCCCAAAGAGTTCTTTAAACTTATTTCCACTTCCTCACCAAATCCCATTCTGTCTCAAACTCATACCAACCTTTATTCGATCCCTAAGTTCTAATGAACGCACAAAGTCGCCAATGGCCTCTGTCACTAAATTCAAGGTATATACGCTCTGGTCCTTAGCTTAGCTGATACTCCAGCAGCATTTTATATACCTGGCCCTTTCTCTCCTGAAATTTTCTACTTCCCAAGCTAATTATCACCCGTGCTCCTTCCTTGCTATTACTTTCCTAATATCTTCTCATTAACCACTGGCTTTATCAATTTACATCTTACATCCCCACCAACAGTGCAAGAGGGTTCCCTGGCTTTCCGCAGGCCTGTTCCTATTCTTTCTCCATACTGGTGCTTCTCAAAGTGCAGTTTCTGGTCTAGCATTATCAGTACCATGAGGGAACTTGTTAGAAATGCAAAGTCTTGGGCCCCACTCCAGACCTACTATATCGAAAACTCTGGGGGTGGGGCCCAGCAATCTGTATTTTAGCAACTCCTCCCAGAGACAACGATGCACATTAATGTTCAAGACCCAGTACATCATTCTGTGCTAGTGAGAGGAGCCAGAACAGCACGTGGTCTCATTCAGGGGCACGGGAGACAGACTACCTAGATTTAATACTCTCTGCACGTATTGTGACCTTCACCTGATGACTCAACCTCTCTGTGCCTCAGTGTCTTCTCCCATAAAATGCGGCAATAACTATGCCTATGTCCGAAGCTTGTTGCGGGGATAAAAGGAGCTAGTCCGTGTCAAGGTCCTGGGCTAGTCCTGGTGCAGAGAACGTGCCCACTGAATGGAACCATCCTCGCTCATAAGTTGATGTCCTTAGGCCAGACCTCTTCTTTGAACTCCTCACCTATAGCCTCACGGTCTGCTTACCGTCTCTACTTGGGTGTTCCTCAGGCACATGTCTCCAGATGAACTCCCCAGCTTCTCTCCAAGTTGTTCACCTCTGGTGCTTCCATCCCAGCCCTGGCCACCACCAATCTCTGTTTCTCAAGGCAGAAACTCCAGAGTCAGCTTTGATTTCATCCTCCATTGAACCCGCCACAGCCAGCAAAATGCCAAGTCCAAAATCTCCGGAACCCACCAAACACATCTTCATCTGCTCGTCTAACATGCCAGCTAGAATTCACTACCATCTCTGCATAAGGCTCCTCACTGGCCTCCCTGCTTCGACTCTGTTCATGTTCACCAATGCATCCTCCTCACAGGAACCAGAGGTATTTTTTAAATACAAAAATCACATCATGTTACATCTCCGCTTAAAAATAGTCCAGACACTACCCACTGTATTGGAAGAAAATCTAAATTCACCACTGTGGCCTGGAGCCCTTCCAGGTCCAGGCATCTGTCAGTGTCTCCATCCTCAACTCATGCCCTCTCTCCCTCAGTGATGAGGCACCTGGTTTTCCTTCAGGTCCTCGGATGCACAGAGCTTATCCCCACCTTAGGGTCTTTTCACTGCCCAGGATGCACACCTGTACCTCCCTGATGTGGTCAATGCTTGTTCTTCTGGCTCCAGGTGAAACACCCATCACCTCCTGTGACAGTTAATTTTATGTGTCCACTCGACTGGGCCGTGGGGTGCCCAGATATTTGATCAAGCATCACGCTGGGTGTTTTTGTGAGGATGTTTTTGGATGAGCTTGATATTCTTCTAATCAGTAGACTGAGTAAAGCAGATTGCTCTCCCTAATATGGGTGGGCCTCAGCCAATCAGTTGAAGGTCTGAATAGAACAAAAAGGCTGACCCTGCCCTGAGTAAGAGTATATTCCTCCCGCCTGACTGTTTTCGAGATGGGACATCACTTTTATCCTGCCTTTGGACTGGAACTGAAACATCGGCTCTTCCTAGGTTTTGAAGCTGTGGGCCCTCAGACTGAAATGATACCATCAGCTCTCCAGTCTTGAGCCTGTCAGTCTCTATAATCATGTGAATTAATTCCTTATAATATATATCACCCGTTAGTTCTGTTTTCCTGGAGCACTCTAACACAGCTCCTTTAGCTTTCCAACACTCCCCAAGGTGATTTTCATTGGCCTTTTATACACACAGACATAGACATACAGGCTGTATGTATCCTTTGTAACACCTATAGCTCTGCTGAAACTCTTTGTCCAGACCACAGGGACTGTGCTGATTTTGTTCACAGATCTAACCCTCATGCTAGCACACTGCTTGGCAATTAGCAGACTCTTACGTTTGTGAAATAAAGACTTATATAGAATAACCTATTCAATTATAAAAAAGTTATGGTAACAGAATATTTCCTAACATAATAAATTGTGAAACATATATATATATGAAAAAAGCTACAGAAATGTATAAACAGTATAAAACTCTGTTTACATAATATATAAAAAATACTGAAGATAAAGACAAAATTGCATACCTCTGGTTGGTTTTGCTGCCTTTCTGCATTTCTATTTCTAAGTTCTCTGATTTGAATATGTACTTACTTTTGTTTTGATTGATTGATTGATTTATGGCTGTGTTGGGTTTTCATTGCTGTGCGTGGGCTTTTTCTAGTTGCTGCGAGTGGGGGCTACTCTTCATTGCAGTGCATGGGTTTCTCACTGTGGTGGCTTCTTTTGTTGCGGAGCACAGGCTCTCGGTGCGCGGGCTTCAATAGTTGTGGCTCACGGGCTATAGAGCGCAGGCTCAGTAGTTGTGGCACACGGGCTTAGTTGCTCCATGGCATGTGGGCTCTTCCCGGACCAGGGATCGAACCCGTGTCCCCTGCATTGGCAGGCGGATTCTTAACCACTGCACCACCAGGGAAGTCCTTGTACTTACTTTCGTAATTAGCATATTTAGTAATAAACATTATAATTAAATTCTTCTGCATATATGAAACACAATAAAAATAAAAAGTAGGGTGATGTTGGTAACCTATGAAACAACACGTTTCTATTTTGTATGTAAAGATCTCTATAAATCAGTAAGTAGAAGACAGTCAGGGATGTTTTTATATATGGGCAAAGGACATAAATAGATCTCTGTAAATAGACCATCTACATTCAGAAAAGACATTAAGATGACTGATGGTATATGTGCAGCATCACTATTAACTAAGAAAGACCAACCATAAGCAAAGGCTCCATTTTGTTTTGGTTATTGGCCAAGATGAACAAAGAAATGATAAAATCCAATGGTGGCCTGATTCAATATAATTTGACTTAGTCATTCAATTTCTTGGCCTTTATTCCAAATACTAAATTAATGGTATAAGATATAGATGTCTCTCATCAAACATTTAACAGTAGTGAAAATGTGGGGAAATCCTAAAAAAAAAAAAGCTCTCTATCTGGGAATTAATTAGGTCAATTATAGGCTCTCCATAAAATAGAATGTTATTCCTTCACTAAATATGGTGCTTTGGAGCAATAGTCACAATCTGGAGAACAATCTGATCTATTTCAGCTATAAAAATAGTGTACTGAGAACTTCACACACCATGATCTCAATCTTGGAGGGAAATATATACATGGGACAAAAAAACGTAGGTAATAGAATGAGTTATTATCAGGATTCATCCTGAGTGGTGGAATTGCTAATTAGTTTTGCTTCTTTAAACCTGTCTCAGTTATTCTGTAGAAAATATCTTACTTTGCTAAACCAAGAGGAAATTATATTTTGGTTAAAGAACAAAAAAAGATAGCACAGGGAGATCAGCTCGGTGCTTTGTGACCACCTAGAGGAATGGGATAGGGAGGGTGGGAGGGAGGGAGACGCAAGAGGGAGGAGATATGGGGACATATGTATACGTAGAGCTGATCCACTTTGTTATAAAGCAGAAACTAACACACCACTGTAAAGCAATTATACTCCAATAAAGATGTTTTTAAAAAAAAAATAGGTCAGAAGTGTTGAGAGTGGGGATAGTCAACTCTGTTAGGAGCCTGTGTATGAAGTAAGCACAAGGGGTGATTGACTTAACAGGTGTGAGGGGAGGATGCCTGCACAGAGGAAGGGAGAAGTCCAAGAGATATTTTAGAAGGAATCAAGAGAAGGTAATGAACAACAGGGCATGTCTATAGAAGGATACCTCTGACTGTCATGTTTTGAATGAACAGGAATTAAGACCTAAACTACAGAATGTAGGGCAATCTTTTGGAGAAAGTCAAGGGATGTGTAAACACTTTGGGAATACTCCAATGACATGTCAGGATCTACCACTAGTGTTTATACACACTAAAGCAGAGGCTATATATTAATTATTTCTGTTTTCTCTATGCCAGGCCCTCAGCTGGCAAACAGTAGGTCCTTAGAAACTGATCGTCAAAGGAATAAATGAGCCAGTGGTAGAACTCCTGACCCGAAACAATTTGAAATTGACCATTTAAACATTACCACGCACAAGTCAATGATAATTTTTTAAAAAATCATTCTAGTCTACTTATAGAAACCCCTTTGCATAAAACCACAAACCTTTTAAATTCAATTCAGCTCTTTTAAAAAAAAAAATGTAGTCTCAAGGACCGACATAGCCTGAAACACTGAATACTAGTTTTCTTTTTTAAAAAATGATAGTGCATGAGATTTATGTAATGCATTCTATTTGGGCATTCATTAGTAAGTCGAGTTTCACATGGTTTCTTTCTGTGGCATAGTTTAAATATTTCACTTTTTCTTTGACACTTATACTTGCTCCCTTCCCTAAAGAATAATGACTTGCCCTTACATCCCACCTCCACTCTGAAGCCAATCGATAGCAACAGAAGACACACAGAAGGAAGGTAACATGTAGAAAAGCAAGCTGTTCATGTGTAGAATTTTACATCTCTTCTCATGTCAGTGTCCACGTGCACCGATGCCCCTACTTCAACTATTAACTCTGGCTACACATAAAACTTAACTGGGGTAGGGCTTAAACAGAAAACC
Source organism: Delphinus delphis (assembly GCF_949987515.2). NCBI lineage: Eukaryota > Metazoa > Chordata > Mammalia > Artiodactyla > Delphinidae > Delphinus > Delphinus delphis. The sequence goes on along the minus strand of NC_082697.1, from coordinate 17,220,078 downwards.
AACTAGTGTCTCCTTAAGAAATATGGGTTGAAAGACAAACTTGGTTAGGCTGGTGCTATCTTCTTTATTTTCCTCCGCCTCGATAGCCCTCCAAATACCTGCATTTCCTTACCTAGGAGCTGGGGTCCCCATAGTAGGAAAGGTTCCTTATAGTGGCAAATAGTATCATGAAATGACTCATCTCTAAATAACGCACCGCACCTGCACCCCAAATCATAAACCGTGAAAGTTTTAAATTTGATCTGCCACGATGCCACTTGTAACAGAACCTCCGCAGGACACAACTCCAGGTGCACGTGTATCTTGCTTCTGACACTGTGTGAGTCTGGTCTGAGAAAGCAGAAGGCTGGAAAGAACCAGACTGAGCTTCCAAGGAGACCTGGTAGCTTGCTGAACACTGTGGAAAGGGGCTCCGCGCACACGTGATCCTGGGATATAACGTTAATCTGTCTGTCTCTCTCATTGTTCCTCTTTTCACTCATTCTCCCTCCTTCCTTTTCTCTCATCCTTGTAGCCACAATTTCCCTCAACTTTTCCAACTTTCTCTCCCTCATTCACTTTTACTTTTTCTCTCACACACTCTTCCTTTGTCTCTCTCCCTCCACACAATGTTCCTTTCTCTCTTCCACGTTTATTTCTTTCTCTCATATACTTTTACTTTCTATATCTCCCTCCACAACTTCGTTCTCTCAGCTCATTTTACTTTCTTTCTCTCACACGTTCACTTTCTCACACACTTTTCCTTTCTATCTCTCCATTCAATTTTCCTTTCTTTCTCTCTCCCATATATACTTTTTCTTTCTCTCACTCACTTTTATTTTCTTTCTCACACTTTCACTTTCTCTCTCACACACGCTCTTTTCCTTTCTCTCTCTCCCTTCCTACACACTTTCTCTCTGCCACACACTTTTACTCTCTCCCACATTTTTACTTTTCCCTTCCTACACACTCTTCAATGCTCTCTTCTCCATACACTCTCTTGCTTTCCCTCTCTAACCCACAGAATTTTAAGCAGAGTGAAGTGGCCAGATCACAGTTTTACAGGGTCACCTGGAAACCAGGACTGGGTTGAGACCTCAGACAGGAAGGCGGCTGCAATGTTCCAGGGTGGAGCTGAGCTCTTTCCATGAAGCAGCAGCAGTGGGCTAGAGAGGGAAGCCAGGTATATATAGAAGACGGTTCAGGTAGAATCGATGGGCCTGGGGAAATGTTTGATGGAGGATGAACGGAAGGCAGAATCTAGGGTGATGTCAAGGTTTCTGGCTGGGGCAACAGAGTAGAAAATACCATCAAGAGCCAGGGAAAGTGGCGCAAGGAGCAGCCCTGGGCATTCCTTGGTCTTAGAGCCACTTTATCTAAGATAAGAAAATACCTGTGGCATTTTCAGACAGAGAAAGTTCTTGGAAGAAGAGAAAAGAATTCATAATTACCTATAGGCAGTCCTTGAGTTCTGTTTATTCAACTTTGGACAGTTTTCCATCTTGAATACTGTTCAGAAGCAATACTTAAAACACCTTTTCTCTGCAAAACGTATGCTTTTTGTATTAACATATTAAAAAAACAAACAAACCCAGAGCTATCACATGATGGCCACTTTTGTCATCCACCAGTTAAATACTGGCTGCATCACTCCTTTGCACAATATCACTGATGTAATTTTCTCCCCAAAGGGTTTGAAAACTCCATGAGGGCAGGGAGGTTGTTCTTACTACTCACCTCTAGGTACCACCTGCCTATTAGAGTAATAGACACTTAATGGGTGCTCAGAAAATAGATCTGGGATAAATGAATATTTGAAATCATTTTTCATGTTGTCACATTATTATTACGTGAAAACAGAATACTGAAGTGAGATTATGGAAGCACTCACATTTGTGATGAGAAATGTGGTAAACCTCAGGCAATGCTGGGAATCATTAGGCATGGCTGAAAGTGGTAAATGTTTAGCCTCCATTGGACGCTCGTTGGGCTTAAACTGGTCACATTTGCACTCAGTTGTCAAAGACATGAAGACGAAGATATATTTAATGCAGGAAACAGAGCATTGAAGATTTTATGTTAAAGGTGAGGGTAGTTGGGGGATTGTTATTATTTTTAAATGTCTTGAAATAGGCCTCCTTACCCCCTACCAAAAAAAGAAAAAAAAATCTATGTCGACTGATCTAACAGTGGGCTCTCAATTTTCAAAGCACAGTTTTAGGAAAGTACTGTGTTCTGGAGCGGGGGCTGCCTATCCTAATCACTTATCCTAACATTTCATCTGCATACTTTACAAATGGTATGTCAGCAGACCATTTTTGGGTGCTGACTGACAAACGCGTTCTCAAGTGTGACTTTCAGAAGAACTCAGGAGACTAATACTAGAGCAACTGGGGACAGATGTCAGTCAAATGGTTTCAGAACACGCTGGTCCTGGAAGGGAGGATTCAATGCTCAGGGGTGCACTTGAGGCTCGTTGTCCTGCATTATCTTCACATTACACACTGAGTAATTCATCGATTCAAAGTACTTATGTTCCTGTCCCAGGCTCTGAGGACACATCCGTGGAAACACAGATAAAAAACTCGGGCCCTCTTGGAGCTGACATTCTAGGGAAGTCAGATACAGAAAAACAATTTAAAAAAACTAAATAAAACATGAAAAGATGCTCTTCATCACTAATTATTAGAGAAATACAAACCAAAACCGCAATGAGGTACCACCTGACACTGGTCACAATGGCCATAATTAAAAAGTCTACAAATAACAAATGCTGGAGAGGGTGTGGAGAAAAGGGAACCCTCCTACACTGTTGGTGGGAATGTAAGTTGGTGCAGCCACTATGGAGAACAGTATGGAGGTTCCTCAGAAAACTAAAAGTAGGGTGGTCATATGATCCAGCAATCCAACTCCTGGGCGTATATCCAGACAAAACTATAATTCAAAAAGATACATGCACCCCTATGTTCACAGCAACACTATTCACAATAGCCAAGACATGGAAACAACCTAAATGTCCATCAACAGATGAATGGATAAAGAAGATGTAGTGTGTGTACACACACACACACACACACACACACACACACACACACACACACAATGGAATACTACTCAGCCATAAAAAAGAATGAAATAATGCCATTTGCAGCAAAAGACAAATACCATATGATATCACTTATATGTGGAATCTAAAATTATGAACACAAATGAACTTATCTATGAAAAAGAAACAAACTCATAGACATGGAGAACAGACTTGTGGTTCCCAAGGGGGAGAGGGGTGGGGAAGGGACAGATTAGGAGTTTGGGATAAGCAGATGCAAACTGTTATATACAGAATGTATAAACAAGGTCCTACAGTATAGCACAGGGAAATATATTCAATATCCTGTGATAAACCATAATGAAAAAGATTGTATATGTATATATATATATGTATAACTGAATCACTTTTCTGTACAGCAGAAATTAACACAACATTGTAAGTCAATTATACATCAACAAAATAAAAGACAGAGAATGACAACAGAGCATGATGACACATAAAAATTAAACGAAGATCACGGTAAGCATGCTGATATTGGGGGCAACTTTAAATAAGGTCATCAGGGAAGTTGTGATAAGCTGTATTATTGTAAAAGTCCCATACTTCCTCCGCTCCAAGGTGATTCTCTATCCGGCCCCTGCCATGACTTGTATTCTTTCCCTACCCCAGACAGGAGGCTTGTTATGTGACTTGCTCTGGCTAATGGGAATGTGAGCAGATGTGACCCATACCACGTCAAATAGGAAGCTTTGAATGCACTTGTGTGATTAGCTCAGTGTCTTGTTTCTACCTTCTGCCATGAAAACTGAAAAGTCCCAGGTGAGGGCCAGCCCTTCTGCCTGGGCTCTGGAATGAGACAACATGTGCAGCAGGGGTACAACCTCCAGCAGGCCCGCATCTATGGGACATGTGATCAAGACAAAAAATGTCTGTTGTATAAGCCAATGATATTTTTGTTGTTGTTACCACAATAAAACTGATGAATATAAAACGGTTTTTCTGAGAGGATGCCATTTAAGCAAAGTCCGGAAGAAGAGCAGATCATAAAACAGAGGCCCAGAGAAGTGATGTTAACTGTCTCAAGTCACACATCTATTAAGTAGTTAAGGACTGTGCTGGAAACCCTTCTATCTGGTTTGTTCACACCGTCCTCTCAGGCAGAGACCCACCTAACTCAGGTCACGGAAGTCACATCATCACGTTTCTCCATCCTGGTCGGTTGTAGACCCATCTCTCTAAGGTGCCCTAAAGCAAAAAGCCCCCAAGAGTCAAACCAGCCCCAAGTGACATGAGGCACACTGTCCCCTCCTGCAAGTGCAGGCAAGTGTGACAGAGTCTGAAGCTGAATTTCTCCATCTCCTCCTCCTCATTCACAGCTCACTCAAATCTCGCAAGAAGCCTGCGAGACCAGGAAGGACGGTGATAATCATCGCCTCCCATTTACAGATGGGAAGGGCTAAGGCTGGGACCTAAGTCACGTCCTAAAAATCATGCAGGAGGTGAATGTTGGGAAAGCAACCCTGCTTTTTTGAATGCATGAATATCACTAGATTGCTAGAATGCTTACACATTTGATGATTCAAGCTTCATTACGATGCTATGAGTTGGTTTGTTATTCCTGGGATATAGAGGAGGAGATTAAACCTCGGAGATACGAAGTAACCCTCAGAGGATCTCACAACTTAGAACTGCCAGATTAGAACCAAGGATTTTTCTCACCCCAGAGCCTGTGTGCAGCATGGGGCCCTGCTCTCCATGCAGTTTTTTTTATGAAGATGCAGAACTATGGCTGTTGGCTACCAAACGCATCGCACGTTGTGGTTAGTTTGAAGAAGTTCAATGAGCATCACTGCTCAATCAATTTATCCCTAACTTGATGACAGGAAAGACAGCTGCTGATACCCAGGGAAAAGCTACTCAGTGTGTATGTGAGGAAACCCCATGTCACGGTCTTCACTGCTGGACACTTTTCCCAACTGAGAGCTACTAGCATCCTGTAAACGTGAAAGGAAACCCAGTGTGACAGAGACAGGGATATCGGGGTTGGAAGCTCAGCTCCTCCATGGAAAAGCTGTATGGTCTTGCGCGATGCCTTCAAAGGCTTTGCTTTAAGTGTCCGTTCCAGAACACATTCATGGATTCATTCGTTCCGTCAACTGTGCGCTGAGTGTCCACTGTGTATCAGTTATTGCGCTATGCCCTGGGAACGCAGCAGTGAACAAGTAGACAGTCCCAGTTCTCCAAACATCCATAAATGCTCAGCATTGTTTCATTTGAATGGACAGAATCGCTACTCTGCCCTCACCCTTTGCTCTGTTAAAGGGGCCTCTGTACCAGCAAAACAGTCCAACAGGTCATAGGGAGGTCCCATACCTGGCGGTGCTAGGGATACAGTGTTCCCCTAGAGTTTCCATCCCTTTGTCAGTGGTGTAACTGCACCTCTTCTGACACCAACCAGCCTCGGGTAGCCAGTCCCAGCCAACCCTGTTGCCAGAGGTCAAACCGTTGGCCAGTCTGTTTCCTCATTATTGGGAGAGCAAATGGGTCCAGATAATCAATGGCTAGGGTACAGAAGGGTCATTTTAAGTAGCAACTTTTGGTTTAAAACACAAAAGTCATACAAACAAAACGGCTGAATTGCCATAGTGAACACTTAGAAATGTCTGCTTCACCTCGTTTTCTCTACCTGACCAGCTCTGACCCTGCAATGCCTAGGCAGGAGTGCTCAGGAAATCTGGGACAGACATTCATCTGACCCGCAAGACCTTGGCCACGGCTAACACATTCAGCAGTTACAGATACAAAATATCCTTTCAGTTAAATGAACCATGCATTTAATCGAAAGGTGGTTAAGTATTATCATTACTGGTCTCGACAAACCCATAAAGAGGGAAATGGACTCACATGCACCAAGGGGTGGGGCTGGGATCCATTCCACAGTTCCTGAAAAGACTGGCAAGAAGACCAACTCCAGGCAGAAATGACTAACACACTCAGTGAATTCCCAAATGGAGCTGGGTGTCTGCTCATGTCAAACCCACCTCACCCTCATGGATTTACTGACACCCCTATCGTTACTTGAAGAGAGTGAATCTCCTTTGAAATTATGACTTGAAGTGACCACCTGTGAGCCAGCCATCTTCCTTTATGGCTGTTGCTCAGTGTCAGTTCGTGGCTGATGCAAAGCTAGCTGGCCATAAACGGGATCCTTAAGATTCATGTCAACTTGGGGCTCAGCTTTCCTAAGGCTCTGAGCAGAATCCCTGGTGTGAAAGAGTTGGGATCGCTGTGACCAAGAAGGCGGATGTCGAGTGATGACCGGACGGTCCACACCAAGATGGCATGAGTTTGCTGGCTGAACGCTATATGAAGACAAACATCTCCAAAATGAGGCAAAGGTCAGGTGTTCGTGTGTGGTCCTTCCACTGAACTCTCAGTGTCCTCAGGGCTTATCCTGAACTGTGGGTTGTTATGCTGATGGGATAGAAAGTCAGAGGGATTGGGAAAATTGTTGTAGTACAGAAAGGGATTCAATCTATATAAAACTTTTCAAAATTCTGCCCTTTGAGCTGGGCTTAATTTTAAGGTCACATTGCCCGCTTTGTGATGTGCACAGGGGATTCCAAGCTATATAATTCCCTGAGAATCTGAAAGCACCCTGGATTTTGTCCTTACCACCTTTCTTTTTTGTTACCCCAGAGGCCAGAGCCTCAGGGCAGTAAGGGTGGTTGGAGGAAGCTCTGCTTTGGGCAAAAGTGATAACTTATGTAAAGCACTTAGCAGAGTGCCTGACACTCGCTAGGTGAACAACAAACCTATATTTCCTCTCCCCTCTACCGAATGTAAAATGTATGGCTAGTGGGAAGCAGCTGCACAGCACAGGGAGATCAGCTCGGTGCTTTGTGACCACCTAGAGGGGTGGGATAGGGAGGGTGGGAGGGAGGGAGACGCAAGAGGGAGGAGATATGGGGATGTATGTATATCTATAGCTGATTCACTTTGTTGTAAAGCAGAAACTAACACACCATTGTAAAACAATTATACTCCAATAAAGATGTTAAAAAAATAAGTTCATTTAATAGATTTCCAATGCATTCTTATTTTCTTCTTCATGGCGTCTTATTAAGGGAGGGGTAGTATGTGACCAAGAAGAGGATGGAATGATACCTAGAGGCTGGAGGACTTGGCCGACATTACAGTCCCTTCCACTGATGCTCTTTGAATCCTGACTTGAATAAACTGGGCTCTGAGAAGAGAGAACAACTTGGTCTCCAAACATCCCTGCCGATGCTATTCTAAATGCAAAGAAATGTCAAAGCTGAAATAACCATAGTGCAGTTGTACTTAGCCTGTTTACTGAAATATCAGTCATTGCTCTGCACAGCAATTCCATTTTTAAAGTTCATTGTGCTAGAAAAATGTCACAGCTCCTTAATTCTTTACTTTCTCATCCAAGCCGGGTGGGAGGTGAGAAGTTTTTGAACTGTATGAAAATCCACATGAGACATTTCAGCAGCATCACGGGGCTCTCTTCCAGCGTCCTGCATGCTCTCTCTTCTCTGAACTCAGAGAAAGCTCCCACCCCCAGGGCCTGCCCTCATTCTGACAGCAAACATTAAAAGAGCATCAGTGGAAGCAAAGACAAAAAACAGGACAGCACAAGGGTGCTGAGCACCTGTGCTGCTGTCTCGGGAGGACCAGGGCTCAGGTAGAGCTAGGGATCCGGTCTGGTCCCCTTGCCTTATAATGCTGGCCTTCCTGCCTTAACATGGATGTTGGTGTCAACAAGCAGTGTTGAGCAAGTTAATTTCTACAGGTTGCCCCACTGGGCTCTCTTGGTCTCTTGCTTCTGGTTGGGTCCAGCTCATAGGAAGTGTGGGTGTGAGACTGGAGGACAGGTGGATGGAGAAGTTGGGACGCTCACTCTCCCCTGCTTCTTCATGGTTTGGGCAGTAGATACCTTATTCTGCAGCAGGGTTTTTCTCAGCTCCGTTGGCATTTGGGGCTGAATAATTCCTTACTGTGGGCGTTTGTCTTGTGCTTTGTGGGATGTTTCTCAACAAGTCTGGCCTCTGTTCACTAGATGACAATAGCACCTTCCTCAAGTTGTGACCAAAATGTGACCAAAAACTGTCTCCAGACATTGCTAATGTTCACTGGGAGACAAAGCTGCCAGTTGGGAATCACTGCCTTCGTCTTTGTAGACAGCCCTTTCTCTACCTTCCTTCGCTCACCCATTCACTGTGCCACATGCCTGCAGCTGGGACCCCAAGACGTGTACGTAGCAGCACACAGGCACCTCAATCTGGATTCTTGTTGCGAGCAACTGAGGATCTGTTGTTTCCCTCGGTAGACTGTGAGCTTCTCGGGGGACAGGGACCAGGGCCCATCATTTAGGACATCCCCACCCATGAGTGTTTCTAAGTGTCTGACTGGAATCCCAATGGCTTTAGCGAAAGCTTCTTTCCTGGCTCCCTCCTCTGTGGAAGAAGAACACGGACATGCTGCCCCAGGCACTCTCCAGTCTCTTTTCATAATGACCCTTTCAAGACTGTGGGCAATTTCCTCCCAGGGACCGAAAGGTCTAGGAGGCTTCCGGATAGGCCCCAGCGCCCTGCGGGTAACCTGTGGCTGGCGGTCCCTGGGATGCAGCGATCGCCTCTAAATGAGGTGTGCTTTTGCCTTTGTGTAAGGACTGTAACAATTGCTTTTTCTTCCTCGGAAATATAACCTTAGCAATGAACTGCTCTGGAATCAGTAAACATGTGCGCTAGTCTCCTTAGAGAGTTCCATGAGGAGGTACTGGCCTCCTCCCACAAACTTAAGAGGAAAAGCACAGGCCTTCAGTCACTGCCTACGTTCCTAAGTCCCTGCAAAGGGCCGAGGCTGGGCTGGGATTCCAGCCAGCAGCAGAAAGGGGCATTTGGTCTGACTCACTTCTGGACTGCAAGTGTCATCAGTGAGTATTTAATATCTAGGAGGCCGTCCTAGCGTCACCATCAGTGTCCCATGAATGCCATGGGGACATCTGAAGACAAAAAACTGGCACGAATGGTCCCACAGGTGTGTACCAGTGAAGCCAAGTGTAAAATTCTTTTAGGGTATATTTAGATCCTTGTGCCGCTTCTCTAGTTCTGGAACTCTGTGTACTTTTGCTTGTTTCTTGCCAAGACTTGTTTCTTGTGGACTTGCGGGGGTGGGGTTAGAAAGCTAGTCTCCACACTTCATCACACTGCCTGCCTTTGCCAAGCGAGATGTGCCGTGGGGACAGGGAAATCAGGGGAGCTCTGCTCCTGAACCCCAACATGCATGGACTTCCAGCTCATCATGACATGCACTCCATGCCTCAGCTTCCCTACTTCACACAGATTTCTGTTGGGACTGCAGCCTCATTGACTGTGATGCTAATAACTGGCTGTGGTTCCCCCTGGGGCCCTCTCGGGGGTTTGAATCCTAGGCCTGGATCTCCATCCTATGGTTGATCAGGGAAGTCACAATTCTATCCTCACTTGGCTGCAGCCTTGAAATCAGGCAACCCTGTTCTAAAGCATCACCTCAGAGCAAACCACTTCACCTCTATGGACTTCAGTTGCTTCCTCTGTAAAATGAGGTAGAATGTTTTATCCATTCCCAAGATGTGTTTTTCTTTTGAGTTATAATTTGCATTCAGTAAAATCTACAAATCTTAAGTGTATAGCTTGATGAATTTCTATACACGTATACATCTACATAATTGCCACCCAAACCGATACAGAGACCATTTATTCCCATCACTACGGAAGTACCCTTGTTCCCTACCACAGGTAATACCACACCTTCATAGGTAAGCAATATTCCTTTAAAAAAAAAAACTAAAAATAATGTATTTGAATTAAAATAAGCATAACCAAATGAATGCTTTTTTCAAGTAACATATTTTGTGTAAAATAATTTTTAGGTTGCTATTTTCCCATAATACTGGAACACCTTCTTTGGAATTGAAATCTTTTTTAAAGGATGACTTCTTAACATTGCACTCACTCTTGCATAACTATAAGCCTGTTAAAACACACAAATTAAGCACTATTCTCTTATCATCAGAGGAGGAGTTTTGAGCATCATATAAATGGGATCACAGAGCATGCACCCTTGTGTTTAGCCTGGTTTGTTCAACATAAAGGTTTTGAGATTAATCCACATTACTGAATGTCCCAATAGTTTGTGCCTTTCTATTGCTAAGTAGTATTCCATTATATGGATACAATATCACAATTTGTTGTTCCATTCTCCTGTTGATGACCATCTGGGTTGTTTCCAGTTTGGGGCTATTATGAACACACTGACCTAAGAATGTTTATGGATATACGCACTCATTTCTCAGGAGTCTATTCCAAGGTCCAGTCTCCGAGATTTAAGCACCAACTTCATCCAAAACCCGAGTTCCCCACCGGCATATGTGGATGCCCTACAGGCACCTGAGATCAGCATGTAGACCCCCGGGTCCACCACCCTCATGAGCTGGCCTGATGATCCCACCAGCCTCAGTGCCACATGTCCTCCTGCGACACTGCAGACTAGCTACCCCAACCTTCTTCTAAGTGCTTTGAACATGCCTGGTCTGTCTCCCTTCCTGCCAGACCACTACATCACTTTTATATGGAAATACATTCTAGAAAGATTAAAGGCTTAAAGAAAAATCATAAAAATGCTATAAAATCTAGAGAATATGTTCATATTCTGGCCTTAGTTTCCAGAAAGTATAATAATGCTAAAAATAAGAAAGACTGAAATAATGATTAAAAACTTCTCTATAAAAAAGAATACAAAGAACATATGTTTAAAAACTAAATAAATTTGAAAGACATATTAGTAATATGTTATCCTTACTATGCAAATAGCTCCTACAAAATAAGAAGAAACGTATAAAGCCCCAACAGAAAAAACAAATGCATAAAGAAGAGGCAATTGGTAATAATAAGGTCCAATATACATGAAAAAGTTGCTCAGCACGATCAAGAAACAAAGAACACATTAAAACAAGCTACTGGTTTTCACTCATCAGCTTCAATATTCAGGCAACTGATGATTTGGGGAAATTTCATCTCTCACATACTCCTATGATGAGCAAAGACCATTTAAATGTAGTCAAGTAATTCAATTTCTGGGACTATGTCCTTAGGAAATGGGTAGATACGTGCACAAAGACATGTACAGCCTGTTAATAACAGAAGCACTCATAAAATTTAGAAGTTAGAAGCAACCTAAAAGTCTAGGGATAGGGGAGTAGTTACATGAATTATGGTACATACAGATAATGGAAGAATATGTCGATCTTAAATAATTGAGTAAATCAATCTTTATCATGGATAGATATTCACACCACTTTTCAGAGATTAAAGCAGGCTGCAAAAAATAACTGGAGAGATGACTCCATTATCGTACACGTGGGTGTGTTTGTACACACATGCACGGACCCACAGCAAGTGTTTCGGAGGTGTTTTATTCAGGGTAGACTAACATCTGGAACCTCAGAGACTGAACACAGGACATATTTATTCATTTTTTTCTCTATCACAGTCAAATATGGGTCTGCACGGAGGCCCGGCTTCGCTTGGTCACTGAACAGCCCTAGCTCCTTCTATCGGTGGCTCCGCTGTCCCCCCGAGTCTGAAATCCTCCACTGGGTCTTCTGCCTCTGGCCATCAGAAGAAAAGACAGAGGGTGTGGAGCATTTTAAGGGCTAGGTCTAGAGGTGGCGCAACTCATTTCTGCCCCATGTACTACCGGCTAAAATGCAACCACGTGGCCACCCTAACACAAGCGAGGGGGGCAGCAAGGTGCAGCCTGGCTGTATGCGCAACAGCCGGCCAGTGTTTTTCACATAAGGAAACAGAAACAGAGCAAAATTCCGAAGTGGTTCGGTCTGGCGAGAAGCATTTGGGGTCAACTGTGCTTTTTCCTTTCACTTTTCTGCATCGTCTGAATTCCTCCCAATGGACATGTATTACTTTTCAAATAAGGGAGGAAAGGCCCAGTCCATCTATTTCCATTTTGATGGTCACACAGAGGAATTAGGCACATTCCTCCAATGTGGATCAAGCTACAGATTGTGCCCTGGGGCCCTCGTGTCGGAACTGAGAGAGGGCAGTACCTGGACCGGCCCTAGGCTGCCCCTCCCGCCCCAAGAGACACAGACGCTCGCTCCTGAAGCAGCACAGAGCCCACCCGCCTGGTGCTCTTTCCATGCCTGGGAGGCCTCAAGCTGAGAAGCAACGCCCTCGCAGCTTTCTGACTACCTGTTTTTGTCAGTCTAGGTGCTCAAGCCTATCCCATCACTCAGAGGAGTGTACGCCCCGCACCACCATCTGTCACTGTCAGCCTGGGAAGCAATTACATTCCGTCCAGCCAGAAATCAACAGCCACCAGCATCGCATGTGAGAATGACAGGGAGACACACTGTCTGTAATGCATCGCTATCCCCCTCGTGCCCAGCTGTGACTGAGCCCCTGGGCACAGATGCAGCCTGGAGCCTGGTGGGAGAAACACATCAATTTGGGGCCCTTAGAGTGCCTCTCTTATCCTCTCTCATCACTCGCTCTTCTCAGGGAGAATGAAGGAATCTGGGGAAAAGCCTTCCTCCGGCATCCAACAGTTGTAAAACTTCAGATAAAATGCCCTTGCAGAAATGTATGAGATGGGAACGCATCCCCGTGGCTCATCTGGCCAATCAGCCTGCTGGTCTGAAGGCCTCTTGAATCAGGGGAACAAGCACAGGTTGGTCTGGGTGCCAAGGCAGACCTGGGGTCGAGATGCTGTAGCCCTGCTTAACAGCTGTGCCGTCTCGGGTGACTCCTGTAACTTCCTGCCTATAAAATGGAAATAACAGCACTTGCCCTTTTTCTGCTTTTATTAATGCAATTTCTTCTGCTTCGAATACCCTCCTATATCCTCCCGTGGCATAGACAACTAGCTCTCTACCAAATTCATTCTCCCCTTCCGGACCATATAGCTACAGCTGGGAAGCAGCTACTCAGCTAGAGAATATATTTTCTATCTTCATTTTGGCTATGGGTGGCCTCAAGACTTCTTTTTTTTGTTTTTTAATAGGCTTTATTCTTTAGAGCAGTTTTAGGTTCACAGCAAAATTGCACAGCAAGCACAAAATCTCAAGGTGAGTTTTCACCAATGAAATGTGAGCGGAAGTGATGGGCGGGACCTGGCTCTGCCCTCAAGCGCCTCACATGCACCCCCCCCCCATGATGCTTTCTGGGGGGAGATGACCAGGACAACCTAGGAAGGCATGGGTTGAGGATGTCAGGGCCTCTGTCCTCTGAGCAGAGGACTGGTCGTCCTGTCTACCTGCCCAGAGAGAGCAAAAAGTGAACTTCACTAAGTGCAATGTGGTATCCTGGATTGGATCCTAGAATAGAAAAAGCACATTCGTAGGAAAAACACTGGTAAAATCAAAATAAAATCTGGTGTTTTGTTAACAGTAACTTACCAATGTTAATGTCTTAGTTCTGAAAAATGTACCATGGGAATGTGAGATGGTAACATTAGGGGAAACTTGGTGGAGAGTAGATGAGAACTCTCTTTACCCTTTCTGCAACTTTTCTGTAAATCTAAAATATTCCAAAATTGTATTAAAAATATAAGTTTAAAAACCTTCAAATGTATGAAGCCATTATATGTTTGGGTCTAGTTGTTACTGCAGTCTAGCCTACCGTAACTAATGCAGGCCTTTTCATCTACAAAATTCCTAGTCACATCTTAAGACTCGGATTTGACATCTTCTCCACGAAGAAGCTTTTTGTGATCCCTCGGGGGTGAGGTGCCCCTCCACTGTATATCTCCTTCTTCTATCACACTCAAGAGAAGCAACTAACGGATCTGCCCATTTCTCAAACAAGCATGAAGTCTTCTTTGAGTCAGGAGCCCTGTCTCCTTCACAGCTACAATATTCTTCATGGTGCTCTGAGATATTTGTCCAATGAGTTAATGTCAACCTCTCCTATCCTATTGTGAACATTTACCGCACCAACAAGAGCGAAACTGCTTCGTTAACTCTGAAGTACTGCACAGGTGTAGGGGATGATTAATCTGTTGCAAGGTATTTATTGAACACCAGGCCCGCTTTACAGTTGTGATATGTTTTTCTGGTGGCCTGCAGCGTCTGCGTTGATACATGCTACTTGGGCTCATTACTGTGATTGTCTTAATTAGTATCGATGCGACAAAATGGCTTAGATAGTCAATGCAATGCTCTCCATCAAACACCCAATGACATTAAAGGTAGGAGCTTCCATTTATTGAGCGCCTACTGGGTGCCAAGCAAACGTGTGCTGGGGGCTTTCACTCCTATTACTTCATTGAATCCCAGCAGAACCGACCGAGGTCGGTATTATTATCCTCCACTTTACAGGTGAGAAAATTGAGGAGCAGAGAGAAAAGGGGATGTGTTTACTACGGCTCACTTTGTAAGCAGGGCTTGGTTTCCCAAGTCCACCTATAATCCGCTTCCTTTCAAAACATCCTCTTGACATATGATTGATCACCAGTCTCCACTAAGAACTGTCATAAAAATAAATCCAATTTTTTCCATGCCCCTCTGGGTTGAACCTCAAATAAAAGCGGAATGCCAGAACTCAAACTACTGTAAACTGAAGTCCAGATGTTGAACTGGGACTTGGGGTCAGAGGCGCCCCCCTAGCCCATAGAGAGCTGTCTGAGCTGCCAAACCCAGGAGGCTTCAAGTGTCCTGGAGTCACGCGGGAATAAGAATAATATTTCAGCTTTTACTGCTGTGCTAAGCACTTTACGTAGAGTAGCTCATCGAACCCTCACAACAACCTTAGGAGGAGACTCTATGATTATTGCAACTTCAAAGATGAGGGAACTAAGCCTGAGATATATAAGGTAACAATTACTGTGAATAAATAATTTGCCATGAAATCAGGTGTCTCCTTTCCCAAGAGTCTGCAAGCCACTTGAGGGCAGGGATAGCCTCTGCCCTGCTCATCTTTGTATCTAAAGTGTGTATCAAAGCCCTGTACCCAATAGGTGTTCAATAAATAGTTGCTGAATAAAATGAAAAGATCAAAGTCACAGGAAATCTGGGAGATGACAGCATCTTTGGAAGGCTCTAAATGAATCACCAAATGATCTATGCGACCACGTGAATATCAGCCAGGTGTCCATGCTTGCGCCCTATCTACCAACCCACTGCTGCCTGCTCCCCTCCACTGGGCTCCCACGGAGCACCCAGAGAGGTAGGTCTCCATGATGCCAAGTGGTGGCGAGTTCTCTTCGGGCCTCCCATCACTTGGCCCTGAGCTAGCATGACTTGTACGTAAGGTCCCACAAAGTCCCCCTCTGAAGACAGTTACCATGATCCAGAAGCCATTACCCAGAGCCCTCTCCTAATTCCTCATTTTTTTTTTGGCATATGTTGGGTTATATCAAGTTTTTTTCATTTTTTTTTTTTAATTTTTTAAAAAAGTTTTATTTTATTTTGGAGTATAGTTGATTTGTACCTCTGGAAAGTAGCACAGAGGTGACCCTTGGGCAGATGCTATGCTGAGTCAGGATATTACATCTGGAAACCCTGCTTGTCCTTGCTGAGTAACTACCCTTGACTCCAGAGCTCTCTCAGCACGGACAGATATTCCTCACTTTAATGTTTAAATGCCATTCCAAATAAGCGACCAAATCCAGCAGGTGATTAATGCATCTCTCGGGTGGTGAAAACCACTTAGTCTTCAGCAGCAAGTTTCCAACCCCACCAAGCCCAGCTCTAATGGCCCACAAACGCACTGCCTGATAGGCCTTTATTGCTTAATTACCAAGGTGAGAGGCTTGTAATTAATAAGCCATTTACTCCTACATTTCGATGTTTCCAGGAAAGGTCGCCAACGATTTTTCAAGGAAATTCACATTATTTGTCATCTTACTTTGATCTCCTACGACCTGAGTCGGTCCTCTATCTCGGTGGTTCCCAAACTTTTCTGCCCACAGCTAGCTTGAACAGACAAGATAAAAGACCCCTCAGCTCATCTGCTCTTCCCTGTCTTTCTAGCTGACGATGAACTTGGTGATATATTAAAGTCGGACGTGGACAGAATTCTCAAAATTGCAATAATGCAGCAACTCCACAAGAACAAAAGTAAAACCTAACAGAAATTCTGTAGATATTTTAATGCAAGAAAAAGAGTTATCGAAAATTACAGCCAATCCAAGACCACATTAGGATGTATAACAAAATGCCCTTTTAGAAAATTGTGGAGATTCCTACTATTTGTAAGTGAGCATATCCACTGATAACCTTTTTAAGGTGTCTGAGTCTTGGCACTGGCAAGGCAGCCAAGACTTTTAGCAGAATAATGAAGCGGATCCTCAGAAAGCCCTACTAATGAGCTAATTTTAGTTCAAGAACACACATTTTCATTTTCCTTACAAACCAGGTGACTTTCAGGGTTACGAGTAAATAGCTTTAACTGCATGTAAAAATGAACATCAATGGAATTGATCTGATGTAAACGCAACCGGTGCGGTTCTAAAGATGTCCATTTGTAGGTACTGCCCCGCCATCCTTGCCTGGAACCACTGAGTGAGGTTTTATGTGCTCAGTGGGTGTGCAGTCTGTCGTCAGGAAGCTCCTACCACAGGATCTCAGACCACACTGCAAGAAACACTATTAGCTTTGGGGAGCAATTTCATCATCTCCAGTTAGGGAAGCAAATCAAATGATGTCCTTCATCTATCACTCACCCCCACCCCTGCACAGCGACAGACACCTAACACCTTGACCTCAACAGATAAATGGAAAGTTAGAACCCATCAGAACATTGGGTCAACCATCTGCTTAGGGTCTAGAGAGTCCTTTGAACCTCTCCTCATTCTTTCCAATCTCTGCTCACTCCAGGCTGGCTAGCTAGCTTTCCTGCTTTTTTTTCTTTCTTTCTTTTTTTGGCAATGCTAATAGATTTTATTAAATCAATGTGTTTATTATAGAAAAATTAGGGAAACACAGTTACAGAGTAACAAATAAATGCACATGATTCAACTACCAGGTGTAACAAATGTGAACCACTATTTCCTTGCAACCCTATTTGTTCATAATTGTTCAACTTTTAACATGTTATGCAAAGCATAATAGTTTTTCAAATTTGCAATTTTCTACCAAATATTACAGCATCAGCAGGGTCCATGTTATAAGTAGTTTCTCATAAACATTTTAATGGTGGTATATGTGATGAGGAGGAAGAGATTATGTAACCATTTTCTTCTAAGGGACACTTAGGTTGTTTCTGACCTTCCACCATCAGAGCAATGCTGTGATGACTACTGTGGTAAAAATAACAATGCCCCTGCCCCCTACAAGTGTCCCTATCCATGTCCTAATCCCCAGCATCTGAGAATATATTATCTTACCTTGTCAAAGGGATTTTGCAGATAAAGCTAATTAAGTGATTAAATTAATTAAGTCAAGGCTCTTGAGATGGGGAGATTAGCCTGGATTATCTAGGTGGACCTAGTGTAATCGTGTGGGTCATCATAAGAGAAAGGACGGACAGAAGGGGAAGGAGAAAGAAGGGGAGAGGGGGAGGGGGAGGGGAGGGGAGGGAAGGGGAGGGGGAGGGGAGGGGGGAGGGGGAGGGGAGGGGGAAGGGGGAGGGGAGGGGGAGGGGGAGGGGGAGGGGAGGGGGGAGGGGGGAGGGGAGGGGAGGGGAGGGGGAGGGGAGGGGAGGCGAGGGGGAGGGGAGGGGAGGTGAGGGGGAGGGGAGGGGAGGGGAGGGGGAGGGGAGGGGAGAGAGGGGGAGGGGAGGGGAGGAGAGAGGGGGAGGGGAGGGGAGGAGAGAGGGGGAGGGGAGGGGAGGAGAGAGGGGGAGGGGAGAGGAGTGTTGAAGATGCTACTCTGCTGGCTTCGAAGCTGGGGTATGAAGCCACAAGCCAAGGAACACAGGAGACCCCCAGAAGCTGGAAAAGGCAAGGAAATGGATTCTCCCCTAGAACCACCCAAAGGAATACATTCCTACTGACACTTTGATTTTAGCCGAGTAGGATACATTTCACACTTCTGACCTCCAGAACTGCAAGGTAATAAATCTGTGCTGTTTTAAGCCATGAAATTTGAGGTAATTTGTTACAGCAGAGATAAAAATCTAATGCACACATCCTTGTAAATGAAACTTTATACAGATCAGACTTTTATGAGGAGATATTTCTGGAAGTAGAATTTCTGGGTCAAAGAGTCTGTTTTGAGAGCTCTTGACTGATGTTGCCAGACTGCCTTTTAAGAAGGCTACGGGGCATCTTTGGTAGATGCTCCAGAAAGAGGACACCAAGCCCTGGGAAGGTCTCCCACTTTCCATCTCAGCTGCCAGCACCCTCATCCAGGCCACCCTCCCCTCCCCATAAGAATGCCTGCCCTGGGACTTCCCTGGTGGTGCAGTGGTTAAGAATCTGCCTCCCAGTGCAGGGGACATGGGTTCAAACCCTGGTCTGGGAAGATCTCACATGCCAGGGAGCAACTAAGCCCGTGTACCGCAACTACTGAGCCTATGCTCTAGAGCCCGTGAGCCACGACTATGGAAGCCCGTGCACCTAGAGCCCGTGCTCCGCAACAAGAGAAGCCACCGCAATGAGAAGCCCGCGCACCACGACGAAGAGTAGCCCCCGCTCACCACAACTAGAGAAAGCCCGCCCGCAGCAATGAAGACCCAACTCAGCCAAAAATAAATAAATAAAATAAATTTATATTTATAAAAAAAAGAACGCCTGCCCCCCTTCCAGTCTGCCTGCTTCCCCTCTTGACAGCCACTGCCCGTCCTCCATGCTGGAGCCTGAGGGATCTCATCAGAACAGCCCTCCTGCCTACTCCCTTCAGTGACTTCTCATTGCCCCCCAGGCCCTGCCTCTCCTGGCTGCCCTCTGGCCTCCCCTCCCACAGGTGTCCCTCCCCCCTGCTTTCTCTGCTGTGGCTACTAGGGTCTTCCCCCAGGTTCTGTTAACAGGCCACATTCCCGCCTCCCTCAGGGCTTTAGTACGTGCTGGCTTCTCCTCTGGACTGTTCTCCCCACTTTCCCCTTTGATCCTAGGTAACTCCTCCTTGCCCTTCAGAGGGCACGTAAAATGCCACTTTCTCAGGAAAGCCCGCCCCCCTTGCCATCCGGGCCAGGTCCTCTTCTCAGACCCTGCTCTCCTCCTTCATAGCACCTGGCATGATTATAATTAATTCACGTTTTAATTCATTATTTAACTTTTAATCAAAGTTTAATTCCATACAGAAGTGTGCCCGTAACCTAGTCTCTGAATTTTTACAAGCTAAACACACCTGTATAAACAGCACTAGGTCCCCCTCTCCCTTGCCCCTTCCAGTCACTAACTGACCCCAAGGTAATACGCTGTCTACCTCAACCGCTAAGAGCAGAGATTTGTTTTTCTATATAAACAATAGCTGTCATTAGTCTTTTTTTCGTCTGTCTCACTCATTGGAATATTTGCTCCATGAGGGCAGGGCCCACACCTGTTTTGCTTGCCAGCATATGCCCAACGCCCAGCATCTTTGCTCAACAAACATTTGTCAAAATTAAAGAGTGCATTATGTAATGAACAATTAATTAATGCCGTGGGAGATGGGCAACAAGGTGTCGGAGGTATGCTGAGCAAGGTGCCCACAAGAAATGGACGTAAGAAACACGGTGTGTCTTGAAGGATAAAACCCACCCAGAAGGAGGAGACAGAAGCGGCACTAGAGCGGAATGCAGGATGTCTACACTGGGAACAAGGGAAGCACCTAGCTAAGGAGGGGCTGGCAGGGATGCAGGGCGGGAAGATGACAGGAGTGATCCTGGCAGCACAAGCCCAGCCTGCCCTGGACCAGGCAAGCACCCTGGACACTAGCTGGGGAGATGGGGTCTCCACTGGTGAGCGAGGCCCCCGCCCAAACTGCTCTGCCCACGGCCGTCTGGATTCAATACCCTTCCCTGGCAGGTAAGAGCTCTCCTGGAAGAAGGACACAAGCTGCTGGACCCCAGAGAGGGGTCTCAATAAAGAGGTAGCATTCGACAGCCTCGTGGTGGGAATGAAGCCAGCATCTGTCAGTCTCAGAGTCTGAAAGAAAGTCTGGCCTGTAGCCCAGGTGGAGAGTTGGGGGCCTTTACCAGGTGACTACGCCATGATCCAATGAGTTCACCAGACCTTGCTTCCTTCTTAACTTCCATTCAAACCTCTGTCTATACAGGTATCAGGACAGGCCCTCCTACTTGGGGTGGTGGGGCAAACCACCCCCCCCGAAAAAAATCCATTACCAGCAAGCTGGGCTCAGAGTAGACCAACACAAACTCCTCCATCCCTCTGACTGAGGGCAGTTTGGCTCCAAAACCAGGGAAGCCTTAAGCCTGTAGCTGGGGGCTGGGGGCTGCCGAGCCACCCGGAGCATCACAGGCTAAGCCTTTGAAATTCCCTAGTCAGTCAGAGGACTGTGGCAGCTGGTAATTTATTTAAGACACTCAGGGTTTACAGTTAAAAAAAACCCTGTAAGTCTGAACAAATTCTTTAACTGGTAATTCCCTGCAAAGGGCTCTGCAGTTTGCACTGTTTCCACGATGTGTTCAATCGAAATGGTACTGAGGACATAACTGTACATTATCACTATTGACATTGTCCAGCCTATTCCACTTTGGTTAAAAAGTGGGTGTCCAAAGATGCCACTTAATAACTTTGAGCATCGTGAAAATGTGACTTTGACAAGTAGAAAAGTGCATTTACACACCCACCAAGGGCGACCTGTTTAGAAAGAGACAGCAGGGTTTGCTCCCTGGCCTCTGAGAAAGACTGCTACCGCCCCTGTCCCTGCAGGTTGCCGCTGCTGGAGCGGAGCGGGGGGAGGGAGGGGGGGAGGGAGGGAAGGAGAGAGGAGAGAGGACAGACAGCAGCATCAGACCAGGTGATTCCTGGACCACTGGCACAGGCTCAGGTGGAAGGACAGGCTGCTGGGACCTCAGCAACACAACTGGGGGTGGGCTCGGGGGAGGCAGGGGGATAGAACCTGCCTGGCCCGGGGCTGGGAAAATGACTGGTCCAGCTCTGGTTCTGGATAGAGTTACATGTGCCTGGAAAGACCCAGGAAAGTGGGCACTGGCTCTGTCCTTTGGTAGAGGCGGACGGGGGCAGCAGGTAATACTGTGGTCAGGTGAAACCAAGGTCATGGTTTTGAAGAATGGGGCCAATTCCCAGCAGGTTCCAGCTAAACAGAGAAGGAGGACAGACCCCAGTTTCCCTGGGGAGGCTGGGAAGAGCCTGATGAAGTGTCCGTTAAGAAGCAAGGCTAGCATGGCTGTAAGGACTCAGACGGCTCCTTTCCCTTTCCCTGAGTTTCCATTTCAACCACAGGCACCAACATTAAAAACCTGAGTGTCACCCTCAAATCTTCCCTCTCCCTCCCTCTCCAGCGCTCTGCATCTAACCCAGGAGTTAGTTCTCTGTTAAGGATGAGAGAGTAAACCTTCTAGGCTTTGCAGCCCATAATGTCTCTGCAGCAACACTTCAACTCTGCCACTGTAGTGCGGACGTGTTTCATAAAGCTTTACAAATCCAGGCACAAGTCCAGTTCCATAGACTATTGTTTTCCAACCGCTGATCTATCAAGGGGCTGAGGCCCGTCAATTTTACCTTCTAAAAATCTCTCGAATCCTCCCAGTTTTCCCCAGCCCCTCATTCACTCCACTAGTCCAGACACAATCCTCTCTTGCCTGGAGAGGGCCACAGCAGCTACCTTCCTGGAGGCTTTGATTCACTTCTGACCCCTACCTCTCTCCACCCAGAAGCCAGAGTGAGCATCGTAAGATGCAGTTCCGATCACATCACCTTTCTGCTTAAGACTCTTCAGGGGCTTCCACTGCCTTCACAATGAGGTCTACGCTCTGGACAGGCCAACCAGTCCCTTCGGAAATCAGTGCATACTCACCCCTCTAGCCTTCACACTCTGTAATCCAGCCGGTGTAAGTGCCTTTGGGGCATCAGGTGATCTCTCCAGCCTGGGTCTTCGCCCCTAGATCAGCTGGTGGGGATCCATAGGTCTCTCCATCACACTGTGCCCCCTTTCCCTCCTCACTTTGACTCACCCCACTTCACACAGCACCTCCTCTGGGCAGCCTTCCCTACGTCCTGAGTTGGTGTCCGGCGCCTCCTCTGGACCCTCTGTTGGCTTGTCTGCTACTGTGAGGGTCTGGAGGGGAGTTCTGGGCAAGCTCAGCAGTGCAGCTGTGCCTCACAGCAAGGCGCTAACCCAAATCCCGTGTTCAGAAAGTATCTGCTGACTGACTGGGTGTGTCAGTGAGTCAATCAACTAACTCTCTCAGGATGAGGGGAAGTCAGAGCATATCCAATGAGCCATCCTTTGCCAGGGACCTGAAGATACGACGGCCTGGCGTCCTAGTCAGCACGGCTTTACGCCCTCATGTGTGCTCTGCAACTTGTTTTCTGACCCCAGAGGTATCCTGGTCAGGAAAATAACCTGGCTTCCAGAGCTTTCTGTGCTTTATAAGATGGACCGAGGTTTGGAGAGACACAAAGGCATTAATATGTTTACATATTTTCCTGGATAGGAGCATAAGTAAATTCAAAATCATCTTTTTCTTTGTATGATTAATAATTTATTAATTCCTTCTCTATTCATTCAATCTACAAATGTTTCCTGTGCTCCCATGGGTTTCTGCCCCTGAACTGGCTGCTGTACCCACAGAGATGGCCAATACTCGATTCTTCCCTTGCTGTCTGCTGGGGAAGACAGGTCCTTTTGATAGAGTGTGGTAGATGCTATGATAAATGGTCAGTCAGGGACTATACTAGGGATCAAAATGAGGGAGAATAAAACCGATAATAAAGTATACTAAAATGTTTGGGTCACACAGTATTTTAGAAACGAGTAGACTTAAGAGTCTGAAGAAAAACAGGCTAGCACCAAGAAAGAGGACCAACAAAGAGACACTTAAAAAATAAAGCTAGGGCTTCCCTGGTGGCGCAGTGGGTTGAGAGTCCGCCTGCCGATGCAGGGGACACGGGTTCGTGCCCCAGTCCGGGAAGATCCCACGTGCCGCGGAGCGGCTGGGTCCGTGGGCCGTGGCCGTTGAGCCTGTGCGTCCGGAGCCTGTGCTCCGCAATGGGAGAGGCCACAACAGTGAGAGTCCCACATACCGCAAAAATAGGTAAATAAATAAAGCTAGATAGGTCAGTTTAACACCAACAGTTGTTACAACAGAAAGAACATAAAGGAAACATCGAGCTCTTTGCAAAACTGAATCACAGGGCTTCCCTGGTGGCGTAGTGGTTGAGACTCCGCCTGCCGATGCAGGGGACACAGGTTCGTGCCCCGGTCCAGGAAGATCCCACATGCCGTGGAGCGGCTGGGCCCGTGAGCCATGGCCACTGAGCCTGCGCGTCTGGAGCCTGTGCTCCACAACAGGAGAGGCCACAGTAGTGAGAGACCCGCGTACCACAAAAAAAAAAAAAAAAAAAAACTGAATCACAGAAGCACGATGTGGTTTGCAAAGAGATGAATTGGCTCTAAAGTGATTCTCTCTCCAGAAGGAGCCATGCAGGTGCCCATCGAGGTCACCACCCAAGAGGAAGTGAATGAACAAGCCTAATGGGATGCAGGGAAGGAGGCACCTTAGAGGGACCATCCGGGGTGGGGTGGTGCAGGTGCCCCAAGGGAGGGACAGAGGGGGCATGGAGGGAGAGCCGAGCACACACACGCAGGTCTGAGGACATCGGACGTAGTGCAAGCCTGTTGTTTCTTTCCTGACCTGGGCACCACCATGAAATGCTCTTCCAGATTTGTGACGTTTAACCCCCTCTTATCGGAACTGCTGCACAGAGGTGGGGGGCGGGCATTCCCCTGGCAGTGATGGTGGTTATACTGGGTGAACAGTGGCTGCCTGGACTGCTCTGTCTGGTGTGGCCACAAGAAGGACCAGAGCTGCCAGACTACGGACCAGAGAGGAAGGAGAGCAGCAGCACAGGACTCCACGAATCTCAAATGAAAAAGGGTTTGGCCAGACGCAACCACTGACAGGCCCAGGGAGATGAGACCCGACCGAACACGAGAAAACCTGCAGAGCTTCACTGGGCTGTGTGTGTGTGTGTGTGTGTGTGTGTGTGTGTGTGTGTGTGTGTGTGTGTGTGTGTGTGTGTGTGTGTGTATACACGTGTGGATTCCCAGCATGAGGCAGAACACTAGCAGGCTGGAAGGCAGAGCCCTTCCAACACGGAGGTCCCTGCACTCATGCAACCATCATGCCGAAACAGACCTGGAAGGTTATTCATGCCACGTCTCACTTGAGAGATGAGGAAACTG
Source organism: Delphinus delphis (assembly GCF_949987515.2). Classification (NCBI taxonomy): domain Eukaryota; kingdom Metazoa; phylum Chordata; class Mammalia; order Artiodactyla; family Delphinidae; genus Delphinus; species Delphinus delphis. Next base: position 17,195,713 of record NC_082697.1, on the reverse strand, counting down.
AAGCCCAGAGTGGAGGAACTGACTTACTGGAGAGTCTGTGAGTTGAGATTGGAATCCATCCCTGGCCTTTCTGGAAACATAATAAGCAGGGACTCAGCTCTGCTTACTTTGCTTCCAGGACACCCCCACTCTGTTATTTCATCTGCACCTCAACCTCCAGTGCAGTACATACGGAGAGAATGATCTACATGTTAGGAGTATACAATCGTAACTCAGAGCTCAGAGATGTTATTTAGTACTTTTCTGAAGGTCTCAGAGCTAACCAGTGGTGGAGATGTGATTTCAATTAAGGCCTGTTTGACTGCAAAGCCGTCTATTCTATTTTCTCACGTCGTCTGATAGATGTCCAGGGGATGTTTCAGATTTCACATGCCCCGAACTGAACTGCTCGTCTCTCCCAACAAACCCGTCTACGCTCTTCCCCATGTCAGTCGGCCGCGATTCCATCCTCGCGGCAGCTTGGGCGTAAACCTCCTCTCTTTCCCCCACTCCCACCAGCAATCCACCAGCTAACCTGTTGGCTGATCTTCCAAGGACACCTGAAATCCAATCATTTCCACCGGCTCTCTCCTTGCAGATGTCACATCCTCTCTCTCTTGGACTTCTACAGTCTATTCTCAACTCCCTAGCCGGAGCGATGGTTTCTACATGTGAGCAACCCATCTTACTCTTCTGTTCAAAACCCTTCAACAGCTTCCCATTTTATACAGGGCAAAAGCCTAAATCCCGGGACTCCCATGGTGGTCCAGTGGTAAAGAATCCACCTTTCAGTGCAGTGGACTTGGGTTCAATCCCTGGTCAGGGAGCTAAGCTCCCACATGTCGCGGGGCAACTACGCCCTCGCGCCGCAACTACTGAGCTCGCGTACCTCAACCAGAGAGCCCACGTGCTCTGAAGCCTGTGCGCCACAGCTACAGAGCCCACACGCCCTGGAGCCCATGCACCACACTAGAGAGAAACCCGAGCAGACCACGTGCCATAAAGAAAAAAAGATCCCACGTGTCTCAACAAAGATCCCATGTGCTGCAACTAAGACCTGACACAGCAAAAAAAAAACAACAAAAAACTAAATCCCAGGTCTTTGGGGCCTTGTGAGACCCGGTTTCCAGTTCTCTCCTGGCCTCCCCCTTACACACTCAGCTCCAGGCCTCCTTGCTGTTCTTTGAACACTGCAAGCACACTACTGCCTCAGGGCCTTTGCACTGGCTACCCTAATGCAGTCTTTCCTCCTCCCTTCTCCCCCACCTTTCAAGATCCATTTGGCTAAATCTTTTTCACCTCCTTCAAGTCTGTCAATATATCACCTCTTCAATGAGGCCAAGATTAATCACTCTCTTTAAAACTAGAAATCACTTCTACCACAAGCATCCTCAATCTCCCTTACTCTGCTGCCTTTTTCCTTGAAGTACCTACCACCTTCTAGTACAGCATGACATTCACTCATTTATTATGCTCCCTCATATTTCTGTCTCCCTCATGAGACTCTAAGGACCATGAAGGCAGGGACTTGTCTGTTTTGTTTACAGATGTGTCCCAACCACCTAGAACAGTGGCTGACACCTACTAGGTGCTCAATTTGGCAACTGTAGAAGAAAAAGGCATAAAGTTGCAGGAGAGGATATATTCCTAAATCACACAGTCATATTTTATCAGTATCCCTCCCCATAGCACAGGGAGATCAGCTCGGTGCTTTGTGACCACCTAGAAGGGTGGGATAGGGAGGGTGGGAGGGAGACGCAAGAGGGAGGAGATACGGGGATGTATGTTTATGTATAGCTGATTCACTTTGTTATACAACAGAAACTAACACACCACTGTAAAGCAATTATACTCCAATAAAGATGTTAAAAAAATTTAATTTAAAAAATTAAAAAAAAATAGGAGGAGCGGAGTATGTAACCTTTGGAAAGGAGTTTGCATAGAGGAGGAAATAAAACTTGAAATGAGAATAGGAAAGGGGCTCTTGGGAAGGGTAGATTGCATTGCCTTTAAATGGAAAAAGAAGTTACGTCTAAAAGCAAAGATGCTTCAGACACTGCCACTGTAGCTGGAAATAACACAGAGGTTGGGGTGGGGAATGGGCGCTGCTAGGTGTAGTAGAATTCTTACTGCGATCTGAGCTCCTGCCTGGAGTGGTATTGGGCAATTGACAGCCCAAATCAATAAACAATTTAAATTCTGCTCTAAAGGAATAACTGAAATGAATGCACAAGAGTGCAGCGAAAGAACAAAGGGGCTGGGCTCCTGGCTCTGACTCTCCCCAGTGAACCCAGCACTCTGGTTACTTGCTCAGAATGAAGTGGAGATCATAATAGCAGTGGCTTTGCTGGGAGAGGGTCAGCTCAGCCCTCTCCCCCCAGTCCCCATAGGGCATCTGAATCTGGTCTGTTCTGCAGAGAGAAAAGAGGAGGGGGACCCCTGCCTTGGTCCTGTTTGCAGGCCCCTTTGCTGGGGTGTGGAGAGGTTCTTGAAGGTTTGGTGTGGAAGGCTGGTCCCAAAGGCAGAGCCTAGGGTGGACACTCTCAGGGTAGAAAAAAGAATGAAGACGCAGACACAGAGAATGGACTTGAGGACATGGGGAAGGGGAAGGGGAAGGTGGGACGAAGTGAGAGAGTGGCATGGACTTATATATACTACCAAATGTAAAGTGGATAGCTGGTGGGAAGCAGCCGCATAGCACAGGGAGATCAGCTCGGTGCTTTGTGACCACCTAGAGGGGTGGGATAGGGAGGGTGGGAGAGAGACGCAGAGGGAGGGGATATGGGGATATATGTATTGGTATAGCTGATTCACTTTGTTATACAGCAGAAATTAACACACCATTGTAAAGCAATTATACTCCAATAAAGACGTTAAAAAATAAAAAAGAATGAGCCTTCAACCCAGTGTCAGTCAGACGGAGGGAGCCCTGAGGCTAGAGACAGAATCACAGGCTGGACCACATTGTCCAAAGTTCATATGAGCAGAAATAGGATCAGAGCAGGTCAAAGAAATGACCAAAAGGATCCAACGTAGCTGGGCTGCCACCTATGGCTGGGCAATGCACAAAGCCACAGGTCAAGAGGGTGAGTGGGGCTGGAACTAAATGAGCTTGGGAGCCACGATCCCCCCATAGATTGGGTTAGTCCAGAGGGAGGGACAACATTTTTCAGTTTGTTCACCAAGAGGGGCTGCCTTTTAAACATTTTCAGAGACCCGCAAAATGCTGCTAACTGTGGCTGTCTGGGATTGCCCGCGAATTAGTGGTTTGCCAGCGAAGTCAGGAATGATGGCTTGCTCAAAGACCTAGACGCATGGACAGATGGTAAGTCTATGGAACATTCCAGACATCATTTCAGACGATGATTTTCAGATTCCAGGAATCATTTCCTGATCTGAGCTACACATTTGACTCCCTGCCTTCCAAAATTCATTCCAAAATGGTTCTCCCAATCATTCATTCATTTCATTCACCCAAGGATTCACAGGGTTACTATGAAGTGCTGGTCCTAGGCCGGGGCAAGAAACAGATGACGGACTTGGTGCTGCAGCCAGCTCTTCATGGACAAAGAACCCATCTCACTCATCTCCATAGCCCCAGGGCTTCGTGCCATGCCCGGCGCGTCCAGCTGTCCTTTCTTTACCTCGCCCCGGTACCTTTAAACATTTGGCAAGTTGACCACTGGAGGAATGAATGACGAGGCCACTTGCAACTCCTCCCAACAGGTCCACACAGATGATCCTGAGCCTGACCTTGACAATGGAAACATTTTCTTAGAGACCTGGCAGTCACTACAGATTCAGGAAGTGCTTTTAAAATCAAATACACACTTGGATTAGGGTCACGACAAAGGTCTCCTCAGAGGCATCTGAGCAATGGCCTGCTTACCTCCTAAACTCCACAGTCCCTGATTAACTGTCAGTAGGCAGACTTTAAAGGGGCCACATTCAGGAGAATTCTGTCTAAATGGCCATATGCCAGGGGACCTGTCGGCCCCCGACCACGACTGGAAGAGGCTGGTGACACAACAGGCTGAACATTGACCCTCCCCTGCCTGACAGCTTTTCAAAGAGTGTGTACCTGTGCACACAAACATACACACACACCCCTTCATATACACACTGGCACACCCTGCATATCTTCCCTCATCTGTCAATTTTCTCTGAAAACACAATTTTATTAGTTGACAAATATTCCATTACATGAGTGTAAATATATGTAAGATATAGTTAGCCATTTTTCTCAGTTGGCTATTTTGGTAATTTCCACATTGTCACAATTTTAAATAACACTAAAATGAGCCTGGCCCTTTGACTCCTTTCCCTCTTACTCTATATGGGAGCTGACTCTATTCCTGCCATTAACAGGTGAGCTCTATTTCTCTTTGGCTGAATACAGACTGGCTTGATGACTACATGATCATTAGAACGCACTGGAAGTGACCCTGTACCGATTTCTATAAGAGACCGACAGCTTCCTTTTCCTGCCTTTGGGAACATTCTCCGGGAGCCCTAAGCTGTCGTCTAAGAAGTCAGACTACCCAGAGACCACCATGCTGGACAGTTCATATGTAGGTGCTCTAGTTGACCAGTCCAGCTGTGACCTCCAGTCATCCCTGCCAAGGTGCCAATGCAAGTGAAAGCATCTTGAACCGTCTTGGCCCTGCAGACCCACTCATCCTCTAGCTAAACACCTGAGTGGCCTCTGTCTGTCAATGCTACATGGAGCAGAAGAACACCTCAGCTGCGCTCTGCCTACATGCCTGACCCACATAATCATGAGATGTTTTTAAAACAGTTATTGTTTTAAGCATCAGTCAGTCTTCCAGATGCTCTCGCAATCCTCGCAATGGCCCACAAATCTGCATGTGATCTTGTCCTCTGTTCCTCTCTGATCTAATCTTTGATATTCCTCTGGCCCACGCTCCGCCAGCTACACTGGCCTCCCTGTTCTTCCTTGGACACACCAAACATGCTCCTTCTACCTCAGGACATTTGCACTCACTATTCCCTCTGTGAGAACCCCCTTCTTTCCCCCAGATGTGAGCATGGTGTGGTCCCTTGCTTCATAAAGGTCGTTGCACAAAGATCAATTAATCAGAGAGGTGTGCTCTAATACCCTATCTAAAATAGGGATTTCCCCCCCTCCATCTCAGCACCCTTGCAGAACTGGGAGACCCCCTCTCCACCCCTTATCCTGCTTTAATGTTCTTCCTAGTATTTTCACAATCTGACATAGATAGAGCTATAGCTATATTCAAACTGGCTCTTTACGTGTGTGTGTGTGTGTGTGTGTGTGTGTGTGTGTGTAACATGTTTACTGTCTGCCTGCCCCAAACCTCCCCACAAAAAATGCACATACGACAGTATAAACTCCCTGAGAACAGGAACTTCCTCTGCTTTTAGCATTGCTGTATCCGCAAGACTTAGAACAGTGCCCTGCGTGTAGCAGTGATCAATAAATATTTGTAAATGAATGAATGAATCAATGAAATGTGTTCTTGCATAGAACTTTTTCTATGCATTTCTGATTATCCCTCAAAATAAATTCCTATAAGTTAATTGTTGAGTTGCAGGAATCACACATTTAAGAATCTTTTAGCACGTATTGACAAAATTCCCTACAGACTGAACTGAACCGCGTTTTGTTTTTTGCTCGTATCGGGAAGGTGTAAGAATGCTAATTTCCTTGCATCACTACTGATACATGATAAAGTCACTCAAAAATATTTGCTATCCGAATACCTAAAAAGAAAAAGGTTAACTCTTTATTCACCTTTGCATTTCTTTGATTCCTTGTGAGCTGGGTCCCTTGCTCATATGCTTACTGGCCACTAGAATGTAAGTTCCTTGAGAGCACAGGGCTTCGTTCTGCTCACTGCTGTACCCCAGCATCCTGGAGAACCCAGTGTATAACAGGCACATGGTAAATATGTGTTGAAAGAATGAATTAACATGAACGTCTTCTTTATGACTGGCCTATTGAGTCTTTGTTTTATATTTCCTTTGAGAAGTCTATCTCTTTTCTCTTTCTGACTTGAAATAACTACACATACAGAATATTTATACTTTTTCTATTATTGTCTAAGTTGAATTTTAAGCTGTCATTTGCATTCTATTTTGCGTATGCTATTTCTTGACGTTCAGAAATGCTCAAATTTTGTGTACTCACATCTAATGTTTTCAGTTCCTCTATTTGTTAGCATGTTTAGAAACAGTCATAATAGTTAACTCTTATTTGGTACTTATCACATGCCAGGCACTTTTCTAAAGACTTTACATATATGACTCATTTAATATCCACAGCGATCCTAGGAGACAGACACTACTACTGTCTCATTATACAGATGAAGAACCCAAGGCAGGGCACTATGAAATAAATAATTTCCTATAGGATTATATATATATTTATCTATACATCGTAAAAATTGCAATTGTAAATTATAATTTTGCAACTGTAAATTACAACTGCAAATTGTGATTCCATTGTAAAAGTGATTTGTTTTAATATTTGTGATTACTATTTAATAATGGTAATCCATGGAGCTTTTCTTTGAGGTGAGGATACAATTATTTTTCCCCAAATAGTTGCTAAGCGCTCCAACATATCAACAGTTTATTGAATAATTTATGCCTCTGCCACTAAATTAAAATTCTACTTTTAATATATCTGTGACGTACTGCAATACACACACACAATACACGTGTACATACACAAACACAGTGTTTGCTGCTATTCAGTTCAATGGCACTGTCGATCTTGAAGTTGTTGAATAATTTTGTGGTGTGTGCAGTGAAGCAAATTTATAATATAAAGAAGACACAGAAAAGGATTACCAGAGATTTCTTACAAATCCTGACTGAATACGTTCTTCATGAAATATGTATCTGTCAACTAAAAACTTAAGTGCCCCTAAAGTGAACTATACACGCACAGTAATTTTTGGAAACAGTTTGCTTCAGACCTTTGGCAGCTACAGCAACATGCAGGAATCTCTTCTACCCCAGAGGAAACACCTACAGTGTATGGAGGTTTAGCTTTATCGCTTTGTACTGCTTTTGGTATCTCGCAAAATCGTTTTGAGTTCAGTTCAAGCTAATAAGCAAGCAGCTTATGGTCAGGCTCACGGAGCACGTTTCTATCCTGCTGTGGGGAAGAGACTACAAGGAAATTGCTTCTAGTGGGTCAGGACTCACCTGGCTCCGAAGGCGGGGCTCCTCCACTTGACTCTTCCTCCCTGAGTCCCCACCATACTCAGACAAGGATGTGGACCTCAAGATGTGGGTGGCAGGAAGAAGAACCACAGACCCCCAGTCTGAGGAGAAGTACCAGTTCTAGCTTCTTTGGCTAGAAGCTACCCAAGACCCCATAGCTTGGTTCCTGGACTGAGCTCTGCTCCTTGCTAAGACGACCCTCCTTGACAAACTCTAGGTAATGATAACTTCTTTATTTTTAGTATCTCCTACATCCTTTAACATTCACGTTTATATTTTTATTTCCACGTTTGCTTACACAAAAAACAGCATACTATACATCCTGTCCCCAACTTGCTTTTCTCCTAATGATTTATTTGAAAATTGTTCTTCATTTATTCCTACAGCTGAATAACATTTCACTGGATGGCTATACCATCATTTGTATAACCTGTGCCAGAGGTGACTCCTTGTGGCCCACTGCCTGGCACTTGACTTGTTGTAACAAACAGAACCTTCCAGGCTCCTGCTGGTGGTGCCCTCACTCCGTTCAGTGCTCAGGAGCGAGTGGCATGCCAAATCCTGGGCTCCCTGAATGCTCTGACCCACCGCACGGTCTAGCCACACTGGCTGAGTCCCTGTAAGCTCTGCTTCCCTTCCTGCCCTCCGCCTCACCATGACAGCCATGCCACATGGCTGTTAGCATCAATTTCATAGATCCTGGTCCCATCCAGGGTGGGTGTTCTGTTCCTAACATCCCCCAGGGAAGTTACCACTGCTACTAAAACCATCACCCTCACTGTAGCCGTGCCTCCAAACAAGCATTTGCATTGCTCCTCAGGTGGCCCTGGTCACTTGTTCCCACCACAAGGGAGAGGAAGAACACCGTCCTGGCATTGCCAAAGGCACTGGCAAGCATGCAGTTTGGCCGACAGGATCACCCTTCAAGGTGTGAACCCTTGTGAGTTTGCGGCACACACCACCCTGCCCCCTGGACCTAAAGTGAGCTTAGACCTTGACTCACAGCAGATCCCTGACCTCAACCTCAGATCAAACTTTGACCCGACTGCGGACTGAGTTCTGACTCTGGGCACAGACTCAACTCTGACCCCTGCACAGACTGGACCCAGATCCCAGGCTCACACAGAGTCATGACTCAGCCCCAAGTCCTAGATTTATCCTGAACACTGATCCCGGGTCCAGACTCAGCCCTTGGCCTGGTCGTGACCGAGCCCAGCCAGCTCTCTTCAAATAGCGTCACAAAGGAGGCTTGAGACTCATGTGCACAAGACTGTGTGTGAGCCCTGCCTCAGCTCTGGACGGCGTTCATGCCCCACGAACATTAAAATCGAGCCTCTAGTTACTGCCTTGCCACGGGGAAGGGGCCTCAGTCTTACAGACTTCATTGCAAATTCTGCCTCTGTCTAGCTGGGGGACTTTGGTTGAATTCGTTCTTTTACTTGGAGGAATCCACCTGTAAAATGGGGGCAAAATACCTTCTGGCAAGATGGCTGCAAGGATTAAATTACATGGGCCACGTAGAGTACCTGACACATGGTAGATACTCAATAAAAATTCACCTCTTTGCCCTTGTAGGCATCTCATCAGCTGCAGGTGAATTTCTGGTGTAGCCCCTCCAGGCTGTGCTGTGCAATGTGGGCATGGTCACCAGCCACTTGGGCCTACTGAACACTAAGTGTGGCCAGTCCAAATCGAGATGTGCTGTAAGGAACATACCACATGTCAAAGACGAAAGACCTAGTATGAAAAAAAGAATGTAAACTTTATCAATCATTAAAATTATTGATTACACATTGAAGTGATAATAGTTTATATATATTAGGTTAAATAAAATATATTACTAAAACTAGGGACTTCAAAAAAAGAAAAAAAAAACAAAAAGAAAACTAGGGACTTCACTGGTGGCCACCTGCCAACACATGCAACACAGGTTCGAGCCCTGGTCCGGGAAGATCCCACATGCCGCGGAGCAACTAAGCCCGTGCACCACAACTACTGAGCCTGTGCTCTAGAGCCCACGGGCCACAACTACTGAGCCTACGAGCCACAACTACTGAAGCCCGCACACCTAGAGCCCATGCTCCGCAACAAGAGAAGCCACTGCAATGAGAAGCCCGCGCACCGCAACGAAGAGGAGCCCCCGCTTGCCTCAACTAGAGAAAGCCCGTGCACAGCAACGAAGACCCAATGCAGCCATACATAAATAAATAAATACATTAAAAAAACCAAAAAACTACTGTCCCCTATTTTCCTTTCTCTTAATGTGGCTACTAGAAAATTTTAAATTGCATATATGGTTTACAGGTCTAGGGACAGCAGGTTATGAGTGATAATGACGATGAAAACAGCTGTAACAGCAACAGTGAAAATAATAGCTAACATTCACTAAGTGCTTATTATGTGTCAGACACTTAAATCCTCACAACAACATCTAGAGATAGGTACACCTACTGTCCCTATTACTGAGATGGAACAGCTACGGCACCAAGAAGTGAAGTGACACGCTCCAGGCTGTAGCCCTAGCAAGCGGCAGGACTAGAATCTGAGTCCAGAAGACCTGGATCCAGAACCTACATTCTCAGATAACTGACACTTTCGCTAAACGTGGTCTCAGCCTAATACAGGCTGTCTTCCTCCAAACGGGTCACCTTCCGGGGCAGAAGCTTGTACTGGACAGTTAAATGCTGTTATTGAAACACAAGCAGCAGCGACGCCCACCACCCCCTCCCCGCCATACCAGGCATCTCACATTCCTTCAGACCGGTCAGGACCCAGCAGGCTCCGCACAGTGGGCGGGGAGCTCTCTAATCACTTGCATCTCTCATGCGCTGCCCAGGTCATCTTTACCCGGCAGAATCAAAGGGGACAGTCCTCAAACCCATTCAGCTTCCTCCATGAGTGAAAGGCGCCTCTGAGAGCAAAGATGATACACTCGACTGTTCAAAACGCTCTTCACTTTGTGCGCCAGTCATAAACACGGCAGCATCCGCGTGAGCAGAAACCCCACATTCCGGCAGAAACGCTTCATGTGTCACTGCTCCTACACCCATCTTCTTCAAAGCACTTCGGAAAGTAGAGAGGGGAAAACAAGCCCTAATGACCTGGTACTCTGAATGAGAGACAGGAAGTTTATGATCAAGAACTCAAAATGCTTTACCAACATGACTGCACACATCCTCGAGCAGCTCCTCCGACTGCTCCCTAGACGGGAAACCTTTCCCAGGAGCCCAGCAACTTGGCTGCACAGGGAGCACGTTCACCCCAGGCACCTTTGCTGGTCAGTCGGAAGTCCTGGTTCGAGTCTGGGCCCAGAATGGAACCATCCCAGTGATCCTGAATGATGCATTTACAAATATTTGACAAGTATCTCTTGAGCACTGAGGCAGATTACATTTTCCAAAGATGGCCATTACCATGCCACTTATCCCACATGTTCTACAAGGTGACCTTGCCACTCCTTATCAGTAGTTCGGGTTTATGTCCCCTTCTCTTGAAACTGGGTGGACTTCAGGGACAGGCTCAATCAATAAAGCATGGTGGATGTGCTTTGATGTGACTTCTGAAACTAAGCCATAGAAGGCGATACAGCTTCCGCCAGGCTCTCTTGCTCTTGGAGTCCGGCCACCATGCTGTGAGGAAGCCCAAGCCATTGCGAAGAGGCTGTAGACAGGTGTTCCAGTCAACAGCCCCAGCGGAGGCCCCCAGGGGGCAGCCAGCATGAACTACCAGATTTGTGAGTGAGGTAGTCTTAGACATGGCTCCAGTTCCAGCCACTGTCTGGAGGAATCACGTGAGGGACCCCAGAAGTGGAAGAAACTCAAAAGTGGAGCCACCTAGCTGAGCCCAGTCACAGCTCATCAAAACAATGAGAAATAGTAGAAAATAAAGCACCCTTGTCTTATGCCCTTAAGTTTCAGGGGGTTTATTAGGCAGCAGTAGGTAACTGGAGCAAGTACTTACGATGTCGCAGGCACTCTGCTTTCTGCTAAAAAAATTCAGCAGTGAAGTTGACTCTGCGCTGCTCTCAAGGAGGGAACAGCCCAAGGGGGAGACAGAAAAGTTGCCAATCACAAGCCTATACCGTATGAGAAGGTGAAGAGGAGCACGTGGGGGTCTCTGGGAACAAACCAGAGCTGAGGAAGCTAACAAAGCCTGAGGACATCAGGGAAGGCTCCCTGGAGGAGAGGATTTTTAAACTGAGTCTTGAGAATGAATCCGTGTCAATTAGATGAAGGAGACAGAGTTTTAATGCATTCTAAAGAGTTTAAGGGAAATAGACCAGCAAGACTAGATAGGGAAAAAACTATGAGAAAGCCTTCTCACCTTTAAAATTACATTATAGAACCTCAAAATTTATACCTTAATAATTGAAACCTCAATAACTGACTGTCATACCAACAGACTGACTGACCAATGGAAGATCAGAAAGTCCAGAAAGAGACCCAAATGCCACAGGGATTTTGTATTTGTTAAAAAATGACATTCCAAAGATGAACTTTTCTAGAAATGCATCATATCGCACACTACACAAGATCGAATCAATCAAAATTGGAATGCAAAAAATCAGTCCATTGAAATCCTGGAAGAAAATGCATGTGCATTCCTTTAAAACCTCGGGGTACCTAAAGAATTTCTATTTTTTTACTCAAAATCCAGAAACACTAAGAGAAAGACAGATAAATCCAACTACATAAGAAAAAATAATGTAATTCCAAAAGGGCGAGAGAGAGAAACAAAGATACAGAGAGTGAGCAAGTGTGAACATTAAGCTAAGTCTAAAAGCTTAAGTTTTAAAGACTTCCACTAAGCTGGAAGGTGGGTATAATGTCAACCTGAAAACTGCAGCTTCCCCTGAGCAATCCTAAGATACCTGCAGCTTCCTGTACCCAACTCAGGGCCTGACACAGAGCAGGTGTTTAGTAGGACATATTGGATGCTGCAGGTTATGGAAGTCTAGATAAAGATGTAAGTTCTGGTTCAGTCCTGACTAGTTCTATGACCTATGACGTAAACTAAGAGGTGTGTGTGTGTTCCACATGCTGGGGAAGCCAGGCAGTCCACTGCTTCCCCACTACCCTACCACCTCATCCTGGAAAAAGCCCGTCACTGTTTTCAAGGTAATGGGTTGATGCTACTGTCATCGAGATTGCTAAGCAAAGCCCGTGAAGCAGCATTCAAGCAAGCCCAAGAATCAGGAAAAATAGCAGAAAGGTCGCATTGTTTCATGGTTTATATCTTGTGCCACTAACCCTAGTCTCACTTCCCTAAAATTTAGAACCTGGCTACAACTGGCTGAACCGTGATTTCCTCATCTGTAAAACGGGGACAATGACAACTACTTGAGAGAACATTTGAGAGCTTATATGGGAGAAATGCATACAGAAAGCCACGCCCAGCAGCACGCAGGACACAACACAAGCTGCGTGTGTGGTCTCGGCAGCCGCCACGATTGTCATGTGGTTACTTTGCCGGTAACATCGTGACAAACGTGCAGGCCAGTAAGCAATCTTCACTTGCACAGCTCTGCCCAGAGAAGAGCCCGTTTCTTCCCATTCTTTGTTTCCTGCCTCTAAGCCACGTTGCGTAGGTGAAAAGAACGTGTCACCAGAGACGCATGGGAACACAGTGCACGTGGACCCTGAGGCGCTCTGGGCTGCTCCGTCACAGGCTGGATTTCAGGCTGAAAGACATGGAGCCACTGAAGTCCTGGGCTTTCAGGTCTCACTCCTCCCTCAATCCAGCAAAGCTGGGGAGGCACTACGTGGATCAGGCGTTTTTAGAACAAGGTGGAGAAAGAAACACGCGGGGGTGAGTCACGCTCAGAAGACATAACGCTGCCCACTCTGAAGGTGCCGTCCGGCCCCCTGCAGCTTGCCCTTTGCGTGGACCTAACAAAGCTCGCATGTGGGGTGCCTGTCAGTCATCTCTGGCTCCCGGTTCCATCATGCGGCCTCCAAGGACTCTGCCTAAGCAAGCCTCCAGTCCCTGCCACTTTAAATGAAGGATCTGAAATGTAGCTTCTGGAAGTTTTCTGTGTCTTTGGGAATGAAAATGACATTGAGGAAGACCTGAGATGTGTCTTCCATTTCCAGTGTAATGAAATGGTTGGTGAATTTCCCGCGTGTGAAAAATTCAGCCACTGGAATAGTATGAGGTCAACTAGGCCACTGATGGATCAAAGCAAAGAGCTGGGAGTCTTCGGTTAAGTAACAGGGCAGTGACTGCATGGAAAGACGGGGGCAAAAACTGAACTGCAGCATCTAATTCACGAGCCTTTGCGTGACTCGGGTCTCGGCGAAGGCACTGGCGTGATCATGTAATCTCAGAATCACTGGAGGAGAAGATCCGAAAAAGTTTCCTACCTGGTCACTACTGGAGGCTGAAATCCCCTGCATACCTCCCTCACCTAGTGGCCACCAGGCTCTGACGGCCACCAGGCCTGAAACTCTACTCAAAGTATCAGGAAGGGAGGTTGTGTTCATCATTCAGACACCAACTTCTGTGTCACCTCCCGATCCACCTTCCAGGTCGCTGTCTAATACGTTATCCTACTCTGTCTTCTTAATAGTTACATTAGGTGCTGTAATCCACACGGGTTACACACATGTGATGTCATGTAGCTTGCTTATGGCCACGTAGGCAGAGCTGGAGAGCTTGTTTAATCTGTGAAAACTGGGCTTGGAGGAAGGTGAGAACTTTGCTACGTCCACATTTGTTGACAACCTTAAACTCTCCTAGAGGAGTGGAAAGTTGCTACTTAGAATCGCATGAAGTTAACAATGACAACAGAGATACAACTACGAAGATGGCAACACTGCTCCTCATAATGGCAGCACTGATTGCACGAAGGACTCAGTAACCTCCTCGGCAGTAAAAAGAAGGGAGACATTTTAAGCTACCTTAAGGTTGCTTCCTAACCTATGGGGAAACATAAGCCAATATCGCTTTGACTTTTTCACCGTTTTGGGAGGAGAGGAACTGAGTCTTATAAGTGTGTCCTCATCTCACTGGCTGGCAGGTCTACGGCTCAGGGAGAGACTGAAGCTGAAGACATGGATTTAGGAGTTATCTGTACAGTCCATCGGTCGAGGTCTTGGAAATTAAGGAAATGGCCATAACAGAGAGACGGGAGGTGAATGGAGCGGGGGAGGAGCCCCAGAGAACAAGCCAAAGTAGAAACAGTCAAAACAGTCAAAGCAGGAGGACTGGGAGACCAACGTTAAGGGAGGGGAGTGAGAGACATGAGGTAGCTCCTGCCAAGGGGGATTAAGAATGAGGAGGGGGCTTCCCTGGTGGCACAGTGGTTGAGAGTCCGCCTGCCGATGCAGGGGACGCGGGTTCGTGCCCCGGTCCGGGAGGATACCACATGCCACGGAGCGGCTGGGCCCGTGAGTCATGGCAGCTGAGCCTGCGCGTCCGGAGCCTGTGCTCCGCAACGGGAGAGGTCACAACAGTGAGAGGCCGGCGTACCACAAAAAAATAAAAAAAATAATAATAATAAAAGAATGAGGAGGATGAGAACCCTCTTGGGATTCCTGACTGGAGACACTGCCTACCTGTAAATCCCATTTGCCTCTGCCAATTTAGATCCTGTGCCACGGAGACCATTTCTGAGAAACAAACTCAAGACACAAAAAAGCATTTCTTTCTGTAAAATTGGTTCGTGGAAACAGAACACGGGCATTGGTTTCTTTTACGGGGGACAATTTAGGGCCAATATTTATTCTTTGTAATGTCTGTTCTCTATTTCTTGGGCCAGAAAAACATGCTGCCAACATCAACAAACATTTAAAAAATAATAACAAAAAATAAGGGACTTCCCTGGTGGCACAGTGGTTAAGAATCTGCCTGCCAACGCAGGGGACACGGGTTCGAGCCCTGGTCCGGGAAGATCCCACATGCCTCGGAGCAACTAAACCCGTGCGTCACAACTACTGAGCCTGACTCTAGAGCCTGTAAGCCACAACTACTGAGCCCACGTGCCACAACTACCGAAGTCCGCGCACCTAGAGCCCATGCTCCGCAACAAGAGAAGCCACTGCAACGAGAAGCCCGTGCACCGGAACGAAGAGTAGCCCCCGCTCGACGCAACTAGAGAAAAGCCAGCGTGCAGCAACGAAGACCCAACGCAGCCAAAAATAAATACATAAATTTAGTTTTTAAAAAAAAAGCCTTATTCTATCTGGAGTCAATCTTTACAAAAATTCTTAATGTCTGTATATAGTATGCATATGCCTATATGTACACACAGAGAAATCAGATTACGCTTGAGAGATGTAGACTGCATGTAAAGCTAATTTATTTCAGTTTTACCTTTCTCCAGACTGCTTTAAAAGAGCACCGTCCCAGGAGCTGAGAATTCAAATCATCTGTTCTGACTCTCACGTACAGAATGTCCAGCTCAAGCTAAGACACATCAAACATTTATCCACCTCCAGAATTTCAAAACTCCAGCCTCCTCCCTTCTCCTATTCCTGACATCATCTGGTTGACACTGTGCTTCAATTTGGGCAAAGGGAATGAATCATCAGAATCAAAGCTGATGTCAGTACCTTTGTGTACTGGGACAAGATATGGAAACCTTGCCAAACAGGAGTGAAGGTTGATGAACGTTAGACTTGGAGTTCGAGAGAAAAGAGATTGTGCTGTACTTCACACAAGGATCTGCTTTTTAATCTCTCCTGTTCAGATCTGGGTTGAGCAGTGTTACTTGTGGCCAGAACTATGGGGGTGAACTTAGAGGGTTGAGTCCTCACTCCCACCCCATCCCCAAGCAGTACTTGGAAGAGACCACAGAGAAAGAGGAAAGGTTTCAGGGAGGCAGGCTATTCACAGAGCCGGGTGCAGTGCTCAGGAGATACGGCACACATCTCTAACTTGGACATATCATTAATTCACACCATCCTTCTTTTTCCTACTCGACCTGGGTTTCTGAACCTCAGCCCTATTGACATTTGGGGCCAGATAATTCTTTGTATAGAGGACTTCCCTAAATGACCTATAGAGGACATGTAGAAGTATCCCTACAATGCCAGTAGCACCCTCCCAGTTGTAACAACCCAAAATGTCTCTAGATATTATCAAATATCCCCTGGGGAGGGGCAAAATGAGCCCTGGTTGAGAACCACTGCGCTAAATGAACCAAGGGAGCAAATGAGGTTTTGAATAACTCAGGCCTGAACTCAGTTAGTGCCAGAAAGCTTTCAGAATCTGTTTTGTTACCCTGGTGTCTCCCCCTACTCCCACCAGTGGAAGAGCCCAAGCATGTTTCAACTCTCTAGCCAAAAGATCTTAATTTCTGCCATTGCAGACTGTGGGCAGCATTTCCTCATTTCAGATGGTCTGAAGGATCTTCTAGAGGCTAGGACTAGAACAGGCTACCTTCTCTGCCCTTGCCAACAATTTTCATGTGATGTCTAACATCTCACTGGATCGCTGCAAGGCTGAACACTTTGCCTCCCACCCACCCCCACCCCTGCCTGAAGACAAGGCTTCCCAGCGTGTTTAAGGAGAAATCTATCCAGTGCCAGGCATGCCCACTGGATCCTTGTTTGAGCAAACACCCCTGCCCATCTGCTCAGCTTCAAAACCACAGGTCTGTCTGGGGAGAGGGATTCAAGGAAAACACAGCAAAGAGTGAGGCCTCCATGACTTAGTAGGTAGGGACGAAGAGCCTCCAGGACTGATTTCTTTATCCACCCAGTGGAAATAAAGGCAGAGCTGTGATCACAGGAGGTACGTGCTGCCTCACCTCAGGGGATCTGCGAGGCCCAAAGTCTCTGGTGGTACAGCTCCATGAAGAAGAAACTTCCTTAGTGAACTTAGCACCTACTGATGCAGGCAAGACTACACACCACTTACTTCACCTCTAAGTCTCTACTTCTCATCCAGTAAAAAGTCAGCTCTACTCTATGACATAAATCACAGCAATTTATTTGATTTATGTCCCACCTCCTAGAGAAATGGAAATAAAAATAAACAAATGGGACCTAATGAAACTTAAAAGCTTTTGCACAGCAAAGAAAACCATAAACAAGATGAAAAGACAACACTCAGAATGGGAAAAAATATTCGCAAGTGAAGCAACTGACAAAGGATTAATCTCCAAAATTTACAAGCAGCTCATGCAGCTCAATATCAAAAAACAAACATCCCAATCCAAAAGTGGGTGGAAGACCTAAATAGACATTTCTCCAAAGAAAATATACAGATTGCCAACAAACACATGAAAGGATGCTCAACATCACTAATCATGAGAGAAAGGCAACTCAAAACTACAGTGAGGTATCACCTCACACCAGCCAGAATGGCCATCATTAAAAAATCTACAAACATGGCTTCCCTGGTGGCACAGTGGTTGAGAGTCCGCCTGCCGATGCAGGGGACGCAGGTTCGTGCCCTGGTCCGGGAAGACCCCACATGCGGCGGAGCGGCTGGGCCCGTGAGCCATGGCCACTGAGCCTGCGCGTCTGGAGCCTATGCTCCGCAACGGGAGAGGCCACAACAGTGAGAGGCCCGCGTACCACACACACACACACAAAAAATCTACAAACAATAAATGCTGGAGAGGGTGTGGAGAAAAGGGAACCCTCTTGCACTGTTGGTGGGAATGTAAATTGATACAGCCACTATGGAGAACAGTATGGAGGTTCCTTAAAATACTAAAAATAGAACTACCATACGACCCAGCAATCCCACTACTGTGCATATATCCTGAGAAAACCATAATTCAAAAAGAGTCATGTACCACAATGTTCACTGCAGCTCTATTTACAATAGCCAGGACATGGAATCAACCTAGGTGTCCATCGACAGATGAATGGATAAAGAAGATGTGGCACATATATACAATGGAATATTACTCAGCCATAAAAAGAAATGAAATTGAGTTATTTGTAGTGAGGTGGCTGGACCTAGAGTCTGTCACACAGAGTGAAGTAAGTCAGAAAGAAAAACAAATACCATATGCTACCACATATATATAGAATCTAAAAAAAAAAATGGTTCTGAAGAACCTGGGGGCAGGACAGGAATAAAGACTCAGACGTAGAGAATGCACTTGAGGACACGGGGAGGGGGAAGGGTAAGCTGGGACGAAGTGAGAGAGTGGCATGGACATACATACACTACCAAATGTAAAACAGATAGCTAGTGGGAAGCAGGCACATAGCACAGGGAGATCGGCTCAGTGCTTTGTGACCACCTAGAGGAGTGGGATAGAGAGGGTAGGAGGGAGATGCAAGAGGGCGGAGATATGGGGATATATGTATATGTATAGCTGATTCACCTTGTTATAAAGCAGAAACTAACACACCTCTGTAAAGCAATTATACTCCAATAAAGATGTTAAAAAATGAAGTCAGTTCTGAGAATAACAAACTTTGCCGATTTTATTTCTAAAATGCCTCTGGGCTCAGAACCTTCTTTTCCATCCCTACCATACCTGATATAGCGCAAGCTTCAGCTTCATTAGCTCACCTGGACTAATGTAATTGCCTCTTCACTGCTGTCTTAGCATCAATCAACCTTCCATACAGAGGGGCCTTTCTAAAACCCAATAGAATGAGAAAACATCCACATCCCTCCTCACCAAACACCATAAACAGCGTTTGAAATAAAAGAGAAGCTGTCAAACTGGGGAAACAAAAAGCACATACTTGGAACATTTGTAACAGATAAAACAATATGTAAATTTCTGCCTCTCTATTGTCCTCCACATATGTAAAGAGCTCTCACAAACGAATAAGCAGAATTCAAAAACAGGCAAAGGATATGATTAAGTAATATACTAAAAATGAGTTTTAAAATGGAAAATAAGAATATGGAAAATGTGCAAATTTACTTGTAATTGAGGGCCGCAAATTAAACAAGTATTTTTTTAACCTTTTAGATTGGCACAGATTTACAAGTTTGGCAACACTCAGTGTTGGCAAAAACTCATGGAAATGGGAGTTACTATACTGGTTGGGAAAATGAATTGGTGTATAATTTATCTGAAGCAGTTTTTCCATATTATTGATATATTAGTTTTCTATTCCTATATAACAAAATCATCAAAACTGTAGTGGCTTAAAACCACACACATTTATTATCTCACAGTTTCAGTGAGTCAGGAGTGTAGGCATGACTTAGCTGGGTTCTCTGCTTAGTGTCTCACAAGGCTGCCAGTGGTATCAACCAGGGCTGGAATCTCATCTGAGGCTTGGGGTCCCCTTCCAAACTCATGTAATTACTGGCAGAATTCATTTCCTTGCAGCTGTAGACTCACTGTGGCTTGCTTCTTCAAGGCCAGCAGGAGAGATCCTCTGACTTCTAGACCCTCCTTCTGTTAAAGAGCTCACCTGATTAGGTCAGGCACACTCAAGGTAATCTCCTTTTGGATTAACTTAAAGTTAATAAATTAGGGATGTTAATTATATCTGCAAAATCCCCTCACTTTTGCCATCTAATGCAACATAATCACAGAAGTGACACCCCATCACCTTTGCCACAGTCTGCTGGTTAGAAGCAATCAGAAGTCCTGCCTACGCTCATGGGGAGATAATTATACAAAGACAGGTCAGCAGAGATCATCTGATAATTCTGCCAACCACATATATGGACCCAAATGTAAAATGTTCACAATTTCTGTCATAGCAATTTCACTTCTAGGACTTTATCCCAAGGAAATAAATGGGCTACATATACTCACACAAGCTTTTTCATCATTTTTTCGTCTGAAGACTAGAAAATACAGAAGCAACCTATATGTCCATAAATATGAGATTAGTTATATGATTTATGATATATCTATATGGGATATCATCTATCATATAGAGAACACAAGTGATCAAATATATTTAAATAAAAAAGAGAGCTATAACGTATTAAGAGGAAAAGGTAGGCTAAAGATCAAGTCTGTCTACACCTATAGGTATATTTATATTTATACCTAACTGTGTACATGAACATAAAATTCTGAAAGAACATACACACGGGTGTGGATAGAAGGTATCTCCAGGTATGGAAGTAGTAGGTGATCTTTGTTTTACATGTGGTTTTCATGTCATAAAGTTGTTTGAGATAGCTATGTATTCCTCATATAACAAAAAAGAACAATAGAGCTGTTTTTTTTATTTTTTTAATTAATTAATTAACTTATTCACTTATTTTTGGCTGAGTTGGTTCTTTGCTGCTGCGCGCGGGCTTTCTCTAGTTGCGGTGAGCGGGGGCTACTCTACACTGCGGTGCTCAGGCTTCTCATTTCGGTGGCTTCTCTTGTTGTGGAGCGTGGGCTCTGGGCGCACGGGCTTCAGTAGTTGTAGCTCGCGGGCTCTAGAGCACAGGCTCAGTAGCTGTGGTGCACGGGCTTAGTTGCTCCGCGGCATGTGGGATCTTCCCGGACCAGAGCTCGAACCTGTATCCCCTCCATTGGCAGGTGGATTTTTAACCACTGCACCACCAGGGAAGCCCTACAGCTGTTTTCTAAATGCTATGGTATCTGTTAGTAAAAAGAGCTGTGTACAAAACAGTATACCCAAGGGCATTTCAAGTTCTGTAAAATATAAATGTGAAGAAGAAAACTTGTTAGGAAAGACACAACCTTTTAATAGTAGCTAGAGACTGAGATGAGGGACGTCTTCAGCTTCTATTTCAGCTCTGCTTTTCTGCATTTTCAATATAACACAAACATTATTTTCATAGTTTTTTTTTTCAAATCAATCCCTGGTATTTTTTTTTTAATGGAGGAAAGAAACTGCAGGCAGAGAGAAGAGTAAGTCTAAAGGCCCTCTCACATCTGCTTGGTCCCGAGCCCCTCAGCACAGAACACAGAATTCCTTCAGTGGTTTGACCCTGTCTCCCTCATCAGGTGGAATGCACTGATGGCTCTGTCCTGTCTCATTCATCTCTCTACCTCCGGTGCTCATCGCAGGGCCTGCCACACAGAGGGTACTCCAGGGTTGCCAAATCAATGAAGGAAGAAGATACTGGCGGGCCATGGGGGCCATCCAAGCTTATAAAGCGAAGCCAGGTGTTACAGCAATCATTTTACTAGCAGTGGTGGAGGGTGGACTCTCGGGAGCAAACAGGAAGCAGGGAGACCAGGCTGCCCAGTTTGTAAGGTGTGGGGCACTGAGGACCTAGCACTAGGGCAACAGCAAGGCACGTACACAGGAAGTAGAGTGGGCGGATCTGGGGGAAGATGAGGTTGAGGCTTCAGGGCAGGGAAGCATTGAAGGCACCTCCCAAGGTCTGACTTAGACAACTGGGTGGTAATATTTGCCTGAATAAGGGGCTAACCTTTTTTAGAGAGAAGAAATGACAAACCCAAGTTTGGACATACTAGGTTTGGAGTCCATGAGTGACAGGCAGGCGGAGCCACCAGGGGCCTCTTTCATCACCCTCCTGGCTGTCACATACACACGGCTGATTCTGCAACACAGGAGCTTAATAGATGCATGTCTTATGAGTAAAATCCATCTACCCCTCCTCAGGGATAAAATGCCGCTTTGCCTTAGGGTTCCACTACTTCTTGCAGCCTGGAGGGAAGATGGTACAATGGTGCTCATAGCATCTCGGGCACTGCATGAGCTGGATAACTTCCTGTCCAACTGAGACCTTGCTATTGTGCTCCCTGGGAAGACGCTCATCTGCCTGGCTCCCCTCTGCAGTAAGCACGTTCTCCATCATCTGCCTTCCTGGGATAATGTGTGCTGCCCGCATCGCCAGCCTGAAAACCCTTCATGCAGAATTGGCTGCACATTTCACAAAGCTGTAGGTGATTCTAAGACTACGGTGAGGAGGGACTTCCCTGCTGGTCCAGTGGGTAAGACTCCACACTCCCAATGCGGGGGGCCCGGGTTCAATCCCTGGTCGGGGAACTAGATCCCGCATGCGTGCCACAACTAAGAAGTCCACATGCCACAACTAAGAAGTTCGCATGCCACAACTAAAGATCCTGCGTGCCGCAACTAAGACCCATCACAGTCAAAATAAATTAATTAATTAATATTAAAAAATAAATATATTTTTAAAAAGACTACAATGAGAAGACTGACTCTGAGTAAATTACATCTGTAATTAAAGGACCTTAATCAAAACCCACCAAGGTATCATAGCAGGATGGCCTCCCACGAACACCATCCCCTTGGCCGCTTAGGTTCTGCCTGGCACTCAAATTATTTGCAAAACGGTTCCTACCACCTTGCCCACCTGCATTCCAGGCCTCTCCTTGGAGCCACAGCTAGTTTCCTAAACTTCCCTCATCACCCTGTCTTTGTGCTGTTCTCTAAGCCTTGACTGCCCTTCTTGGAGTAACCCAAGTGGTCAAGCCCTCTGTGGCCTTCAAAACCCCGCTGGGTCATCGTCTGGGTAGTATTCAGCCCATCTTGAACAATGTGGGTCTGGAGTGCCTCTGTCCTGAGCCCTGTCAGGGCACTGTACCGTACCCATCTGTTTATGATTTGGTATCTCCTGATAAACTCTGAACTGAATTCAGAGGGCCATGCCTGGTCGCAGCATCTTCCATCATTGATCACAGGGTTAGATGCTAACAAGGGGCAGCTGCCGCCCGGCTGAATGAGCTGCTCCCCATTGTACAATCAGCTCCTATTTATTCCAAACAGCACAAAGGACCGCCCCTTAGAATAAAGGCTTGGGGGCCACCTCTGGCTGTACTCTACTCGTTCCCCAACATGCAATCTGCCCTCCACCCTCCACAACAGCCCCTTTCATGTTCCTATTATTCCAACGGCTTCAATTCCCTGCTTGCAAGCTATCACGCTACCCATAACAAAGGCATCATCTACAAATTGCTTCACAAGCCATCAAGCATCAGCACGTGTCATGATTACCTGGGTGCTCGTAAAATCCTGGTGCAATTCACAGGCCAGACACCAACTTCCCCATTTCACTGATGAGGAACCAAAGCCCAGGCGGTTACTCCAGTTCAGATAAGAAGTGGAGGTTTAGACTGGAACACAAGACTTGCAATTCGCAGGCCTGAGCTCTCTGTGTTACCTCTATTACATAGTCTTTGATAAGAGTTCATTGTGTACACTCTGCTCAGAAAGAGAAAACCTCTCGACTTTCTCCAGCATCT
Organism: Delphinus delphis; assembly: GCF_949987515.2. NCBI lineage: Eukaryota > Metazoa > Chordata > Mammalia > Artiodactyla > Delphinidae > Delphinus > Delphinus delphis. The sequence continues at coordinate 17,172,438 of NC_082697.1, read as the reverse complement.
AGCTTGGGGCCTTGCAAACTTGCTCAATACATCATTGCTTGAATTAATGAATAAATAAGTGTCCTTTTCCATCACGGCTTTACTTTGCTCTTCTGAAAATGAGCATGTTTAGGTGCAATGGTTCCCAAGGACCCCTCAGGACCTCCCTTTCCTGTAACTACGGATTTCCAGCCAGCAGACCAGCTGTCGGGCCAAGGCCTGGGCTGGGTAGATCGCAAGTACGGAGAACATCAGCCGTACTGATTGTGAAAAAGAAGCAACAACAAAAAGAACAACAACAAAAAAGAACAACAACAACAAAGAACTGAGGCCATTTGGGGAAGGAATAATAAAACCTCACTTTCCATGATGCTAGAAACAATAGAGGGCTCTGTGCCTCGTTACTGCCTCTACTTCTTGATGTCTCTGCCACCCCAATGTCATTCATCCCCACTTTGCTAGCAGTTCTTTTCCTGTGCAGAAATGTAATTTAGTGGGTGGCTTTTCCCACAACTCCGTGTTACTAACACATCCATTTCCTTCTCTGCTTTTACAGTTGATGTTCCTTTGCCACACAATAGGCTGCACATTACCTCTTCCTCCAAAGCCACACTCACCAGAGAAGCTCCTAAAACCTCCTGCAGGTCCTGAGGGAGAGAGAGAGAGACCAGGGGGCGGGGGGTGGGTTCCAAAGAGACCTGCTACTAGATGTCCTTAAGGGTCCCGAGGGAGATTCAGCAACGTGCACGGTGAGCTGCAGGATGATGACAGTAGTAACACTTACTATGCAATGCTTAGCTGTGCCAGACACTGGCCCAAGGGCTTTCATATACTCTTTCATTTAATTCTCATGACAACTCTGTGAGGGAGGTGATATTAACATGTCCATTGTATAGATGGAAGAACCAGGGCACAGAGAGGTTAAGAAATTTGGCAGGTCACACTAGTTAGAAAAGGGTAGAGCCAGGCTTGGACCCCAGGCAGCGTGGTCCCACATGTTTTTACGACTGTGCTATTCTTCTCCTAAAATTACGTATGCCCCTCTTACAAGCCGTGTTTCTGGCCACCCCCTACACAACACCAAATATTAGACAGCGATAGAGCAAGGAGCTTTATAACCAGTTAGAACGTATCTCCATTCCTGGCTGTCCCAAGATTACTGGTATAACTGTGGGCAGACTGAATAACCTCTTTTATATTTTTTAATTTTTTTTTTTTGGCCAAGCCACGTGGCTTGCAGGATCTTAGTTCCCTGACCAGGGATCGAACCCGTGCCCCCTGCAGTGGAAGCATGGAATCCTAACCACTGGACCGCCAGGGAATTCCCTCGAATAACCTCTTTAAGCCTTAACTTCTTCATGTATAAAATGGAAATGGTACATAGTTCCAGGTACCCTGGCAAACATTTAGGACATAAGAGACAATAAATGTCCTACATGCTCCAAATGTGGAAAAGTCCCAAGGCAGAGCTGGGGGACAGAGCACCCCTTCACTCAGTTATTCATTTACCCACCAACTGTTTATTGAGAACTGACCATCTGCCATGCATCGCAGGGGGTGCTAGGGAAACTCTTATTGTCACGGAGCTTACTGTCTAGTGATGAGAGAGAATAACAGGGGGAAAGGGGATGCTTTAGACTAGCCTGAGAAATGACATCTGAGCTGAGACCAAAATGAGAAGCATCAGCCAGGCAAGGGAAGATCTGGGGCGGGGAGAACATTCCAGACAGAGAAAAACAACAAATGCAAACAGGCAGAGAAACCTTGAAGAGTTCCAGGAAAAGAAGTGAGGCCAGTGCAGCTGACGCACAGTGCATGGCAGGGAAAAGAGAAGGAGATGAATTTTGAGAGGGAGGAGGGGCTAGATCACACCGGGCCTCTCAGGCCACAATAAATATGGGGTTTGGATTTTACCCTAAGAGCAACAGGCGTTTTTCTGGGATTTTAAGCAGGGGAGTGACATGACCTATGTTTTCGGAGCTCATTCTGGATAAGAAGTGCAGAACGAATAAAAGAGAACACGGGTGGAATACACTGAGAGGTAGAACTGGGCGACTGAGATGAATGTTCGATTTCAAAACTTCACTCAGTAGACGGACAAGAATGGCATTTCTGCTTCCTCCCCCTAGGTGAGTTTCCCAGTACACCTAGGAGAGGGGAAATTGGAGCCAAACGTGAGTAATCAGTCTCCAGCCACCTTTCTGACTAGACTCCCTTCCTCCATGTGTACCCAGCTCTTTTCGACCCGGGGCTCCCTTAGAAACTCCAGCCTCAACAGCTGCCACAGAACCACCCCTCTCCTCCCTTTTTCCTTTGCCTTATTCTAAAAACATCTGTACAAACAAATGAAATATAAGGGACTGGCATATAAATAAGCCAAAGTAAGAAAACTGAGAAGTAGATCCAAGGGTGGGTCAGCAGTTCTGAGCTTTGCAACACCAGTGATGCCCAATGCAGGTGGCTTCAGGCACTCGTGGGGCCGAATCAGGACTTCCTGCTGAAGTTGGACGGCCATGAGTCAACAATGCTCTAGTTAATGTATCTCCCGCGTGTTTTTCCCACCTCTGCATTTCCTGGCCTTTTAAACAGTCATCTGGTGAGAACCTACAGATTTTACAATATTTTGCCTCCCTCCTTCTCTCTGTTGATACGCAGGACCTGCCACATTTTGAGACTCATCTGAATCAGTGATGTGGGGTCTGAGTTGGAGGACCAAGCAGCCCTGCCGGAGACACGGAATGTGCTTTGTCTAAATCCTCAGGAGCTTAGGAACACTGTGGTTTTAGCTCGTAAGGAAAAGAGAATGAGTAGTATCCTAGGACAGTGCCGCAGAAGCAGACTTCTTTCTCTCTGTCCCCCTGCTAATGATCTTTCCAACCCAGCACCAATGTGCGTGGCTACGGTGGTGGAAGGGGAGGACTCAACAGAACACACTGGAAGGAAGTTATCTCCTTCTCCTTTTTGTCTTGTGCACCCATCCACCAAGGAGCTAGGTGGAGATGCTTGAACCCCAACTTCCCTTGGCCCAGGCACCCACTGGGGTCAATAAACCTCCCTAAGGCCCTGAAAGCCAGGCCCCTCTGTTCCCTACGTGATCATGAACACCAAAGCTTCATGGCTCCCAAAAAGAGCACAAGAGTCCCCTTACACCAAAGTCGCTGCAGAAAAACTAAGACACACTGAGTGAAAAACAAAACAAAACCAAAACAACCCCTTAACTCTGCTGCCCCTCTGCTTATATGCTCTTCCTTAGCTGATCTCACCACGTAAGACCACTTTCTTCCCGGACCTTCTCCTATTTTCCACCTACATGTTCTGCTCTGCCTGTGGCCCCCCTCCAGCCACTGGGTTGGTGAAATGTCTTGTCCCTGCACCACACACAGTATAAAGAATCCTATGCACTCAGAGTCATGAGAACACTTAAAGGTCACCAAGTCCAGTCTCCCTGACGATGCCTGGGGATGTCCGCCCTCCAGAACACAGCAGATCCTCAAGATATGCTTGTTGGAAGGAAAAGGGAGTGAGGAAGAGGAAGGAAGGGACAAGAATGCCCCACCTTTTTTTTTTTTTCCTCTCCCAGGAGGGCATTATGCTAAGTGAAAGAAGCTAGACAGAGAAAGAGAAATACTGCATGAACTCATTCACATGTGGAATCTAAAAAAAAGTCAAATTTATAGAAACAGAGTAGAATGGTGGTTGCAGGAGCTGGGGAACTGGGGAAAATAGGGAGAGGTTGGTAAAAGGGTACAGACTTTCAGATATAAAACGAAATAGGTCCGAGGATCTCACGTATAACATGGTGATATAGTTGTAACACTGTATTATATAACTGGAGTTTGCTAAGAGAAGAACTTAAGCGGTCTCACACACGCAAAAAAGGTAAATAGGTGAGGTGACAGATGTATTAAGTCAATGGAGGAAATCCTTTCACAATGTATACATATATCAAATCATCACACTGTACATCTTAAATGCATTACAATTTTATTTGTCAATTATACCTTAAGAAGGGTGGAAAAAAAAAAAGTGCACTTACACCTGCCCTAGAGCCTATGAAGATGGGTTACATAGTCAGAGCCACGCGTTATGGCTGAATCCATGCCCCACAGTTGGGCTCAATCCATTCTGCCTCAGGCCAGGACTGACCCTCAGGACAAAGCCTGCAGTGGGGGGCTCTTGGCCCTTGCTTGGGGGGCAGGCAAAGAGATCCAAAAGCCAGGTGGGACCTAGTGACAGTGACCTCCCAGGCCCAGCTCTCACTCAGCTCATCAGCCCGAGTGAGAGGAGCTGTGGGTCTGCAGGCCCTCGTCACTTCCCGCTGGTGTTAATTTACTCACCTCTCAGACATCTCCGCAGAAAGGTCAAGGGCTGGATAAGTAATCATGGATGAGCTAACGCCTCAAGCCAGCCATCGGTTCCCACCCTCAATTTTCGCAAATGTCTCACTATCCTATCCAAATATGCTTCTGACCTTGGAGCAAAGGATGTTCTTGGCAAAGTCTGTGAAAGATTGACTTCAAAGGATTGAGGTTTTCAGAAATCGGCATAAAGAACAGTGTGAACAAAGACTGACCTGGTACAGGAACCAGCCACTGGGGCACTGCTCTGGGGTGACATGTGGATACCAGGAAAGGGGGTCTCAGTCCCCACTATGGGAGCTCAGAACCTCCCACCTCAGTCCACAACTCAGTGGTTCTCAGGTTCTAGGATGCATCAGAATAAATGGAAAACGTGTTCATCATGCAGGGTCTGGGGCCCGGGCCCCAGAGAGTCTGATTCTATAGATGTGATCGAAGACCCAAGAATCTGCACATGACCAAGATCGCCAGCGAGCCTAACGGAGGTGGGTCCTTTGCTGTCCAAAGTGTGACTGGTGGACTGTTAGCAAAGGCATCATCAAAGAGCTTGGCAGAAATGCGGAATTTCAGGCTCCACCCCAGACCTACAGAATCAGTCTGCATTTCACAGGCGCTGCAGCGATGCTCGTGCACGTTGCAGTGTGAGAAGTGCTAACTCATGTGGCACTGTGAGCCCCTCAGCTCTTCTCTGGCGCTTGGCTTCCCCTGCCTCTGCGGCCCCACTCCCTATACCTCTACCTCCCTGAGGGACTCCATCCATCCAGGGATAAATACAACTGTTGCCCTGTACCTAATCTCACAGTGAGACATGCACACATCTAACTACCAGGACTGAGGTGGTAGGGATGCCCCTGTAAAGCGGGGACCTTGGCATAGCCAATCTGAGGGCAAGAGGCTCAGCCCTGAAAAAATATGGAGGCTGCAGCCTTGCTGCCTGCTCACAGACTTGAGCAAAGAAAACAGCAATCGCTCGTGCAACCCACATTTGTTGAGGCTACGTGCCAGGCCCTGCGGGAATGACGGACGCCATTCATATAATGCCTTTTGGTTGATAAAGTACATTCACACCCATTCTCTTATTTAACTGCACCTGCAACAGAGACATGACAAGGCTGGGATACGGAAAGCATGATCCGCATTTTACAAGTGCTGAAAATGAGGTGCCAAGAGGCTAAGTGACTTGCCCAAGATTAAGAAATAGCATTCAAGCTGGGATTCCCACCAGGTCCGTCTGAGTTTAGATGCTGGTCAATGCAGTGAAGAGAAAGGGGAAGGCAGTTAAAGGGGAGAACAGTAACATTCACAGACTGGTGTTGATGTTGTTATGGAGAAGGTTTAAAGCAGCTCAGGAGAGGATGATCCCCCAGTTATGACTGGGCTGGTCCAACACATAGGATGTCAGCGAATCTGTGGTCATTCTGTTCGCCAAGTTTATGAGCCATCTGTTCAGATGTTGTCCAGGAGAACAGCCTATGATGATGGGCATCTTCTAGACCTGTGTGGTCCCATCCTCTAGCCACCAGTCATGTGATGCTACTGAAATGTGCCCTTGGAACACGCCTAGTGCCACCAAGAACTGTTCAGCTTTATTTAACTTTAATTTACATCTTGTAGCCACACAAACAAGAGAGACCATGTCCCTGCCCAGGGGTGCCTCTGCTCCTCAGCTCCAGCCAGTTGCCTCCTTGATAAAGGCAGGCCTGGTACTAACCCATCTTTCTTTAAAATATTATCTTTTATTTCTAATTAAGCTTTTTATTTTGAGATACGTGTAGGTTCCATGCAGTTGTAAGAAATAATACAGAGATATAGGCCTTTTACTTAGTTTCCTCCAGTTGGCAACATCTTGTCAGACTCTAGTGCAATATCACAAAAGGATATTGACATTGATTCAGTAAAAATACAGTAATGTCTCCATCACCACAAGGATCCTGTCAAGTCTTCTTTTAAAAGACACAGAAAGTCTGGATTTTTGGTGAAACAACCCACTCTGTAAATATCGGCAATGAATTTTCATGTTTTTAAAACCCTATGAATATTCACTATACAGTGTCATTTATATTGAGTTCAACAACTGGCAAAACTCATCTAAGGTGGTAAAAGGTAGGATAGTGGATATCCTTGGCATAAGGACAGTGACTGGAAGGGGATACAAGAGTGGCTTCCGGGGTTCTGGAACTGCTATTCCTCCATCTTGGTGCTTGTTATATGGGTATGCTCACTTTGTGAAAATTCATCAGGCTGCACGTATCTGACTTGTACACTTTTCTACAGGTATGTGAATAAAAACGTGGCTTAAAAAAAAAATGGAGTCTCTATACCAATGACCTTACCAATGAAGGTACCACCGGAATAAAGAGAATTCCAAGCCGCAAGACAGATGTGACATTCTTATCAAATATTTGTCAACGTTCACTGAAACAGGTATGGTCATGAGAAGTTCATCAGCTTCTTGAAAATAAATTAACTAATTAATTGGAGTGGCCACATGTGGCCAGTGGCCACCCATAGTGAACAGCACTGGATAGAAGGTCACGAGGCCATCGCTCTTTGTTCTACTGCATCTGAACAGAACACACTGGAACAAGCAGAAAAAGCACTGTTGGCAGTAGTGGAACTTCTGAAGGACCCCAAAGTGGCTGCTTCTCTTCAGAAGCTCAGTGGAAAGCAGTCTGCTGAAGCCTGTGTTCTCAAGGGGAACAAGAGCAAAGGGTTGGTTCTTGGGGGTGAAAAGAATCTTACTCTTTCTATGTATGTATAAAGCACAGTACATACATGTTCATGGAAGTCAGGAAAATGAGGTTCCTGGGGGAGTCAGGGGTGGTCAATACTTTTTAAAAGACTGAAAACACTGTTAAAGTGAAAAGCCAAGTAAAGCACCACACAAAGAGGATTTCTGCTCTAACACCCAACGCGATCAGCTTGTTTGCTGTACGGGACCCTTGGAACATTACCGTCAAATTGCTTCTGCCTTTTTTACCGCCGTGCGTGTCCACCATGGAGAGTGTCCATCGTGGAGAAGCACCATGTTCAGTTGCCATGGCGCCCCCATTGGATGGCACTACTCGTTCTGAATTAGAAGTGGCCCTGAGCACACCCGTGTTCATAGCAGCATTATACACAACAGCCAGAGGGTGAAACCCAAGTGCCCATCGGTTAATGAACAGATAAACAAATGTGGTCTATCCATACACTGTAACACTATTCACCCTTAAAAAGGAAGGCAATTCTGACACATGCTACAACGTGGATGAACCTTGAGGACATTTTGTTAAGTGAAACATGCCAATCACAAAAGGACAAATGCTGTGTGATTCCACTTATACGAGATACTTAGAGTGGTCCACAGAGACATAAAGTAGAAGGGTGGTTGCCAAGGGTTGGGGGAGGAGGGGATGGGGAGTTGTTGTTTAATGGGTACAGAGTTTCAGTTTTGCAAGACGAAGGGAATTTTGGAGATTGGATGCAAGACAATGTACATGTACTTAACTTTCTTGAGCTGAACACTGAAAAATGGTTAATATAATAAATTTTATGTTATATGTGTTTTACCATAATTTTTAAAAATGGAAGGAAAAAAAAGCAATTCTGAGCAACATTTATGTCAAGGCCAGATCTTGGAAACTGGAGGTTACGACTGAGCCACCAACCATGGGTGGGATGACTGTCCGCACTGGACAGAAGTATACTGTTATGTCTGCCAAAACCATGATTCAGAAGCTGAGCAGGGCTATGCAGGAGGTTGTCCTAAGTGTGGCCTTTTTAACACTCATCAGTGACAATTCTTACACTTGGACCAATAAAACTCTTCCTGAACACATAGAAATAAAATAACAAAACCTGAATGATTCAGACTGCCAGCATGTGAAGGTGATGAGAGCGTGAGGGTGCTGGAGGCATGGGGGAGGGGCAGATTAACGTAGGGGCTGCGAGTGCAGGGGGAGGGGAGGGGAGGGCGGGGGAGAGGGATCCATGGGTGCTTGCTTTGCTGCAGGGTCTTCATCACCTTCGTGGCCCTGGGGGATCAGGGGGAGGGTCCTCACTCTGCCCTGCTGACCCTCACCCTCAGTGTAGCTGCTGATCCCTCCTACAACTACAGCTATTTACAGCATCTTCACTCAGACCCAGAAGCAATGACAATGAACATGAATGTATGTGATGTGTCACAGCTTTAGAGCATCTTCCCATGACTCACTCATCATGAAAACTCTATGCCCTGGTGGGATTCTTACCTGCACGCATTTTACAGATGAAGCAACTGAGACTTGGAGCAGAAAAGCTGTCTGTCCAAGGAATACCCAGAAGGTAGACTCACATCCGGACCCCCACTTCTAAGCTCCAAACTCTGTGTGTGGCATCTCATGGCCTCAGCTGCCCCTAGAATAAGTGAGACCTCAATGGAGGTCTCCCCAGCTGGGGAGTCCCACGTATCACCAGCAGCCTTAGATGCTGCCCCAGTCTCCTTGTCTGATGAACATGAATCACGATATCGCCCTGATAAAGGGACTGTTGTTACGAAGGATTAATTCATTAATGAATATGAGGTCTCTGGAAAGCCACAGTGTGATATAAATACTTGTGTTGTCAGCTTTGCCTCTCTGGTGCAGAATGAAAAGGACCAAACCCCCCATTGTCCTTAGGTAATAGCTTCGATGTGGTGCAGGGAGGGAGGAAGGAGACTGTCTGGGGATAAACAATGCTGAGTTGTTCGCACAGCACAGGCCGGGGAAGGGAGAAGGGGGCTGGGGCTTCAGTCTTCCCAGACAGCTCTGTGTCTGTGCTCCTGAACTTCTCCCCACACCACCTCTGCTGGACAGACGGACAGACAGACAGACAGACACAGACACACAACACACACACACACACACACACACACCCACACACACACACACACACACACACACACACTTAGTCCAACTCTTGCCCTAGAAAGGACACCTCATAGCAGCCTCTTGTGAAGAGAGCAAAGATAACTCACATCACAAGCGTAGTGAACCTACGATTTCCTTCCTGGAGGTGTATTTTCAGTGATCATTTCATACTCTGTAGACCACACCCATGGTGACCAAAAGGTCAGGTGGCAAACAGGGCTCAGACTGGATATATTCCAGTTTTCTACTGCTGCATAGCTGTCTTAGCTTGGGCTGCTATAACAAGATATCATAGGTTAGGTTGCTTAAATAATAGACATTTACTTTCCTATAGTTCTAGAGGCTGGAAGTCTGAGATCAGGGTGGGTTCTGGTGAGGACTCTCTTCCTGGCTTTCAGAAGGCTGCCTGCTCACTGTGTGCTCACATGGCCTTTCCTCAGTACACGCATGTAAAGGGTGGGGGGGATGTGGGTAGAATGCATGTGCTCCTATGTTTCTTCATCTTCTTATAAGGGCACTAATCCCATCATGGTGGCCCCACCCTCATGACTTCATCAAAACCTATCTATCTCCTAAAGGCCCCACCTCCAAATACAATCACATTTGGGGTTAGGACTTTAACATATAAATGGGGGGAGGAACACAAACATTCATAACAATAGCAAACATTCCGAAACATGGTGGCATAAAACAACAAGCATCTTATTGTGGTCATGGATTCCGTGCATCAGAAATTTGGTCAGGACCCTGTAGAGATGGCTTGCTCTGCTCTACAATGTCTAGGACACTGACTAGGAAGACTGAAACAGCCATGGGTGATTTGGATGGCCCAGGGTTGGAGCAGGTGGGGCTGGAGGAATGCATTTCCAACAAGACTTCAGTCATATGCCTGGTGCCTGGGTTGGGCTGGCTGAAGGTCAGTTCAGCTGGGACTGTCACCTGGAGCACTAATATGTGGCCTTTCCACGTGATCTGGGCTTCTCACTGCTTAAAGAGCTCTGAGAGACAGCATCTCCGGAAGAAACGAGGATCCCAAGAGACCACCTTCGGAAGTCACATCACTGCTGCTTTTCTCAAGGGGAAGGAGCAGTCACCAGGCCTGCCCAGATTCCAGGGAAGGGAGCAGAGACTCTACTTCTTCGTGGGAGGAATACCAAAGAATTTGGGGCCATGTTTAAAAACCACCATATGGCTTTGTATAGGACAGAGTCAGAGTTTGGTATAGGACTTTGCATATCCTAGTCCCAGACACCACCCGTAGTCCCAAGGGGGAGGTGATTCAGAATATCCTAATACTCTGGATGATGTCATTTTGTACTCCTTTAGGGCGTAAGAGTAAGGAATTCTCCAAATGTTAGGGTCCTTTGGGGACCTAGGTCCATGCCTTTATTTTAACATTGAGGAAACCAAGAATAAGAGAGGTCACTTCCTTTACCCAGTGTCACATGGCCGCTAAGTGAAGCAGCCAGGATTCACTGACTCCAAATCCAGCGCTCACTCTGCTCCTCAGCTGCCGTCGTGGAGAGCTGGAGCTGACGGTTCCTTTCTATCAAGGTGAGACGTCTGTCTTTAGAGCTGGGAAACCCACTGCAAACAGAACCTGCTAGTTGCCCTCCCTCTAAGGAGAGGGGAAAGGAGCAAGGTGGTCAGGGGGTGTTTACAGATGGGGGGGCTCTGGGCTGGCAGGCAAAGGTGAGCGGGTCGGCCCAGCCCCCCAGGGCGGGTCTGTGATGGGAAATTGGATAAACACATTTGGAGCAGAATGCATGTGCATCCGACCGGGTGCACATTTTTAAATATACATTTCACATCCATATGCAGACCCCACTGACATGAGACAGATGTGCAGTGGCCTCCAGGAGTTGTTCTCCAAAGAAGCGCTTATTTCATTTGACTCCAGGCATCCAAGCCTCAACAGAGGTCAGGATTCAGACAGGCGGTGGGAAGCTGACTCCAATTACGGCAGGAAGACCCAAGTTAGACAGTGGGAAGAACTGTCTCCGGAACAACAGCTCGGTTCTCCAGATTCTTCGGCAATGTGGCACTGCAGACTCAGTACACACCCAGACAAATAAGAGTGCTCCCTGAAGGTGTGAGGAAGGAATCCAGTTGATCGAAACTGGATTTTAGTTCATACCCCAGATTTTATGGAACACAAAGGCTCCACAAAGGGTATGGCCCTTGGTGAGCACTTTTGATTTAAATGAAGGCTCGGTGTCTCTTTTTCGAGCAGACATATATTTTAAATTTTTTATTTATTCATTTATTTAGTTAGTTTTGGCTGCATTGGGTCTTCGATGCTGCGTGCGGGCTTTCTCTAGCTGCAGCGAGCTGGGGCTACTCTTTGTTGCGGTGCATGGGGCTCTCATTGCGGTGGCTGCTCTTGCTGCAGAGCACAGGCTCGAGGCGCGCGGGCTTCAGTAGTTGTGGCACGCAGGCTCAGTAGTTGTGGCCCACGGGCTTAGTTGCTCCACGGCATGTGGGATTTTCCTAGACCAGGGCTTGAACCCGTGTCCCCTGCACTGGCAGGCAGATTCTTAACCACTGCACCGCCAGGGAAGTCCTGAGCAGATATTTTAAAGAGATGAATAGGAAGACTTGAACTTGAAAATCTGAGAACCGAGGCCCTGCCAACCTTTTCCAAATGAATCTGTAAGATAGGAAAGGGCTTACTATTGTTTAAATAAGTTCCTGCCGTGTACCAGGCACTTCTGCTGCTTCTTTTCTGGGGGGGGGGGGGGGGGAGGGTATGTGGAATAAAACCTTTATTAAGATATAACTAATATACTCCATAATTCATCCAAAGTGTTCAACTCAATGAATTTTAGTACATGCATAGAGTTGTGCAACCATCATTAAACCAGTTTTAGAACATTTAATCACCTCAAAAAGAAACCCCATACACTTTATCAATCACCTTCCCAACTGTCCCTTAATCCTCCTGCCCTAGGTAACCACTGATCTACTTTCTGTCTCTACAGATCTGCCTATTCTGGACATTTCATATAAATGGAATCACACCCTATATGGTCTTTTGTGACTCACTCTTTCACCTGGCATGTTTTCCAGGTTCACCTATGTTGTAGCATGAATCCCACTCCTTCTACTGCCAAATAACAGCCCCTTGTACAGACACACCACATTTTATTTACTCATTCAGCAGCTGATGGACATACGGGTTGTTTCCACTTTTGGACTATTGTGCATGGTGGTGCTCTGAACATCCATGTACATTTTTTTCTGTGGATGTACATTGTTATTTCTCTTGGGTATATACTTAGGAGTGGGACTGCTGGGTCATATGGTAACTCTATACAACTTTTTGAGGAACACCCAAACTTTTCCATAGTAGCTGCTCCATTGTAAATAGGTACCAGCAGTGTATGAGGGTTCCAGTGTCTCCACATCCTTACCAACATTTATTATTGTCTTTTTGCTCAGAGCCATCTTAGTAGGCATGTAGGTGCTCTCCTCATATTACCTCATTTAATCTTCACAGCATTACTACAGGAGCCATCTACTACTACCACCATCCCGTTTTATGGATCACAAGACTGAGGCTCAAAGAGGTCAAGTCACTTGCCTGCCAAAGTCACACCACTGGGAAAGGAGAGTGAAGATTGCTGTCAGGTCTGCCAGATGCTCCTCCCACTGCCCTGTAGCCCCACCCATCCTCTCAGGCCAGTTCTGCCCCCAGAGCCATCTCTGCAGGTTCTCTTTGTGCTCCACCTGTGACTCATTGCTGAGATATTCAGGAACAGAAGCAACTCAGCACTTTACCCAAACCAACCTTGCTCACTTGAGAGCATCCCCTTCTGACTGTCTGCATTCCTTCTGTTGAGGGTGGGTGGGCGCCCAGGAGGTCAGGAAAGAAGCCAACACACCTCTCTGCCCCTGCCCACCCCTGTGCTCGGTCCACCCCCGTGTGGGTGGATTTCCAGGTCCAGCTCTGCTGGGCTGCAAGCAGCTCGTGGCATTTTCCTCCACTTACTGGAGCACGTGAGACTCTGTCCAGCCCGTTGGTGACTCCTGGGAAAAATTTCACATCAGGCTCTTGGGAAATATTTCTTTAGTTCAAGAAGCTATAATGAGCATGACCCTAAACAAGCTGACACCTCCTAACACTCACAGTGAAAGGGGACCTCGATGGTGGGATGCATCATACAGCCTCACGGGGGCCAGCGGCCTGCCCACTGCCCAGCCATCTCCCCTCACGCTCCCCTTCACACAGGAAGATAAATGTTGCCGGGGGCTGTCAGGTGTGTTGTTTTTATATGAAGCCCATCGTTCCTTATTCTCCCTCCATTGTTCTCTGATGTATGACAAAACTCCCGATTTGTCAAATGCTTAACAGCGGTCAGGATAATCTATTCTCCACACATTCACAGAGCTTTTCATTTTGCACAACTGCCACCGAGAACAGTTTATGGATTTTCCATCGTGAGGAAATGGAGAGGAGAAAACACCCCATCCCACCACAACCTGCTTCTCTTGAGTCACAGCCCTCATTCATTAGAGAGGAAGCGATGCAGCTTCTGAGGTCCCCACCTTACTACACATAATCACACTTTGCACTTAAGCCCATTTTATGGGCAGCCACCTTCAAGTGCTTTTCTGTTTGTATCGAATCCCTCCCTATGTTGTCGAAGTGAAAATCGGGCAGTGCCCTCCTGCTAACAGACCTCACATTTACAGCTCAAAGGAGTCAGCTCAAGGGACTCGGGATTCAAAAGCCCTCTGCACTGCTGGATGACCTGCAGCAGATTCTAATGCAATCCCCAGAAGCCTCACGCTTTTAAAAAATATACACTGAAAAATGTACACTGATCATCTATCACAGCAAAAATCTAGAATCAATCTAAATTTCCAAAGAGAAGGGCTTAAATAAATTATAGTAATGGGACACGGAACACCAGTGAAATAATGTTTCCATGGCGTGGGAATGTGGTAAGGATATAATGTTAACTAACGCAAGTTTCAAAACTGTATTGCAATATGATTCCCAGTTCGTAAAAATATGCCCGTATATGGACGCATCGAGAAAGACCAAACGGATAGACATTCAAAAGGTGAAAACTCAAGAGACCATCTGCTTTTTACAAAGATATTTATTTTCATGTGCTTTCCAAATTTTCTTCAATGAATAAAAAAGTTATTTTTCAAATAAGATTAAAAAAAAAAAACACCTTGGTTTTGCTCAACGTGGTCTATTCACGCACTCTTCCTCAAACTTTAAACTCTGCGGAAAGCGACCACTTGTACAGTAAACAGAATATACAGCCCAGTGGCTTTCTGACAGTGAGCACTTCTTTATCCACACTGGGTGACACCATACTGAACAGCAGCTGTCCATATGACTGCAATCACAGCAGCTTCTGAAACCACAACCCACTTTCCCCTTTATTTTGTTCCATTAAAAACTGGCTCTTGAAGCTAATGAGCAAATTCCCTGAGTGATGGAACCTAGGAAATGCTGAATCACACTCAGGGCAAAGAGCCTATTAAACCCACACGAAGTCACACAGCCCTTTGAAGACTCACGCAGTTCAGATAACTTGAAAGTCCCTCTGAGGATATATTCGATACATGGTTATCATATGTAAATGGAAGCCAATGCCTAACAAGATATGATTATTTTCAAATGCCTTCGCTATGATCTAAGCTGAGCTCTGATTTGAGGAGTAACGTAGTGATCACTTTAGCAAGAACCTGGAGGCTAAGATTAACCTTTACCTGGAACTTCTGAGGAGGGGTGAGATTTTCTCGGAAACTAAGATCCTAGGAACTACTGGCGGTTACTACTGGAAGAGCTGAAAGAACATGTCAACTCCAAATCCCTTCGTCTTTTCTTTTTCTTTCTGTGTTTTCTCTCCTATTTTTTTGCCTTCTTTCCCAACCCATCTTGGACTCCTTGAGCTTTCTCTTTAATAACACTTTTAGAGCATGCTCTTAGAATGTTTGTCTTAAGTCCTTTACACCCAACTTGAAGGTGCAAAAAAAAAGGAAAAGAAAAATAAACAACCCTATTCCTTGTGTATTTGGGCGTTAGGGCTGTCAGAACAAAGCACTACAGACTGGGTGTCTCCAACAACAGAAATGTATTGCCTCACAGTCTGGAGGTCAGAAGCCCGAGACCAAGGTATTTGCAGAGTTGGTTCCTCCAAGGTCCTGTGAGTGAGAATCCATTCCCTGACTCTCCCTTAGCTTCTGGTGGATTGCTGACAATCGTTCCTTGGCCTGTGGAAGCATCACCCCAATCCCCGTCTTCACCTTAGCATGGCATTTTCCCTGTGTGCATGTGTCTGTGTCTAAATTCCATGTTTTTATAAGGACACTGGTCACATTGGATTAGAGCCCTCATGACCTCATCTTAATTACATCCACAAGGACCCTATTTCCAAGTAAGTCACATTCTGATATCCTGGGAGGTAGGACTGCAACATATGAATTTTGGAGACACGATTCAACCCATGACACCTTGTATCTATGTCACAAGCCATGTCCCAACTAGGCTGCTGAGCTCTGCTCCAGCAGAAAACAACACCCCTAGACTGACAGATGGTTTCCGATGTCAGTTGAACCATTCCTTCCCCAGCTCCCTGGTTACCCACCCCCTCCTATTTCCCACTGTTGCTTTTACAAACTTTCTCCGTGCTCCTGGATCTTTCTCTAGTTAAGGCCCCCTCCTCAGGGGCCCCGTGCTTGCCAATTACCCCTCCTCCTTCTATCTTCAAACTTCTTCACCATGGGTCTCTTCCTATCAGCATTTAAACAAGCCCCAATTTTTCCCATAAAGAGCAAAACCTCTTAGCTCCATTTTTCTCTCAGATTATTGTCCAAACGCTCAGGCCGACCTCACAGGCACACTTACTGAAAGAGTGAAATAAAGTGATCTCTACTTCTCTTGCGCTAAACTCATTCTAGCTGACTTCTGTCCTCACCTATATATTGGAATTTCTCCTGCCATGGACCCCCTGGTTGCTAAACTAAGGGTTTCTTTTGGTTCTTTTCTTAAGGGACCACTCAGCAAGTGTGGAATTGACCGGTCTCTCCTTTAAATATTTAATTCCTTGGCTTCTGAGTGATCCTAAAGGTTTCTAAATTCTCCTTCTTGGTTTATCTCGCTGGACCCTTATCCCCTGCCCATATGTTCAATTTTTATATTGGTATTATGTACTAGATCTTTCTCCTCCCCTTCTGATCTCATCCATTACCATGAATTAAATTACTATCTATACCCTGGTGACTCTCAAGTCTCTATTTCCAACTCTACTTCTTTCTCCCGAATTAAAGATGTCCATATTCCTTCCTACCATTATATCCCCCCTGCAATGATCCACAACCAATGATAGTTATGACGGAGGACAGCCAATAGGCAGTAGACAGAGTAATGGGTTGATATGGACTCAGGAGGGGCAAAGAGCCTCTTGGCAGGGTAAAGAGAAGCAGCGATGAAATGAGAGCTAAGGGACAGTTAGGTGAATTAACTTGATACTTCTTCAAAAAGTGCTCCCAAATCCAAATATTCTTGATCCCTTGCTACTCTTTCTGAACACCTGTATCTTAAAGGACAGGGCACTCCTGACATGAATTAAATTTGAATATGCTTCTAACCTAGAAAATATATTTTTCCTCCACCAACGCTCTGGCATATGGAGACTGTCCACTGAAAATCATAGATATGTCATCAAATTGCAGAATGCCAGCTTTGGGGTAGGTATTGCTTTTTCTATACATATGAACAATTTTAAGTGAAGCATCTGTACTAAATTATGCTTCCCACTGCCCACTCAGCTTGGTCCTTGACTCCGCTGCTGGATGGAATTACAATTGCTAGCAGCCAGGAATTAAAAAGAGGTCAGTACAGACCAACAGATGTCAAAATAAAAAACAAGGTTAGGAATATAAAATTTCATGGCTTCAAGACATATGTTAGCCTAGAAAAAAGCAAATTGCTTTCACATGAGACTGCCTCATGTCATTACTAATAAAATAAAAACAAACAAACAAACAAACCCAAAGACATGGCTGCTAGAGAACATGTAGTCCAACACCCTCCTTCAGCAAACAAGGATACTGAGGCCCAGAGAGGAAAATCGTTCAATTTCCTCAAGGTTAAACTCTGTGGAATGGGAGGAGGTGATGGAAGAATTTGGTGTTTATTCCATCAGCACATGAGAGGCTTGGAAAAACATGGCCTCATTTGGCTAGAGCCTGTCAGTATCAGCATTTTTGCAGAGGACGTCACCATCCTAGCCAGCAGGACCTCTGGCACACTCACCTCATCCATGTGCTTCTTCCGGAAGCCCTCATCCTAGTCAACCCCACACCACACTGCATACTCCACACCCTGATCCTCCTGGGTTCTGAATGCTAGAGTCACATTTCCACAACCAGCTTTGTCTCTTCTCCCAGTCCCATCTCATCTACTCTGCTGGAATGTTCCTTCCCGTTTGCTTCCTGCTTTGCTTCTACTGCAACCAGATTCACCAAGCAGCATTCTGCCCACCAACCTGGGCTCCTGGAAGCTCTGCAAAGTGCCCTGAGCCCATGCCCCCACCAGCCTGACCCAGCCCTGTGAATGGACCTGAATGAGAAATGATGGATGTTTGCAACCCTTATCCCAGCAAAAGAAGAGCGAAGGAAAAAACAAAGCAACACCAAAGCACCCCTGCCGAGCTCAGATTATGAGTGGGCCAGGCACTGTGCTAGGTGCAGACGTTAACACTGTCTCCTTTAATCTCCCAGCCTTTAATAGAACCCTGCTCTGTGAAATTTGCACAGGGGCCAAAAGGAAACCAGGTGTTATTCATAATAATTGGCTCCCCATAATCTATGCACTTGGCACTGTCTGGAATAATATGATGGGTCTTTATGCTATTCACAGCCTATAAAAAAGTAGTTCTGTTGTGATTCGACATATAGTAATCTCCATTTTAAGAGGACAATAGAAACACTCAGCCATTATTCATTCCAGAGCCTTAAACAGCAGAGAATTCCTTTATCAGGAACATAAGGTTAGAATGACATGAGTTATTAATATTGCAAGTAGCCCAATGCATTCACTGAAGTGCTCAAACTGTTGAAAGAAACAAATGGTTTTTAAAAGCCAGATCTAGGAAAAGGCTGGGGCCAAACAGCACTTTGAGAGAACTGTGCAAAAAGCAAAAACTTTTCAGAACTGCTTAAGCTGAGATGAGAATGGGGGCT
This sequence comes from Delphinus delphis, assembly GCF_949987515.2. Classification (NCBI taxonomy): domain Eukaryota; kingdom Metazoa; phylum Chordata; class Mammalia; order Artiodactyla; family Delphinidae; genus Delphinus; species Delphinus delphis. Next base: position 17,154,020 of record NC_082697.1, on the reverse strand, counting down.
AGAAATCTTCATCCCCAGCTCTTTTAGTCCTGAATGTTCTGAAAAAAGTACACAAAAGAGAAAAGCAATGGATGTTCAGAAGCTCAGATGGGAGACAAGAGAAAATGTGACAGGAGCTACAAACCAGAGTTAATTAACAATCATTAGTGGCACGTGCATAACTCCTTGGTATTCAGTTAATTTTCATTCATTTATTCACCACCATATTCCACAAAGAATTTGAGACAGCCTACAGAAAGAACATGATAGGACAACGGCAAAATGTAAATAAGAGTAAAGAATCGGGACCAGCCTGAAGACAGCTGTGAGCACCATGGCAAGAAGGACACCTGTGTGCTGACCATGACGTCTTCACACGTACCACCGTCAGGTTTCAAATGTGACTTGAAGCTTCCTGGCAGCCAGAGTGAAAAGGAGACAGAGTCAGTTACAGAATTCTCTTCAATAAGGACTACTAAAGCATTTTTCTTTCAAAGCAGGGTAAAAAGATGAACACTGGCGGGAGGCCCATTAAACTGTAATAAGATGGAAGGGAAGAGAGTGTAGGAGAAAGAATGTGAGTTCTGGAGCTGCAAGTCCTTCCAAGAAGGGCTAGCTTAACTGTAAATACTCGGTGGCCTTGGAGAAGATCCTTAATTCCTCTGAGGCACATTCTTACTGGAGATTTTAAAGTATCTAATTTGCTAAGTCATGTATGAGAGAGAGAGAGAGAGAAGAACAGAGGAATAATAAGAAAGGTGAATATGAATGAAACAAAACATATAAAGCATCCAGTTCCTGGAACTTGAAATATGCTAGATCCTTTCCCAGAATTTTTCTTTTCTTTCATTCTTCCTGTGAAATTAAATCTGGCAGTAAGAGCATGGCGGTCTGCTTTGTCATCTGCTGGCTGTTTCAATCTCTCTCTTCACTCTTATTACCCTCTGCCCCTCCCGTTCTCTCCTCCCCCTCAACCTCCACAGGCAGCAGTAGCCTCAATCTCAGAATGCTCGAGTGAAGAGAAGTATAGAAACCCAAGTGGATGAGTCCGTCTGCAAATGTCAGAGCACTATGAGAAGATGCAAATGGTGATGGACACCAGACCAACCAGCACGGTGCCGGAGAAAGAGAGTATCAACTTGGAAATGAGCGAGGTACTGACGGATAATCATCGAAAGCTTAGGAGGAAGAACTATCTTGTACTGAAACGTGTTGATTTATGGTAGACATTTCTACCTTGAGCACGCATTATTCACTACCTAATCCATTCTGATCTTGAAGAAAAGTTCTATTTTGTAGGAAATGCAATATTGGTTCCCTTAGCGCCAAATACTTTCAGACTTCAGCTAACAGCATGGGTCAAACTACTGGGCCTTCATGTTCCCAGTGACCATATTTTCTAAGCCAAACATCAAAAGCAAAATTCACAATGGCCTAGAAATTAAATTACTTTTACCCTTATGGACAGTTGGAGCTGTCTTAGAAATTCTGGGTCATATGGTCACCGCATGAAGCAACTGCACAGGTCGGTATCCTCATTTTTCAAATGATTCTCCTTACCTTCAGGCTTGAGTGAGAAGCCTCTGCTCTGTGTTCCCTTTGAACTTGCGTACTCCTCCATCCTAGTACGCACCAACCTCTGTATCTTTTTTTTTCTCCATCTGAATGATGAACATACTGTTTGAACCAAAGCCCTGGATGACTGGGCAAATCTATGAGATTGTGTGACGTTAAGCCTCAAATTTTTAATATAGTTTTATTTTTCTTCATGCTCAAATTCTTATAAAGCTCTGGATCCATTTTTATAGTGTTTAATGTTCATCTTCAAAAGCAGCGCTCATGCGGTAGACAGACTCAGTTTTCTCATTTGAATAGACCACATGTATCTGAATTAAGAATCAGACAGTAGGGTAAGGCAGAGGGTCTTCTTACCTATATTTGGATCCATATCTGTTCAGGCTTCAACAAAATAATTTCACTGCCTATTGTTGGAAAAAAGAGCCAATTTTCAGGCTTAGTTTTCAGTGTTATGGGGTAGTTTTATTTACTTGTTTTCCACTTTTGTCTTTTTTTTTTTCTAATGTCTTCACTAACGTGTCAGTTGCAAGATGGAACAGTCTGTGTCAGAGATAAAAATTTAAAGCCAGAAGTTCCCGTCTGAGTTTCTTCAATGTGTCTTCAAGGGTGATTAATAATGAATGGGGGACATCGTTGTATTTGCTCAAATATTGTGAAGGGTTGTCTTTTCTTGGGCACTAGTACACTGCATGAGCAAGGTTTCATCTACCCAGACTGCTTGAGGGGACCATAGGAGAATAGCTCAGTCATTTTCAGAAGCAGATCTGAAAACACTAAGACCCAGGAGCCATCGCAGCTCCCAAACCATCTGGACATCGGCAAGATACCTGCATGGAGAAGAAAGGCAGACGGGAATGCAATGGGGCCAAAACATAGGCAACTCCTGGGGCATCCTCACCTGGAATTTTAATTATCTTCCTGGATTCACTGGGGGAAGCTATGCAGGAGCTAAAAGAAGATGGGATGGCTCTAACTCTCACACAAAATCGTTCCCGGTGGGATAGGGAAGAGGACAGCAGAAAAGGAACTGAACACTTCTGACTGTGGTGACGAGCCTCTGCAGCTTACCTGGTTAGCACTTTTGCTCTGCTCCATGTGACAAGACATGAGCCACGTGATCAGTTAGCTCCATGTGGTCCATTATCCCTATAACTAGGGAGAACTGTCTCCCAGAAATTGGCAAATTATTATTCAATATATTTAGCTTCAAAATGGCTGCCCCCTCCTTCTTTTTCTTCCTTCCTTCCTATCTCTCTCTCCATCTTTCCCATTCACTCACCCACTCACCCACCCATCCATCCATCAATTCATCCATTCATCCATTCATTCCTCTATCCATCCAAAGGTACGCTGACCATCCACTTTGTGGCAGGTACTGTTTAAAGCATTTAATACCCTGCATCTCATTACATTTTAATAATACCCCAAAAGTCAGCTCTTAATATTCATTATTAATACCACTGAAGTTTAAGAGGTTGAGTATCTTGCCCAAGACTCAGCAAAATATTGCCCATGAGCCAAGTCCAACCTATTTTTATAAGTAAAGTTTAAATGGATGCAATTATGCCCATTTTTTACTTATGCTACAGTTCTGGCAGAGATGAACAGTTACAAGAGACCATGTAGTCTACAAAGCCTAAAATATTTACTATCTTGCTCTTTACAGAAAACGTTGTCACCCCTAATCTTGCCCAATAACATTTAGCAAGAAGGCAGTAGAGTCAAAGATACAAACTCAGATCCATCTGCCTCAAAAGGCTATATTCTTCAACCACAAGCCATACAATAGAAATACTTGAGCTTCAACTGCATGACTCCTGGAAACTTAGGGTGAGCTGGTCAGGCCAGGTTTACGGTCATGAGAGCAGAACTGACATACATTACTTAGTAACATAGCCAACCACTGTTGAGGACCCTCTTCACTAGTGAGAAAAGCCAGTGAGGACTTTTCTTTTTTTTTCCTGGTGAAATAATTACAGAGATGAGTGTTGATGCATGTTTTGACTTTGCTACAAAAGTAGTTCTGTCTTCTCCAGTTTAAGTAATTACGTTTGTTTCTAAATAAAGCAAATGGAGCTATAGTTGTCAAAGAATGCATAGATCAGTTGACTGCATTTATGGTGTACTCGGTAGAATAGAAGTTAAAGCAATTATGACATGGCAAGGAGAGATACTACAGTGTATCTTGCACACACCCAGGTAGGCGAGTGCTACTGAGCACCTTGTGAGCCAGGAGAAAATAGGGGGAAGATGAGACTGAATGGAAATGGAAATTTCCACCCAATGAAATCTAGCTTCAAACAGCATTTGCTATCCTGATGCCCTAACAATTGCTTTATTTTAATTGTTTTCTAATGTTGCCAGGTATAAAGGATGTGTTCTTGGTATTCCTCCAATACTTGTCGAGTTCAATTTTTCTGAGGCTCTAGGATGTTTCACTTGATGCTCTCAGGGCAAAGATACCCCCTGCACAAAGCAAAGAGCCTAAGAAGTAAGCAGTGACTTAAGACTGACACATGAACTCTAAAGAACAAGGAGAGGCTAGAATTTAGAACTAGGCGGGAGTAGTGATAAGGGAACTGGCCTGGCCATAGACCAAGGATCCAAAGGACATGATTGGGGGAAACAGGCATGATTCAAAACAGGCACTGCTGAGCACCTGTACTACTGGGGAAAAAAATGATGCTTCTTGGCATTGGACTCCACAGCTCATACAGAGCCCCAGCTGTGACAGGCATAATAACGCACCCCCCACACAGATGCCCACATCCTAACACCAAGAACCTGTGAATATATTACAAGGCAAGAGGGATTTTGCAGATGTGATAAGGATGTTGCAAAGGAGATATTACCCTGGATTAGTTGGGTGGGCTCATGTAATCATGGGGTCCTTATATTGAAAGAGGGAGGAAGAAGACAGAGTCTGAGAGAGATCTGAAGACACTCTACTGCTGGCTTTGAAGATGGAGGGAGTCAAGCCAAGGAGTGCAGGTGGCCTTTAGAAGCTGGAAAAGGCAAGAAAATGGATTCTCCCCAGAATCTCTAGAAGGAGCACAGCCTGGTCAACAACTTGATTTTAGCCCAGTGCAACACACTTCAGATTTCTGACCTCCAGAAGGTCAGAAGATAATGAATTTATAACTGTTAGATATTACATTTATGTGGTTTTAAGCCACTAAGTTTGTGGTACTTTGTTACAGCAGCAATAAGAAACGAATACATCCCCCAAGACTAGGGGCAGGAGAGGGGAAAGAGCCACACGCCGCCCTCCCACCATGGGGGGAAACATTGGAATTAAGCATCACTTCAGGTCCTTATCAGGCAGCTACATGGTTACCAGGCCAGCATGCTCATCATTCACTTAACTAATTCTCAGCCCTGGCGTTGCTTCAGAGTGTAAAGACAATTTGAAAAATTCCTTAGTTTCAAAACGTAATTTATTCAATGAACTTTAATTTGAAAACCTACATTATCTATCCAGAAATCTTTATGTAAATGTGTGCATACAGGGAAAAAAACAGAAATACTCGTTGAGCAAGTGGCATGAAAACAAAAGAGTATTAGAGATGGGAACGCGGGTCTCAGTGAATCACAGTGACTACGTGACATGATGTATGTGGCGCCTGTCTATCTGGAGCGTCATTCATGGATCAGCGTCAATGACCTCAGGACCGCAGAACCAACCACACATGGAGTTCAGCACCACAGATACTAAGTAACTAAGGTTTTGCCAACCACGGAGAGTGGTACCATGGAAGTGACCTTGTCCCTTGGGCCTCCTGAACTTAGTCATGATGGAGTAATGAGAATCTCACCCAAGGAACCATTACAGAACAAGAAAAATCCTCAGTATGAATGAATAAATGATAATAAACTTTGGAAAGCTACACTTAGAAGTATATTGGAAACAGATAAATGTATCCTCAGATGAGAGATGGTAACTATGTAGATAAAATTTGAAATCATCACTTTATAGTGTAGAGAATTTCAATAACAAGAAATGCTTTAAATTCCATGTCATGGTTCATTTTATTCCTGAAATCTATGAACAAAAGGGCATAATTATGAAAAAATACATTTTAAACTGAAATTCATGAACAAGAAATTGAAAAACATTATAGGCAATGAAGTACCGCATTTCAACACTTCAGAGGCTCTGATATCCATATTTTCCTCTGAAGCGCAATTTTACAAATTTATAATCCTTGAAAAATTGTTATTATTTTTATTGCTAGTATTGCTTATAATAAGAATAACAGATACATATAGAAATGTGCCTGGATGATTATATTTGAATAAACATCACAGTAATCGTTCTTATTTTTAGAAATGCTAGGATTCTGGAATTACACATCTAATTAGTAACTCCTCTATCTAGAAATCTTGGGTTTGGTTTTGTTTTTCATTTTGATTAAGACCAGATAAAAATCCAACTTCCAGACAGTGGATTCTGAATTCTAGATTTAGTTACTAGAACAAGATCGAAACAGAGTTCAAAACACCTGTTGAATAATACCTGTGAATTTTCAGTTTGAGATCGTTAGGAAGAATTCTGTAAGCTGAGGGCCCCCACAGACTGACTCTTAAGGATTTGCATGCAATGCATTTATATATATTTCATAAAAATAAATTATTAACTACTAGACTGTGAGGATTCTTCCTCTGGCTTTTAAGGGAAGTCCTTGAGTTAATTTTGAATATGTCTCTAAAAATTGGTACTTGTGAAATTAATAGAGTCGAGTGATGGTTTGAATAATATTAGGATACATTAAGCCCATACTTGGTTACTTTTAAACATGCCATCAAGAAATCCTCAGCCATAAAAAAGAATGAAATAACGCCATTTGCAGTGACATGGATGGACCTAGAGATTGCCATTCACTTTAAGAATGCACAGGTAGGAAAAAAAAAGAATGCACAGGTAGGATTTTAAAATGGAGATTAGTGATGGGAATTGTGTCAGGTATATGAGTCCCAGTACCCATGCCAGCAGGAACAGATCTGATGGCCTGTGAAAATGTCATCAGACTCTCTTGTATTCTTTCAGAAATCTAACAGTTATTGACATGCATGATGAAAAGTAATGCTTTAACCTTCAGGGAAGATGGTGGCCCTGATCTGGGAGGGATAAAACAAAGTGAGAGCACCATGCTGTCTGTAGTCTAGGTCTCGAACTCTAGCATTAATCAGCACCACCTGGAGGGTTTGTTAAAAGCACAGATTGCTGCATCCCACCCCCAGAGTTTCTGATTCAGTAAGTTTAGGTGGGGCCTAAGAATCTGCATTTCTAAGAAGTTCTCAGATGATGCTGATGCTGCTGGCCAGAGGTCTACACGTTGGGAATCACTGGTCTAGGTGCTCCACGCAGAAGCCAGAGTGGTCCACTCATACTCCCTCTCTCTGGCCTTAAAATCCAAAGTCCTAACAATGGCCTGCAAGGCTCTCCATGATCCGGGTCCCACTACCTTTCTGGCATCTTCTCCTGCAACTCTCCCTGTTGCTGGCTCTTCTCCAGGCTTGTGGTCCTCCTGCTGTTCCTTCAACATGCCAAGCTTGTTCCCACCTCACGTCCTTTGCAACTGCTGTCCCCTTAACTCAAAATGTTCTTCCAACAAATCCTCAAACGGCTTGCTGTCTCATTTCATTCAGTTCTCTACTCGGAGAGGCCTCTGGGAACCATCCTATTCAAAAGCTCCCCTTTCTCCACAATCCTCCTCCCCCATCTTTCCACTTTCTCTCCCCTTCTCTGGCTTAATTCTTTTCACATCACTTTCACCTGGAAAAATAATATTTATTTTCTAATCGTCCGTCTCCTCCTTAGAACATGGACTTTGGTTCACTGCTATATTCTGGGTACCTAGGAAAGTAGCTGATACGTAGTTGGCTTTCGATGCCTCTTGGTGAAGTGAAAGGATGAATGATTGATTGAATAAATGAACTGAAGAACGAGCAACTGCCATTAACCTGCCTCCAAGAGGACAAAGCCAACGGGGTAAAGGTATAAGGTTTTAAAACCAAACCTGGGTCTACGCAAACAACCCATAAAGATGAACGCGCATTACAGGCATAAGAGAACTTGTTAGGCAGGAGGTAGGATGAAGTGTATTAACTCACGAGAGTTGATCGTGCACGTCTCTTCTCAATCCCACCTTCCGTGACTTTACACTGATAGCTTGAAATTAGCCATGGTGGGAATATTTAAAGCATAGGAATTGGCAATCGCTACAAAATAGGGCTGATTTTTGTCAGAGAGCCTGTTTCTTAGCACACCACTGGTCCTACCCATAGAGACACACGTTCTAGTACTCAGTTTGAGAGCCAAGCCCAATCGACCTGTCATTGGATGAGCTGGTTACCAACGGAAGGAGAGAAAATGGGACATATCAGTAGAATAAAGTGGGGTAGACTGAGAGAATTCATCCAAATCCTGCTCTGGGATGTCCATCCAGTGGGGCTGAACATCTACCCTGCCCTGCATGAGAAGTCTAACCCTAACACAGGTGCACATTGGGACACGTGCTTTCTGTGTGTGATACCCACACTTCCCTCCACCAATGGACTTTCAGTTAAATGAGTCAATAAATCTTCCTCTCTCTTACTTACAGCTATATATTTTCTAAAGGCAGGATACAAAGTAGTACAAGCCCAAGCATGAGAACAAGCAAATAAAGTACGTGCTCAAAGCTACAAGTGACAGAATGGAACAAGCACCATTAAAGGTTATTTTACAGTTGGTGGTTATAGACCTTATCCTTTGTCTAAACATTTTTGCTTAAATTTTAGTCATACTGTCTTTTCAATTAAAAATACCCATAATACATAGGTTAGATGTAAGTTTTCTACTCGGTTTTTAAACTGTTTTCTCATATACAAGAAAGAAGATATATACGAAATACCCCCAAATTAACAGGGAATTAAAATGGTAGAGCTGATTTAAATACCACATATTTAAAGAAAGGGCAGGGAAAAAAATCTCTTATAACAAAGATTGCCATAGCAATTGTAAGGTTTCAGATAGATTTTTATAACTCAAACATGGAAATTTTAAATTACCTTCCCAATTGTTTCTTTTAACCGTTAATGTCTTCAACAGGGGGACATGCTGACCTTTAAGTTTGAACCAGTTGAGGAAAATGCCCGAATTCTCATTTGAGTTCTTATTGCAAAGAGCCAGTTTTTAGATAAAATATAACTGTATCCTCGTATAGGTACTCTATGCGAGCCTGACGATGGAATTTACACTTTTTGAAACAAACCAAGAAATAATAGAACAAGGAGCACTGGTAGTCACTGGTTAAAATGTAAGTTTAGGCTTCTGGTTTTTTTCCCACCAGTTTTGGCTAAAGTATGCGCTTCTTTCATTCCCAGTTTCCCTTATGGTAAAAGAGAATTAAAATCTGCATCAAGACCCCTGGGCTTCCAAAACCCTGCCTGCTGACAGCTTTACATCCAGCCCTGTTCCCGCCCTCTACCAGCCCTCTCTGTATTCCCCAAAGTAGTCTGTAGGTCTCAGCTCGAATGAAGAACCTGCATTTAACTAACCTTTTTGCAGAGAACTCGGAAGAGTGGGTTCCCCTAGCACAACCCAGAATTTCACTGAAAAGTGCCCAGAGGACTCTTCCCAAGGTCCCCCCCACGCCTTACGCCACAGTCCTTTGAGCCCTTCCAAGCTTCTCCATCACCTCCCTTCCTGATGCCCCTGTCCCTGGCCTGTTGTTCCTATATATCAGGACACTAACAGACACAAACCAATCAAGAGATTCCACGCGCTCTTTGAGGCCCTGTCAATGGAATGCCCGTATGATATTTAGATATGAGCTGCTTTTGACTTATTTGGTGATCTTTCTCCATTCTTTGCAGGTATTTAGCCCATCTTTTTAGCCTGGCCACAGCCTATCTGCATTTCAAAATGCCTATCCTTCTTCTGCTTTACAAATAACCAGAAAAATCTCAAAAAAAAAAAAAAAGGAACCTTGGAACTTTAACTTGATATCCCGCTATGAACCTATAGGATGGCTTCTTTCTACAGCCAAACTTCAGGAGAGAGTTGTCAAAACACACTGGCCAACACCTGCTGGGCCCACCGCACCCTGGTTTCTGTCCACACCACTCCACTGCACCTGCTCTCGCCAAGGCCAACAAATTCTAAATCAATGGGCATGCTGCATATTTTGTTACTTGAATCAATGTGCAGTGTGAATCATAACACATCTTAGAATATGAGAGATTTGGAGGAATCTTCAAGTATAGAGTGTCCTTCATTTTCTTCAATACAAGTTTTCAAACGTGTAGCACGAAATAATGGTTTAAAATTAGTGTGGGGTCTTAAATCAACATTGTGGTTCTCCACTCGGCTTGCTCCAGCCACCTGTGCCAATCCTGCCTTGCTTTCTAGCTGGGAACTGCCCTCTCTGCAGCTGGGAATTTGGAACGTGGATTGCTGCTGCGGCCACACCATTTATATCAATGCAAACACACACTTCTACATGGTTTTCATTGTTGTGTATGTTCCATGCTGTCTCTTGGTGGCTTGTTTATTTAACATTATATCATAAGCATTTCCCAGGTTGCCTAATATCATCTCTAATGACCATTTTAATGGCTGCATAATATTCCACTAAGTGGATAAGTCACGATTTACTGAACTATTATCATACTGTCAGACATTTACGTTGCTTCCAATTTTTGCTACCATAAATTGCCCTGCATATAGCTTTTTCCTAGGTTTGGATTAATTCCTTATGATAATTTCTCCCACATTAGATTAGTGGGTTAAAGAGTATGAACTATTTTTAAGATCCCTGATACACGTTTCCAATTCCTTCCAAAAGGAATATCTATCTTTACTGCGCCAGCAATGCGTGTGTGTGGGGGTGGTGGTGCTTTCTAACCTCCCCATGAGAACTGATAAACTGTGTGCTCTGAACAGTGTGGAATCCTGGATGAACAAGCAGCAGTGAGAGCTGAGAGTATAGGATATTTTGACGGATTAAAAGTCTGTAAGAGTTCTCTTTGATGGAGAATTTACACATCTCCCCCTGCCCCCCTCTCCCTCCCTCACCAGCTCCTGCTAGAATGTCATTTAGAGAGCCACTAATGGGGGTCTCTACTGCAGGTGGGGAATCAGCTTTCCTATAACCCAAAGCCCCAGCACGAGCGATGTGAAAGTACTTCTCCCTCCGTGGGAGCCAGATAAAGGCTGAAGGCGACTCTTTCCAGTGGACAGAGAGAATTTGCAAATTGCTTGAGTGAGTCATTCATGACGGATGGTCCCTTGAGAAGAACCCAAAGAAGTTGGATCAAGCAGCCACAGAGACCGGAAGCGATGAGGAGAATCAAGCAAAGGATAGGGAGGCATGGCAGGATGCACATCTGGGCAGATGTGGTATCCACAAAGGAAGCAATGCCAGTCCTAGTCTCACTTTCACTAACCATGTGGCCTCACACTGACTCCTCACCTTCTTTGAGCTCCCTCTTATCCAAGGCGACACAGACACCTGCCTCATAGCTGCTGTGGGGCTTAGAGGGCTGAACAGCTGAGCGTGCCTCGGAAGACCCAAGGATCCACAGATAGCATGACACCAGACAGCCTGTCCTCCATCAGTGCTCCGGCCAAGACCCTGTCTAAATATGTCTGGGAGTTTGGCTTGTAGATACAAGAGAGTGTTAAATGACCTGTATCTCTACAAGCCTGCCACTCAGAAGAGGTTGCACGTACTCCTTGAGGCCCTATGAAGCAGGACTAAGGTCACAGGGCCAAAGTTGGAGGGCTTCCAGTTTGGGCTCAGAATTAGAACTTTCTACCCAGGTCAGTGCTCTTCCTTTCACACCGCACTATACAATGATTTCAGACCATTTTCCAAATTAGATCAATGCTTAGAGAAGCTCTGACCCTTATCAGTTGTATGACCTTGGCAGAATTATTAACCCCTCCCCGAGTCTCGGTTATTCATGTTAAATGGGAGTAAAAATGCCTACATTGGAGGCTTTTATAGGAGTAAGATAATGGTAATAGTCATGAGGATGACAACAAAAATAATCATGGTAAATGCTTGTTGCACTGAGATAAACTAAGGGCTTTCATACATTACCTCATTTAATCCTTAAAACAGCCTCCTGAAGTAGGAACTTTTAGTACGTGGCATCGATGAGGTGCCTGGTGAATGATAACTAGTATTATGATCTTTAATACTAATAATTCCCAAAAAGAAATAGCCCAATTAGTGGGCGAGCAGGACTGCTGAAATGAGTGTTGCCTCAAGGATTGGCCCTCCCCTAGGAGGTTCATTTAAAATACTGAAGTGGTATTGATTACATCCATGACTATATCTAGTGGTCTCCCTGTATCTAAGCTATTAGACCTGCAACTGTGCACTTCTTTCCACTCTGATGCTGAGCTTGGTCATGTGACTTATTTTGGCCAATGGGACAAGAGCAAGCTTTATACATATGAAGGCTTGAAGAAGTTTTCTCCTGCTTCTGCCATGAGAACAAGCTAGCTTGTTGGAGGATTTCAGGCCAGGTGGAGCAAAATGGCGTCACCCCAGCTGAGACTACCCTACACCATCCAGCTCCAGCACACCTGCCGGCTGATTCAAAATGCACATCAGCCAGGGCTGGCCTAGGTCAGTAGAACCTTCCAGACAGCCCCATAAGCAAAACTAAATGTTTGCTGTGTGTCACTGAGGTTTTAATGTTTTTTGTTATGCAGCATTATTACGGCAGCAGCTGACTGATGCAACCAGTTCTCTTAACTCACAGACACTTTTTCCTGCATATATGATAATCACACCTAGTAAAGAAACATTTCCCAAACAACTTACATGGACTGTATCATTTATTCTTCACACAAAAACCCATGGGGGACATGCTATTATTACTTCCACTGTAGGATGAAAAAATAAGGCAAAAAGAATTTAAATACCTTGCCCAAGCTCAAACAGCTAGTAAGTCATGGAGACAAGTTCTGAAGCTGAGCAGTTTGGCTTAAGAGCCCTCACATCCAACCACTGCCTCGTGTACGCTGCAAGACTGCTCCTCAAACCACGCTGCTCTGTAGAAGGAGGTGCAGCCTCCCCTTACCTGACGCAATACACTTCTGACTTCCCTCTTTCACCAGGCCAGGGACTGTGAATCAAGGGCTGGCTATCTTCTTTGAGCTTACGGCTCCATCTCACTCTTTGAGAAGCTACTCTGGGATGAGGGAACACGCTCAGGAAAGGAAGCCTTCCATTGACACAAGATCCAAAGATTAAGGGGTGCAGTGGTGGAGAGCAGTAAGTGTTCTTCATGATGCAGTGTGCGTAAAACCCTAGCTCTGTGAGGTGCGTGAGGGGGCGCACGGGAAACCAGCTGAGGTCCTGATTCTGCACTCCCGCCCCTTTCCAGTAAAACTCCAAGAATCCGCTACTTAATCTTCCACTGGCTGAGCAGCTTAAAAATACTGACAGCCCTGTTTTCACCCAGAGCTCATCATCTCTGTCTTCTAGACCTTTGTAAGAGCCTCTTGGCTCCTGCAGCCTTTCTAATCTACCCTACACCTCAGACCAGAGAATCTTCCCCAAATGCACACAAAATATGTCACTCTCTACTTGTGTACATGCAGTGTGTCCCTGAGGTGAATACAGCACTCAAGTCCCCTCCTGATTTGGCAGCCTGGGAGGATGCGCCCAGGCCTAGGGCGCTGATCTGCTTGTTCCCAGAGGAGGGTAGATTTTCCCTTCAACCGTGTTCATGCCTCTCTCTCTGGTTTAAATGTTCTTTTCATGACCACATCAGACTCTTACCTACGCAGCGTGCATCTGTGTACAAGTGCGGGAACAGGGGCTGTGGGATGGAGTGGAGAATAAGCTGTCTTGCACGGAAAGCCATGGTCTGGGATATGTCTCCCCTCTGGCCATGAGCCCCCGAGTCCAGAGACGCAGCAAAGTGGTCTTCAGTGTACCGTGAGAACCTGGCCCTGAGAGCAAGCAGGGGTGTCTGGGATGCAGGCTAAATAGGGAGCCCAGCTCCACACACATGAAAGACCTAGGATAAAGACAACTAGTTGACTTATGCTGCCTTAATCACAGTGCTTACTCCTTAATCAAAAACTTGCATCCCCATGTGCTTCACAGATCACTAAGTATGTGCCTGTCCATTACCTCATCTGAGGTACAGCAAAAGCCTTGCCATCGTTCCCATTACACAGAGGAGGAAACTGAGACCTAGGGAAGTTCAGAACCTTGCTAGGTCCATCAGAAGTAAGACCCGAGGCTCATGTGGTGCTTTCCTCATTTTGTTACCCCAAGTTAATAAGTCTATAACTTCTTCCACGCCATGCAAACTGTCAGGCAGAGTCTATTGCACTGTAGACATTGGCAACAAATCTCTTAAACTGAAAAAGCCCGTAACTGGAGAACTACTAGTAAGTCGGGAAAGGGGAGTATGACAGACGCTCCAGGACCCTACCCATCACCTGGAGATCACAGGCAGCCTGTTTCATGGGTCTTTCTGCCTGAGGGGGAGGGGTGCACTCTGAGGGAATATGCTTGACCCCAGGCTGTGTAGACGTGTCGGGAAGTTAGAACTCCAAGAGCAACCCTCATCCAATGTGGGATGGCAATGGGGGGATAAACTCTAACCTGTATGTGTCCAGCAGGGCCCCCAGTGGGGATAGGTCTCAGTTGGCCACAGTGGTAACCCATCCAGTTACCCACATGTTAACATACCCTTTAATGCCTTTATTCCCTCCCTGTCTCCTTTTCCGCTTCTTCACTGGGCTTTCTGAAATCACCTCCCAAGGAAACTACTTGAACCCAAATCGAGATCTGTTTTTATGAGAAGTCTAAATAAGATATGGAGAAATGGGCTTCCTGTCAAGTAGGAAATCTTGGCTGAAAAACACCCCAGAGAGGCGAAGTAAGTGGAGGCAACTAGTGCAAAAAAGGTCAGGTCACTGGGGTCTCTGAAGGTACAGCAAAGCTACCTGACAGAAAAAAGTACATGACTGCCACGTGGTGGCATCATACCTATATTTCAGATGAAGTGTGTGTGTGCATGTGTGCGTGCGTGCGTGTGTGTGTGTGTGAGAGAGAGAGAGAGAGAGACAGAGAGAGACAGAGAGAGAGACAGAGACAGAGAGAGGGAGAATATCTTGCAGGTAACCAGTAACAAAGCCAACAAAATTGTAGTGATGAACATCAATGAATTCTACAGGAATGCATTACAAACGCTTGCATTCCGTTCTTCCTAAGGGTATTCTGAGACCTGAATGAAAAGAATCCGCGTGAGGCACTAACACTGTGCCTGGCACACAGTGGACACAGGATAAGAACTGTTCATTACTGCAGCAGACACTGTAGAGCATCTCCTAGACTCTCCTCACCTGGCCACCGCACCACCTGTAACGGCCACAATGGCATGTGCCTAAGGGGTCACAACACCCCACCGCCACACTCACTCTACTCTGGGAAATGGCCTCAGCTGGCAGAGCTGCCTTGCCCAGGAGGTACCATCCTTCCCCCAGGTGACGTACACCGACAGCAGTCTGATGCCGGCTCTGCAAGGCTGGCCCTATGCTGGGTGTCGTGGGGGGGGCAACTCCGCAGTCTCCTTCACGGTCCATGGGCCAAATCCAGTTTGCCACTTGTGTTGGTAGTTACTGGCACACAGCCGCAGCCACTCCTTCAGGTGTTGCCCATGGCTGATTTTCTGCTACAACAGCAGTTAAGTAATTGCAACCCAGGCTGTCTGGTCCACAAAACCTCAGGTATTCACTTACTGGTCCTTCACAGAAGGTTGCCCACATCTGCTCTAGAGGTGCAGTGTCCAGTATGGCGGCCATTCATTATTTGTGAGCACTGTATTTAAACTGAATTAAAATGAACTAAAATGACTATTTCAGTTCCTCAGCCACACCGGCCACATTTCAGGGGCTCAGCAACCACGTGTGGCTGGTGGCTCTGCCGCTGGACAGCACAGACACAGAACACCCCCAGCGTCACAGGAGCTCTGCTGGACAGGGCTACTCTAGAGCCCTTAGTTCGCAGGTCAGGTCAAGGCCAGATGTTCCCTGATCACATCCTTACCCTACCACTTCCCCTTCCATGTCCTCTTCCCTCCCTACCTTACAGGTTCCTCCTTCAATAAATCACATGTATCTGCACCCTGATTTCAAGTTCTGCTTCTAGGGAACCTGACTCATGACATTTATATCCTTGCACCCACAGATCCACATCTTTGCCTCTCATGTGACAGAGGCTGTGAGCTACTAAGTCACTGGGCAGAATGTCAGCTTCCCCCCTAAATCTCTCATCTCCGGCACAGAGCAGTCATTCAACAAATACAGAATGAATAAATCAGGTAGATAAATGGCTCCCTCACATGCTGTACTCCTTGTGCCCAGCCAACAGCCCAGAGCTCCTCTTGACCTGGTCCCACTGCAGAATTCAGGCTCGATTTCTCAGCCATTCAGCCTTGTCCAGAAGTCCAGCTGTGACGGCTAATGGATAAAATCATTCAATTTGCAAGTTCCCCTGAGTCTGGGCTGTGGAAGAGGCCAGATCCCCAGGACGTCTCACACCTGGATCTTAGCCCTACAGACCCTTGACCCCACCTCTGCAGACATTCCACCCTCGGTGCCTCTGAGAGGCAGGAACAGGAGACACGAGAATGGAGGATGTGTGTGCACCTTCGTGAATCCACTAGCAAGGACAGTGTCTGCGATACCAGCCGATGCTCATTAAAACCAAGGCTCTTGGGGCCAGTTCCTCTCGGATCTGAGGATCAGGAAAGAAGACTGACACTCTAGATTTCTGCTTTCATCACAAGATGCTGCAAATCACATCTGAGGTGGTCAGAGTAAAAAGAAATCATTAAGTAATAACAAAAGGAGGATTTTCTCCTCTGGGATAAGCTTCCCAGGAAACTGCTGGCCCCACTCATCATGGCATCCAGGGACCCCTGGGGGCAGTGGCTTAGATGTGACCCTTCAGTGCTGCTTTCCTTCCTCAGAGTCCAGCTGAGAACACTCTTCCCTGATGCTCTGGGGAAAGGGCTGACCCTGAAGGTGCCTGGGGTTTTTATGACGCTCTTCCAAAGCCCCGAGCCTGACCCACAGGTCTGGGGCCTGCAGTTTAATTGGCTGGGTTGTCAGCAGCTACACTGAAGACAGAGCCTTAAGGGACATAACGGCCCAGTAAGAGCAGACACCCCTGTCACTCCAGCCATGGTGTCCTTCATAAATGGGCTTCATTAATAGAGAAGGAGGTGTTGGGGTCTTCCCTGCTCCTACACCACCCTTCCAGCTCCCCAAGACCCCTTTTGTCCTCCCAGGAGACGAAGCCTGGCAGAGAGAGAAGCCCTCACAGGACAAGTCAGCCTCAGCAATCTTTTGTCTAGTATTAAAGCGTTTGTTAATTGTTACAACAGCGATAGGAAGGTGGTGCTAGGGCGAGGAGGAGAAACATTCAAACCACAGCACTACAAGTGAGGTCCCTGATGCACCGATGGAAGTCCATCTCTACAGAAGTAGCCACAGGTTCTCAGGAGTCAAAAAGATACAATCACTGGTTAAGGCAATAACCTTCTAGTCCTCTGGGAGTATGTGGAGGCCCCTGAAGCGCCCATGGGTTCAAGTTTCATTTGCTGCAAAAAGTATTTGCTCCTTGAGGTCAGACACACCCTTCACCTTCCCCCTGAAGTCTGGAGACACAATCCAGCTGCCATAGTGTGAGAGCCTCTCTGCACAGAACTCAAGAGTCCACAGCCAAGACACGGTCAGAGAGCCTGCCCCAGCTACTGGATACCTGTAATACTTCATCGCCTCAGGTCTACATCACCCGAGGCACGGGGACGAGAAGGAGGGCAGTCAGGGGCCCCCTTGGAAGGAGCTCTCCCAGAAGTCCTGCCCACCACCCTGCTTACATCTCACGGGTTGGGACTTGGTCACGTGGCCACACCCAGCTGCAAGGGGGGCTGGGAAATGCAGTCTTTTATCTGGTCACACTGCAGCCAGAATAAAATCTGATCTCAGCAAGGAAGAAGGTGAGAACAAATACTGAATAGGCACCTAGCAGTCTCCTCCAGCTGGCTCATGTGTTTTACAGGTGATCAAAAGCAAGGGGAGTTAAGAAACTTGCCCAAGGAAACAGCAGAACCAGGACTGGGAATCCAGGTTTTCCTACCCAGTATCCTATTCCCTGCCCATTGCTTCCCTAACAGCGTGCTTTCTGAACTGTTGAGACTTTCACAGAAGTCACTGCCAGAGGCCATTAGCAAAGGAGTATCCTCTCTCCCCCTCCAACCCTCCCCCCCTCCACACACACAGGCTCCTCAGGGTCAGGAAAGATCAGCCTCAGTTTTGAAAATAAATCTGTCACCCCCATCGATCATGAAAAACAATCCGTCGCTCGCCTGCAGGGGTGAAGCCGTGTCAAATCAGGGACTGGACTAAATTGGAAATGACCAGTGGATTCATTCCAACCATCACCTTGGCAGTTCCAGGAGACAGCCACAGAAGCCAGGGCTGCTTTTATTCTCTGCTGCTTGTGTTTCTGTCTCGGCTCTGCAGCGACAATAAAAAAGAGGTCGTCTCCTACGCTGCTCTGAGATCCCTGAGAATAGTTATGCAAAGATAGGGCAGAAGAGAAAGAAACAATTTCCTTCCAATATTTTTAGCTTCTTAGGAAAACAACTACAGTGGAGAAAATATTCATCTCTGCCACTGTGGCAAAGAATGAGTAGGATACAAAGCAAATGCAATGGGGCCTCACGTGCAGTGAGAAAATAACACAATTAAAAGACCCCAGTGACACTCAAATTCTTGAGGAAGTGTGTGTGCTTCCATTTTTCTGGTGAAGCTCCCTAGACAGGCCTGCGAGAAAATAAAGGCTACTTTCTTCCCTTACTTTTCAAATGGGTCCTTTTACATGTGCAACGAAATGGCTCTTACATCTGGATGGTGTTAGATTATAAAGGGTTCTATATGCAAAAAGCATTTCATAAGGAAAGTGGATTATATATATATCATTGTGAAAGAATAGGATAAATGCCTTTAAAGAGACCAAGTCCAAGAGGGATGACATTGCATGTGACAATAGAAAAATATTAAACTGGATCATACAGGAATGAAGGAACATGTCCAAACCTCATTGCTTGCCAACATCATATATAAGAAAATACAGGCATACCATAAAATTGATTTCTAACATCAGAGTCAGTTAGCAGTTGTTTATCTTCTATGTGCCAACAGCTGTGCCAGGTGTGTTCACAAATGGTGCCCATTTAGTCCTTGTTCCAAGCCTATGAGGTAGTCACATTTTATTCCCATTGTACAGATGAGAGAGCTGAGGCTCAAAGAGATTAGCAACACTCATTAAGGGACAAAGGCAAGGGCAGGTCTGGAACCCACTGGTTGTGACTGCAAGTCCAGTGAGGTCTCTCTGCTCCGAAGAGCAGCCTCCCTTTCTAGAAGATTACCGACAATACTCAAGTGAGGTGATACTGTAGATGAGGGACAGACGAGAGGCTTCATCCAGGGTTCAGAGTTCAGGTCCGCACTCACTGGCTCATTAGTGGACAAATGACTCCTTCTCTGAGCTTTTTCCTCATTTTACAAAAATGGCCTGTTAATACCTCTCCAAGTGCTATTAATATTTAATTAGAGAATGAGGTATAATGTCTGCCATATATTCTATTTCTATTCTACTCTAATGACAAAAATGGCCCATGAAACATTCATTATGAAATCAGGATGCTTGGAGAAACTCCTCTGGGGGAACGGTCTGCTCTGAGCTGCATTGCCGTTTGCAATGGTTAGACCGCTCTGCCCCTCATTAGTCCAGCAAATCCTCCCTGAGCGCTTGCTCAGTGCCAGGCTGTGCTGGGCACTAGGGCACCAGAGCCTCAAACACACTGTGGTCCCTGCCCTTGAGGAATCTGCTGAGGGGCAGTGCACAGAGCAGCTGTGGTCACTGATCCCCGGCCTGTGTCTGGTGACGGCCACTGCAGCTCACAGGACTGTTCTTGCCTACACCTGCCATCGGGGCCGATGTCCTGCTTCCCTCTTGGAACAGAAGCCTCGCCCTCTGCTCGTGATTCCCAGGGCCTCTAAGAAGCCACACTCAGTGCTCTCAGCACCCATCCCACCTGCCATATCCCTTTCTTCTCTGCAGTGAAGGTCACAGAGGACTTTGATACCCACGGAGCCTCTGAGGTCAGGCAAAGCCAAGGGTTTGATCTCGTGACCAAGGATGCTGCCCCACCTTTGTGTCACCTTCCCCATCTCTGTGTCACATCGCTTAGTGCAGAGTTCCTGAGAAGTGTGTCCTTTTATTCACACGGCGTACACGTGACAGGATGACCTACGTGGGTCTGGCAATGTTCAGGCCTGGCCCTGAGCACCCCGCAAAAGGCAAACTCCTCCACATTCCCTTTCTCCACAATGACTCCCCAGGACCAACCAGCGATGCTCCTCCAACTAACAGCACTGAGAGCCCGCACTGCAGGCAAAGCTCTGCGCTCTGTGCTGAGGACCAGCATGGAGTAGGGCCGACGCCTTCTTACAAATATCACAGGATTGAGTGATAGAACAAACATGGTAGATGGTCCTATAATCAGCGGGTACAAACGCATGGCAAGAGGCAGGTAAGGAGTGAGAGGCTGCAGCTCAAGGTAAACGGGAAACCCAAGGCCGTGTGTGATCTTCAAGGGCCAGTCTAGCTTTGGAGGCCGCCTTCGTGTCATATTAAGATGCACATACATTCTACCTCCAACAGGATGTATCATTTTTTTGTCATAAAATTATTTTGAAATATTTAAAAAATAAGTAACAATAACTTATCGTTGTCTCTGGTTTCTTCAACCACGTTTTTCCTTGGGGAATTCTTGATCTGTGAGGAAAGCTAACCTATAGTTTGTTGCTAAATGTAATAAAATTTTTGAACAGTAAATTGACTGTATATATATACATATATACATATATGTATACACACATAGGCATGCAGATATATTTCACAGATACAGAATTAAATGCTGATTAGCTTCAATACAGTTTTCCTACACATTTTTGAGCCAATAAATTGCTTTTCCAGTCTTCAAACATTTTAGAAGCCTTGAAATCTCCTGGCCACAGTGTCTAATGATGAAAAGGAGCATGGAAAGGAAAGGACAGGACAGGGAAGGCTGGGAGAGCTCGTGAAGGGCCGTGAATGGCAGGGAGGGTACAGAGGACACTCTAAGGGCTGTAGGGGACATGGGAATGATGTAAACCAGGGAAAAAATAAGGCCAGGTTTGCGTTGGAACAGTCACCATGGTGGTCCCGTGGAGGATGGACGGTGTGAGGACACGCAGTGGGGAGAGGCAGGACTGTAAGTGGGAACAGGAAGAAGGCTGGTGGACGGGTCCAGGGGAGACATGATAAGCCCCTCCCAGCACAGAGTGTAGGATGGAGAAGACGAACCCAATACAGACAGGCAGGCAAGCAGGCAGGCAGGGAGGGGACTTAGGGAGAGCATCTCTGGAAGCTCCAGTGGAACAAGGAAGAGGCACTGGCCACAAATGAGAACATTCCATAGCGGACACCCAGGGCTGCTCTCCCCTTTAGGATATGCTCACTGAGGGCGTGAAGCTCTTCAGGCCAGAGGGTTTCTATGGAGATGGGGACAGGAAGCAAAAGAGTGTATCTTTACCACACTCGGTTCAACACACCCAGCCTCCCACCCCCCAAATCACCATCTTTTCCCTCTTTATACGTATCTGTTTGTTCAAGCCTCATGACAGTCCAAGGAGATGGACACTGTTATTCTGAATTTATAGATGAGGAAATGAAAGTCCAGAGAAGTTTAGTGACTTGCCCAAGGTCCTACCACTGCTAACTAGTGAGATGAGAGTTTGAATCTGGAAAATCACACCCTTCCCACAATACCCTGTTGCTTCCAAAGTTCACTGACATCAGGGCAGGAATGTTACTCCTGCTGGCATTGAAGAACGATGTACAGGCAACATCTTACTGTACTACTGTCTTATGCATTTAAATTCATTTACTCATTTAGTCATCATGAGACTGTTGCCTCAGCATGGCAACCCAATGGATCCGATAACGTCATTTTCTATTTGATCCTAGTGGCAATGGGGTCTGTAGATGTATCAATACCTCCCAGCCTGAAAGGGCTCATTGAAATGGACCAAAAATGGAAAGATACAGAAGTAGCAAAATGACATTACATTTAAAAATACAACATAGTTTACTGGAAAAGAAATGAAAATAATCCGCCTTAGAAATTTACCAGGTCTCATAAACCTGGTAAGACAAGGTCGGTAATAGGTGTAAAATCCAATGGGAGACTTCAGTGAATCGTGGTGGCAAAGAATCCTCAAGTGACGTATGTGGACAAGAGAATAAAATTGGAGAAGAGGGGGCAGAAGCAGGGAGAAGGCACAGTTTTATGGCTGATCTGGTGTGAGAGGAGAGAGAAAAAGAGGGAAGGATCCCAGATGAGTTCAGGTTTCTGAACTGGGTAGGCAGGCTGTAGGGGTGAGATGGGTATAAAGCAGATAGAAAAAGCAGTTAGGTGTGTAGACCTGGGGCTCAGAAGAGAGACGGGAATGTGTCCGCCTCTTGTTGAAGCCATGGGAACAGGTAAGACATACCCAGGGAGGGTATTGTGTAATGAAGAGAGAACTGGGCAGAGGACACAGTCCTAAGAAACACCAACAAGCATAGAAATGAGAGATGAGAAACAGGGGGCATACGATCCGAAAAGCTGGATAGAGATTTCATTTAAAAAACAGCTGACAATGCAGCCCTCGGGGAGGTAAGGGTGCAAATCCTCTCAGGTAAGATGGGCTTTTCTTGGGATGCAGAAGCATGGCCATGCTTAAGTGGATGAAAAGCTGAGGCAAGACAGGAATGCCCTCAGGAAAACAGAGGAATGGATCTGGGAGGGAAAATGTCAGGGGCTGAAAATTCAGAGCCTGCCCAAGCCAAGCCTGAAGAAAGATAAGAACCTGCAAATATTTGACGTGTGTTAATGCCAACAAGGGAAAGAACTGATTCTGCTCCAAATAGGGGGCTGCCACTTGTAAGTGATGATAAGAAACAAAAGCCACTGGGCTTCCCTGGTGGCGCAGTGGTTGGGAGTCTGCCTGCCGATGCAGGGGACACGGGTTCGTGCCCCGGTCTGGGAAGATCCCACGTGCCGCGGAACGGCTGGGCCCGTGAGCCATGGCCGCTGAGCCTGCGCGTCCTGAGCCTGTGCTCCGCAGCGGGAGAGGCCACAACAGTGAGAGGCCCGCGTACTGCCAAAAAAAAAAAAAAAAAAAAAAAAAAAGTAATAAAAGCCACTGATTATCAGCTCCAAACACCAAAGGACTTATTTGCAGAGTTATTGTCTCAGGGAAATGGAGAAGAATAGAGAGAATGCAGACTTATAACAGTTATAGATGAGATGTCCAAAGAAACAAAGTGGCTCATCCGCTGTTAAGGGCAGGGTGTAAATTGACCCAGTTGTGGAGGAACTGTCTCAAAGTCTTGGAAATGTTCGCTGACCCAGCGACAATGACACTTCCAGAAATTGATTCTAGGAAAGATATTAAATATGTGCTCACTGATTTGTATCTATAAGGGTATTAATGACAATTTTTGAAAAATTAGAAAAGACTGAAATGTCCAGAAAATACAAGTTAGGATAAAATCAATGGCACGTCCATATTAAGAGCATATCAAGACTTGAATCAAAACAAAGACTTGAATAAATTAAAACAAAAAAACGCATAGACTTGAATCAAAATTTCTACTTTCTCACTCCTGTTTCACCTATCCTATGCCACTTTGGCTTCTGCTGGTCTTTACCCCTCAGTAGCTGCTCATGGTAACTCACCAGTGGCCACCAAGGTGCCAAATCCAAGGGGACCCTCTTAGAGTGCGTCTTACTCAACCTTCAGGCAGCTGACAACTTCCTCCATCCTCTGTCTTGCTGCTGGCCCAAAGGCACCACATTTTCCTTCTGCCTCTCTAGCTGTTTCTTCACAGTTTGCTTTGCCGACTCTGAATTAGCAACCCAACCTCTAGTCTCATGGTAGGGGCGTTGCTCAGGGTTCCCTTCTCTTACCTCCACACGTTATCTAGATGGATCACATCACCATGACTTGGGGGCGCGGGGGACACGTGCTTTCGTGGACAACTGTGCATTGTCTAGGGCACAAGTTTCCCTGTTATCAGATTATGATTCTATGGGACCTACTTTAAAACCCTGCAAGTTGTAGATTACTGAGAGCAATGCAGAATACTTTTTTGTCTACAGACGTGGAAATGGTTCTGTCTCAGGGAAGGACAATCTTCTCCCCTCCCAAAGGAAAAAAGAAAGCCAGTTTTGCCTCTGTTTGCATATTCATGTCAACATTCCTCACCTATAAATGTCTCTGGTTTTTGGATTTTCCGCTGCACTGGCTGTGACACCTCACCGGCTTCCTCGTAGATGAATCAAATAAAATCATGTTGGTTTTACTTCTGTATGAGAGTTGTGATGTTACCTTGTCTTGAAAATTATTTTTCAACTGTTTTAAGAGCTATCTAGAGCCAAGTGTATGTGTCCATTCCTGACCACCCCCCACCTCACTGATTTGTATATACAGAGAGTTGGTCGTCTCTATTTGCAATAGTTACGTTCTATAAAGTTGCACTGAATGAGCAAATACCGAACCATTGCTCCTAGGCTCCTGAGAGCCTTGGATACAATGTTTTTGTCAACCGGTCAATACATAACCTTGTTTTATGTCTGTTTTTGTTTAAAGATACCTTGTTTAATATACACTGTTAATTCATTCACACTGAGCCCACAGCCAAGAGCTGTAACTCACGCAGAGCAAAGCTTACCTAACACATGCATTTTCTCTGGAAGGCACATCACAGCCTTCTTGCGCTCAGGGACCCTAGGCAGCACTTTGGCACTATGCTTGGGGGCTATTTTAAACAGAAAAGTCAGCAACAAAAAGCACCCAAATGGGAAAAACATGGCACTAAACAGACCGTGAAAAGGATATTATTTACAGGAGGCGACCTGAAACAAGAAGGCAGAGCGTCTCCTTGTTCAACCTGGGAACGTGTGCATTTGGCAACTCAAAGTGTTCATCTCTCTGCGCATGTCCGTGAGTGACCGTGAAAGCACTGTGAGTACTGCTTTTGGTATCACAATTACATTTTAGCAAGTAGATGAATTTGCAATCATGGAGTCTGCAGATATTAAGGACAGACTGTATTTCTGTATCTACATTCCATGTAATATACATCTCCCCCTTGGTTTCAGGATCCATGAAAACCAAGACCATCTCTATTTTATCCATCATGCTACCTAGTTAATACCTATTTGTATTTATTGAAGTAAAAATAATAAGTGCATGGGAGAATGTTCATTATATACTGCTAAATAATCAGGTATAGAACACGTACACTTTGGCTTCATTTTGTGTAAAGAGATGTACATTTCTGCATTAGAAAAAACTAAAACAAACCATTGGAAGAGTTACACCAAAATCTGGAGTAGTTATCTCCAAGTGGTGGGGTTATGGGTGATTTTTATATTCTTTTGATGTTTTTCTGTATCTTCCAAAATAAAAATAATAGAAACATATTTCTTTCACCATCACTCCAAAACGCCATGAAAATGTGAAGAGCTGCCCTAACCTTCCCAACACGTACAGAAGTCTGAACAATTCCAGGTACCAGAGTCTCTCTAACTTGCAAGCAAACATATTGGTCAGCATCCCTCCAGGCTGTTCATATGATGGGGTTTACAGCTCACCCCCAGAGGACCAGAACTCTCCTAGGTAATATCTTTTATCTGGTATCTTTGAAAATATGTGGCCAGAATGAAGTTTAACGCTCTTGGCATATTACAGGCGTCCCGTTGCCCAATCATTCTGAATCCTAAACTCCCCGCAATACAGAATATCATTCATCTTGTTAGCCACACCTAATTGAGGATGCATGCCCATCCTTGCTTCAAACTTCTGGATGTACCAGCCAGACACGGAAGTGAAATGCACAAGGCTCTGTCCTCAGGGAGTTCAGAGTCCAGGACAGCTCAAGACAGTGGGATGGCCGTGAACTGCCTGCCAGAGGCCTTTAGATGCCTGAACTGCCATGGCTTTGATTAAATGCTTTGGGGTGGGTGCAGGGGCCAAGGGCACATACCATACCTACTGTAAAAGGCAATTATGGGTCCATTATTGACTTCTTCCTTGGGATACTCCTCTGGGCTCAATTTTATTGTGCTTAGTTCATATACCATCCTATATAAAATAGCCTGAGCCAACTTTAAATGGACTTTCTGCTTAACCTTCAAATTCAAAAAAGGAATCAATTAATCAGAACCCCTGCCTCCTCCTGTCCCCCTCTCCTTTCCCCCAAGCTATCAGGTTAATCCAGGATTCACAGCTCATTGAAACCTTCGACAGTAGCCGGAGGGCAGGAGTCAGAGTTTGGGGTCAGGATGTTATTTCACAGCTATCCCAAGGTCTGAGATATAGGGAAGGTCTCGTAACTCCTGAGGGCTTCTATGTTCCCCTAGAGTAAAACGGTGGTGATTATCCCAGTTAGTCTCAGAGTCACGATGAGGATCAATAACGTTTATAAAAGGCTCTAGAAAGACAGTATTGTAAAGGATTTACAAACACAGGTGGTATTGGCCACTTGGACAGGGCCTGGGGTTTTCCTCCCAAAATAAGTTTCCCGAACTGTGGTCTGGATGTCTGCCCGGCTATTACGCCAGGTCAGGAGATGCACAGTTAGGGTCCTCCTTTCTCTGACAGGCTTTCTTTTGCAAACCTTCTTTGGGTCAGGCTCCCAGCTTCCTTCCCTTCTCCATAAAGAATTCCCTCCTCCCTTCCTCAGTTCCTCATTGCTTGGGGCACTGTAAGCTTATTCCACCAATGGGGCTGAGACAATAGGTCAAATGGTTATAAAGCAAGTTGAAACCTAACTGCATCCCAAACACCAACATAAACCCCATATTAATTAATGAGTTCAATGTAACACGTGAAACTATTAGAAACACCAACTTGGTAATAGTTTTTATCTCTGATAGATGCCTTGTTGGGTCACTTAAATTTTTGTCTATTTTTCTGCTTTTCCAAATTTTCTGCAGTGTAGCACGTATATCTCCACAACATCCATGCGTTCAACACCAATTTACTGAGTGCCTACTAGGCGTCAGTCACGATTCCAGGCACTAGTGACCAGAACGGATGAAGCTAGAGTGTCCTTGGGGAAGCACAACGTCTAATGGACAGGCATGCAATAAACAAACAGACACAAATAATTAGATAATCACAAACTGGGATAAGTTCTGTGAACAGTGTCATAAATTGTTCGAAGGGGGAGTGGGAAGGATACTAACTTATATTAGGGTGTCAAGTAGGGTCTCTCTGTGAAGTGACCTTTAGAGCGACATGCAAAGGAGAAGGATGAATGAGTTGGTGAAGAGTATGAGTGGGGAGAGAGTTCCAGGGAGAGGGAACAGCCTGGGCAAAGGCCCTGAGGCACGAAAGAAGGTGGCCATGGTGTTTTTGAAGAACAGAAAAAAGACTAGCGTGGCAGCTGGCACACGTGAGCGAGGCAGAGGCAATGCAGAAGCGGAGGTTATGAATAGACATGAATTAAAGCAGACTTGAAATATCACTTCATGCCTATGAAGTGGTCAAATTTTTAAAAGATGACAGTATATAATTTTGCCAAGGGTTACACTAAAAGTGTTCATATCATTAAAAAATAGCATAATTATTTCATTGACAGCAATCTGTGAAATGCAGCAAAAGCCATAAGGACGTCTCTAACTTTTAATACCTTACTCCTTGAAATTCAGCCTAGAATATCATTCAAACAGAAGGTTACAAGGCAGGAAGATGGTGACATTTTGGAAACACCCAAATATCCAACAATACAGGAATTGTTAAGCAAATTTTGGCAATTAAGACTCTATGGGACACTAAGAAGCCATTAAAACAATGTTGAAGATTCCTTAAGAACACGTAAAATATTTACTTTATGGTGTTGAGTGACAGGCGGAGACATAGGACATGAGGCATAATTACATAAGAATGGGGTCAATGATTGAAAAGGAATATGTACTTACAAAGAAATTAATTGGTATATGAGATATATTTTCTATTTGCTTTGCTGTAGATACTGCATTACTCTTTTCAAGTACAAGGATGAGGAGGACAAAGAAGGAAGAACAGCAGCAGATACGACAGTAGCTGCAGCAACTGTACCTGCTTTTAGCCCTGGGCCCAGCTGGAAAAGGACTGGTGGGAAGAGTTACACGCTTCTAATGATTCAAGACATCCCCTGCTAGGGAAGTCTATACGGTGGATGGACATCCACTCGTTGGTGGGTCCCCACAGACCTTCCTGCCACAGCTCCACTTAAGATGCTCAAAATGACTGGGTCGAGCCAGCGGTGGGTATGATTTAGAAACCACCACTGACTGACGCTCTGGTTTCCTTGCTTTCTGGCATGCGCAGCCAATTCCTCCGCATCCAGCCAGCTTTGTGCTCCCTGACGCACAGGCTATTCCACTCTTAGTGTAATGAGGTCTCTGCATTCCAGAATGCCAGTGATGGGCAAGGCACCCTGGGATCTCCCTGGCCCTGACATAATTCTGGCTGAGGGTGCACGCCAAGCTCTTGAAATTGTCGGCCCTCCCAGATCCCTTTGGGAAGCGGCAAGTGGCTACCCTTTGTCCCTTGGACCCACTGCAGTGAAGATCTTAGGGTTTACTGGTGAGGAAGGCCTGGGCAAGGAGAGAGAGAGAGAGAGAGCCTCTAGGCTGTTAAATTGCCTGAAGCTCCAATCTACTAAGCACCTACTAAGTTGCAGGCGTTGTACCAGGCACTTACAGTTATACAGCCAGGTGGGGCAAGAGCAGGGATTAGAGTCAGACTTGATAGGCTCTAACCTCAGCCACTTCCTAGTAAGCTTCATGACTTGCAACAAAGTACTTAACCTCTCTAAGCTTTGGTAGTGACGGTGCTGATGGCCCGTACCTTCCTTTTTGGGGCTGCAAGCAGTTTCACTGCAATATTAGCCATCATTAATATTAATGACCCTTATTTCTATCCAGTGAGATAAGCAGTATAATCCCCATTTAACAGATGGGTAAATGGGATCAGAGAGGTTAAGCAAACTGCCCAAAGCTGTCTAGCATCCTAAGGGCAGAACCTGGATTCCAATTCAGATGGAGCTGTAGGGAGACTCTTCATCCGACGACCCCTTTCTCCATCTGAGCAGACAGTAAAGCTTGGTTTGCCTCCCAGGGCTCAGCAAATGTGCAACTGTTCTTGCACCTTCCAGGAATGTCAATGATTTACTAACTATGATAAAAATAATCTCTCACATTTATACAGAGTGCTTTAACATTTATAATAATCTTTCACGTTCACATTTGACTTTAAGGGGGAAACCTGCTTTCAAGTTGTATAAATTTTATATAACACAGCAAAACAAAGAAAACATTTACAGTGACCCATAATCTCATTTATGTATATATACACACATACGCACACATATATCCCTATAAATGTAAACATACACCATATATAGGGTATGTGTTGTCTGTACGTGTGCATGAGAGCCCATAGACTAAAATACATTTTTTAAGGGAGGGTTGGTCCCATTAAAAGAAAGCCTTTGGTCTCAGCTAAGATCTCTTAGCTGCCCTCCCTACACTCCCCCTTTAATGTTCACCTCAATGCAGAAGATGTGCAAAGACAGGACTGGACCTGAACTTGGGGACCTCTCCGGAAATGAGAAGAAATCTTTGCATCACCTGTAGGTGATCTGGGAGAGAGAGGAGAGAAAAATGGGAAAAATCCCTGCCCACTGAAAGGACTTTTAAGGCTGTGAAAGGATGTTGAGTTGTCTGCTGGTCAGCCCTGCAATGTCATCTCTTGCCTGTGCCCCTCCCCTCCTCCCAAGCATCAAGAGAGGTACTGCTGCTGCAGAAAACAGCCTGGTGCTCATGCAGCTTTGGGACAGCAGGAGAGAGGGGCCAGTTTCACTTCTGACCCCATTAGGACAGCCAGGAAAAACAGAGTGATGCTCTGCAACTCAGAGCAGGCAGTGAACAGGGGCCACAGGTGCTCCCCTGGGAATCTCCAGATGTCTTCGGGGGCAGGATCTGGAATGGGGGATTCTGCTCAATACTTCGTAGCTCTAACTGACAAATGGGCACCAGCTGAGAAATGGCCTGTGTATTTATATTTCAAAAAATTGGGACAGCAATTACACATGTGGTTTCGTAAGCTTTTTTTTTTTTTTTTAAACTTACCATAGCATGAACCCATGCCATTAGATATTCCCTGAAAACATGGTTTGTAATATCGGCATAGAATTCCACCGTGTGCATGCATAAAACTTTACTTAACTATGTTCCTACTGGGGCAGTTAGGTGATTTCCAAGTTTTTGCCTTTATAAATAATACAGTGATGACCTCCATGTACACGATTCTTTTTCAGCAGCTCTGATTAGTTTGTTAGAAAAAAAATGAGCAAATTGTCCTCTAAATACACTGTGTCAGCTAACCCACCTGCAGAAATGCTGCTTCCTTTGTCCTTGACAGCGCTGGTTATTATCACTTAAAAGTAGATATATTTTGGTAATCTTACAGGTTAAAATTCATTTATTTGATTATCTGTGACACTGGACATTTTAAATTTGTTTTTCACCATTCATATATTGTTTGTCGGTTACCTATTTATACCTTTTAGGCCTTTCTAAAAAAAAATCAGTGTGATGACATTTTTATTGACTTATTAGAGCTCTTTACGTGTAAGAATATTATCCCTTTTTTCTCTATTTTGTCACATAGTTTTCCACACTGTTTACCTATTTGCTTTCTGAATTTTGTTAGTATAGCATAGGAGATTTTTCTTCTTCTTCCTTTTTTACATAATAAATTTGTAAGCCATGACTCAATGGTGGATGCATTTCCTTGAATGAACTGTAATTCCTTCCTCATACAGAACAATATTTTCTTTATTTTCTTCTAGTTCTTGCTTTTTTCTGCTTTTAACTTCTTAATCGATCCAGAAGTTATTTATTAGCATATCGTGATATCTATGCAATGCATTCTATTTCAATTCCAAATTATTAACCAATTACAGATATACTATGTTTATATGAATTCTCCATGCAAATAAACTTTGAAAGCCAGTTTCACTCTATGTTGGATTATTTTCTGGGCTTTAACTTTTTTTTTTTTTTTTTGCGGTACCCGGGCCTCTCACTGTTGTACCCTCTCCCGTTGCGCAGCACAGGCTCCAGATGCGCAGGCTCAGCGGCCATGGCTCAAGGGCCCAGCCGCTCCGCGGCATGTGGGATCTTCCCGGACTGGGGCATGAACTCGTGTCCCCTGCATCGGCAGGCGGACTCTCAACCATTGCGCCACCAGGGAAGCCCTGGTCTTTAATTATTATAGCTATAATAAACACAGGTATTTCACAGTGAAATCCACCCCCCCGCCAAACCACCACTTTTAAAAGTGTTCTTCACTACACTCTCCTATATATTCTTTCAGATCAATTTTGAAATCACTCTGTCAAGTTCCAAAAAGAATCTCATTAGGGCTTTGATTGCAATTGTATTAAACCCATAAATTAATTTGGGGAGAACTGATATCTTCACAATATTAAACTTGCTAATCCAACAACATGATATATCTCTCCATTTATTCAGTTCTTGTTTTATCATCCTCGATAAAGTTTTGGGTGTGTGTTTTCATATAGTTTCTGCACATTT
This sequence comes from Delphinus delphis, assembly GCF_949987515.2. NCBI lineage: Eukaryota > Metazoa > Chordata > Mammalia > Artiodactyla > Delphinidae > Delphinus > Delphinus delphis. The sequence continues at coordinate 17,122,685 of NC_082697.1, read as the reverse complement.
CTTGGTTTTCTCCTAAGTATTTATATTTTAATTGCATTTGAGAATAGGATACATTTTGTTATTTTTTTATAATGGTGATTACTGGCATATAGCTATTGATTTTTGTTTATTTGCTTTGTGTCCGACCATAATACTGAAATCTCTTAGTAGTTCTAATAGCTTTTTTTTTTTTGGTTTAGTTTATTCTCTTAGGCTTTGAGGCTATAAGAACATTTTCTGCTAGAAATAAGAAAGTGCCTTTCCATTCCTAGCTTACCCAGAATTCTAATCTGTAATGAAGGCTGAATTTTTTCGAATTACTTTTCAGTCTCCCCGGAGAAGGTCAGATGGTTTCATCTTTTGACCCACTGATACGAAGCATCAGACCAATAGTCTTTCTAATATCCAACTTTTTTCATCGGTGCATTTCTGATCACGGTGCCTTATGCTTTCATTATGATGCTGGATTTCAGGGGTCATATGAGGAAGGGCTGGAGCTTTGCAGCTATGTAATTAGAAGTTCAATTCCCAGCTGGGCCACTTCGGCAGGTATATGGCCTTGGGTCAGTCACTTACCTTCCAGTCAGTGGAGGAAATTGTACCCACCCTCCTAGTGCAAGAATTACAAATAAAATAGTTACTTGTAACAAGCTCAATACAATGGCCCTCAGTGTGCGGAAGATACTCAAGCTACCATACTCAAGGGTAGCTGCTGTTTTCATTACTATAATCATCCATTTTCTTTGTGCTGTTATTTCAAGATTTCCATCAGTACAGGAATGACTGACCTCCAATTTTAATATATTTGGGGGCCATGTCTTTAGTCCAGCTAGCTTGATAAACAAACACTGTTGGCTTTTATTCTCATTAATACCTCTCTGTGGCTCACTTTTTCTTTAAACTCAACCTTCAAAGTTAGGAAGGACGGGGGAGTGTTTACCAGGGTGTGTTTGCTGACTTATTGTACTTCATCTCCCAGGTGGGCCTAGTTCTCTGGGGAGCGGAGGGTCGCAGAAAAATCTAAACGTAACAGGATGTTTAATAGGGCTTTTCTTGTCACTTTGGAATTTTACCCAAGGCTACAAAACCAAGAAGAGTAAGGAGTAAGTGCTGCCCCGTTCTACACAGAACAGCTAAGACACTTCCAGATGTCCCTTCCAGAGACTGCTAAGAGGTGTCCAACTGGACCCTCACTCTTTGCTCTGATACCACGCTCAGCCCATCCAGTAAGGAGACTGTACAGGCTGGGATGAAAGTCCCTGAGGTTGTGAATTGCAGGTGTAAAGTGAGAAAACTTTCTTTTCTCCTCCTCTTCCCTAAGCCAAGTGGGAGCGGGGTCTAAGGTAACCACTTGTAGGTTATGTGCAGTGGGAGGGAGGGGAGAGGGGCCACAGGAAGAGGAGATGGACATCTCGTGCCCTAGCAGATGCTTTGCTCCTCTGCAGACGCTTCTTGTCTCATGCAGCAGCTCCTGAACCAGGTGTGATGAGAAGAGGCCTTCCCTCCTCTTCACCCCCTTGGAGGTAACTCTCTCCAAGGTCCTACCCTCCAGGGAAGAAAGGAAGTGTCAAAGCAGCAGAGACACTGGCATGGGGGAGGGAGGGGAAGTAAAGGAACAGTCAGCTCCCCGTCTCCAAGTCATTTAGAGGAAGAGGTGGCCACAGTCCCTCTTCTGTGGCTGCCTTCAGTCAGGGATCAAGTGCACTGCTCGGGTGATAATGTCCCTTTGAGCATGGTATGGCCTGCATGGGAGACCTCTCCTCCCCTAGTTTCTCACAGTGTTAAGGAGTTCTCCGTGAATCTTTAAATTTTGCTTTGATTCTCGGTGGAATGGTGATTCTACTTCTACTGGCTAACCTTGCTGTGTTTCCCTAAGATTTATGGACCATCCCACCAAGATCATAGCAGATGAGTCAGAGGTCTGTGCTCATACCACCATCCTGCCCAGAAGGAAGTTTCCATTTACTTCGAATTCAGAGCCCTACGAGTTAAGCCAGGTTATGCTACCCCCACCTTACAGAGTGAAGCTGAGGCTTAGAGAAATGAGAAACATAAAAATAATAGCCTCACAATGCTCGTTACGGAGCTCTGTTCTATTTTCTAGACCCTAAATTCCTCTTTCCCTCTCTCTATCCCTCCACTCTGCCCTAGAACTGCAAGCTAGACTAAAAACACACCAACCTGAGGATGTTCACTGCAGAGGGTCAGGACTCACCTCTACTCCCTGTCTGCCAAGGCCTCATTCCCACTAGCCTTGGCCTCCCAGAAGACAGAAGGGTCTGGAAAGCATGCTTCTCTCTCTTACTTAAGACTGGAGACAGAATTATAAAAGGACAATTCCCATCTCCCCCTCCCGTATTATCAAGAACCACTGCAGCCTCCTCTAGGTCCTGCAGCCACACGTCAAAGACTCCGGAACACCTGCAGAGCCACTCATCAGAGCTTCTGAGTGAATCCACTGCTGAGAAAGTGAAGAGAAGAGCAACTGGAGAAATCCTCTACAGCAGGGTCCATGATGCTACAGTGAAGGGAATCTTCCCAGGCCTGAGATTATTTCTAAAAACTGTTCATTAAAAGGGGCTTCTGTGTCCTGGGTTCTCTGCTAGGCAGATAACGTGTCTCACTGAAGCCTCCCAACACAGTGGTACACTGTAATCTCTCACAAACGGAAGAAAAGAAACTGAGGCACCGACAGGAGAAGGAATTCACCCATGGTCACCCAGCTCACAAGTGCCAGCTTGAAATAAAAATCAGAATCTTTTTAGCTCTAAAGTCCCTCTTCTTTTCACTAAATTCTAATGACTACCCTCACTTCACTGAGCCCAGCAATTGGGATTTCTCTTTTTTATCCCCTTGGAGAAAAGAGCAGGGCAGACACATATCACTTCAAGTAGAAATCCATAAATATGTAAATAAAATATAATGTGCAATCAACCTCAGGTGGAGGCAATGGGAAGAGAGCTCTCCAAATCAGCGGTGCGTGTCGCGTGTCTGGCTGTATCAAGTTGCTTTTCACTTAGAGAGCCTGAACCCTGTGAGACCACGATGAAGTGGACTCCCAGGCAAGGGCCCTTTGATTTACAAGAGGAAGCAATCACAGGGGGATGTATGATCACTTGGCTTGCTGGACCGTTGAGGTGTGATTCCATAGCTATGATGTGAAGAGAGCTGCCCAGGGTCTGGCTGTAACACAGCTTTTGGGGAAAGAGATTTCTGGAGCATAAGAGAGAAAACTTTAGTTGCTATAGACCTGTTTTTGAGATGTGGAGGAACAGGTCACCCGAAAGTAAAACCAGAATCCAAAAGTGAGTGTTGCATGGAGGCAGATATGGGTAAAAATGAGGGAGAGTTTCTGAGTGATCATTTTAAGACATCAACAAGCAGGTGCTCGGGCCATTAAAAGCGGTACCTGCAGAAAAGATGCAGGGCCAGGTTGGACCAGTATGCTGTCTGCCCCTCTTTTCTTCTCACCTGCCTTCCCCACTTACTGACCTTGGGCCCTATCGTCAACGCCATTGGCCTTGGTTCTCCTTGTGGACGCCAGAGAGTTGATGCAAAGAGCCTGCCTACTGCCGCTACTCTTTCAACCTAATGGATACTCTCTGCTCCTAACTAGGACCCCATCCAGAGTTTTATGATAACTAGGCTAACACTGGGTAGTGAATAATAATAACCACCCAGGATCCCCAGCAGTGACCTGGTCTTCCATGGGAGAACATGAGCACCCCCATCAGAGGTGGCATTCGAGGTGAGACTGCATGGGCACCAGAGTGCCCCTCTAGGACCCAGCTCCTATGACTGGACGTCTGCTATTGCGTTTGTGCCAGAGAAAACCACCTGTTGCTCTAGACCAGAAAATCTCTGAGAGTCCAGACTACAGTATGATCATCGTGTTCTGAAATGGGATTTCCCATGGGATGATGAAACACAACAAAAGAATACGGCCCACCCTTCCAAATGCCAGTTAGTCCAGAGAAGTGGACAAGTAAGGCTTCCTGTTTTGATATCATTACTCATAATCATAACATCCATAACAATAATAGCAACAAATAAGGATTTGTTTCATTACAGGTATCCAAAGAGCGTTTTGAACTTTTCAAAGCACTTTGATGTACGTTATCATGTTTGCTCCCCAGGCTTACACCTCAGGAAAGATGGCGAATGATTCAACTGACCAAAAGGAACAAAATGATGAATAGAAGAAAAAAAAACGAATGGGGCATCTCAAGAGAATAGCATGAAGAAAGAGAATTAAACTGCTTTCATTGGTACAAAGATGTCCTTTTGATTTGCAAATCCAGGTGCAACCTGGTAGTTCTCCTGGAAGAAGAAGAGATAACGTTCTGGTCTCTCCTGAGCTCCAGGTTGACCTATACCACCACCTGCTGTGCAGCTGCACCTCAAATACAACATATTCAAACCTGGGCTGGCTTTCTCGCCCCTAAAGTGTCTTCTGTGTTTTCCATCTCAGAAGACAGCTCCATCACTCATCTCCCAGGCATCCAAACCAGAAGCCTGGGAGTGTCATCTATGGCTCTCTTCTCTTATCCTCACATTACTAGGTTCCTATCTGGTAAATCTGTCCAGGCTCTAGCTTAATTGGCTAAGGGTCTTATGAACTCTAGACTACTGGCCTGGGACACTGCACTGTAACTAAACTCTTGACAATCTCTCCCCTTAAGGGTTAGAACCTGCTCCCAGTGCCCCAAGAACCTACCTAGTGACCTGGCAGACCTGGCAGAACCAGAATCATCGCCACCTGCCCTTGCTGAATTGGGCCTCCTGGCATCTTCTTGATACCTGAGCTTGTAGCTTCCAGTTGCATGCCTCTGCCACCAGTACCTAGCACAGAGCTGGGCACATGGAAGGGACTCAGCAGATGTCTGATGAACAGGACTATAGCTGCAGTGCATGGAGGCTATTCACGCTCAGCTTGTCTCCATAGGTACCAGTCTCTTTATCACTCAGTCCCACCCTCAAGAGAACATTTGCAGAGGAAACTCCATCAAACCATGTGATGGAGAGTTCCTCAGGCCAAGAGATTCAGTTGTAAGAAGGTCATTGACTTGTGAGCTTCATCTGATGATTCTGTGCCTCAGTTTTTTCCCATCTACCTCTCAGAACTGCCTCAAGGATCAAGCAATATAATGGACACACTACCAAAGTGGCACCTGGGTATGACACTATACCAGTGGTTCTTAAATGTGGGTGTGCATCGGCATCCCTCAGAGAGCTCCTGACAGCACAGATCTCTGGCCTCCATCCCCAGAATTTCTGATTCACTAGGTCAGGGAACAGGGCCTGAGAATTTGCATTTCTAACGAGTCCCCTGGTGATGCCGATGTTTTTCGTTCAGGATAAAACTTTGAAATCCACTGCTCGAGATCATTTTAACAGCATTGCTCTTTCCACGCCAAACTTGTTTTTCTCCACAAAGTGTGCTATTTCAGTACTTGACTTCATGCTTTACTCTCTTTGCTGTTTTGTCGGAATCTTAACCCAGTCTGTAAATTCCTCTGGGCAGAAATTATACCTTCCACACTCCACACTCTCTCATTTTCTGTTTTGTAAAATAATGAGTACATTTCCAGTATGATTAATAATAGAATAGAGAAAGGGGGAAAAAACTCAGACTACCAACCCCAATAAACAGCCTCCACAAGTGGATATCAGCCCTGGAATTCTCTTAAAAATTAATTACGAGGCAAAGAACATTCTACTATCAGTAGCAGTGTGGAAAAGATGATTACCTCTTTGATGACACATTTTGTAAAATGTGGGTTATTCAAGATTTTAGGCATAACTTACTTAAACATCAATATTTTTTGAAATATAAAACCACAAACAGCATTTTCAACTCATAATTTTTATACTGATAGTCAGACAATCGTGTTTTCAACATGTAAAATCCATTACACAGCCACGGCAACAGTTTGCAATAGATTGTAAATTTTTATTGAGATGATCATCTTGCGACTGAATTTCAAAATGCGTTATATGATCATCAGCAAATAAGTCCATGGGGGCTGCTAAAGTGCTTTGAATATCATTTATAAAGATCAAAAACCCCGGAAACCCTGTAGAAAGAGAAAAGTCTCACCGGCAGGATCAAATCAATTATTTTTATGGATGAATACTGAATTGCAAAGCCGAGATAAGGTATTACCTGGTTTAATAACACATCCTTATGTCTTTTTAAAGTAGTAAGTTTTATAATCAAGTTTCAATGAGGAATTTTACCAAAGGCCTGTTTTTGAAACTAATCAAGAAAATGGCATCTCCGTTCATCGTGGTGGTTCAATAACATTCAAAGGAATATTCCCAAGCAAAGGAAATACTCACTAACTCTGGGTTACATGCTACCAAGACGCACTACTGAGATATTTAAGAATGGTTACACTCAATTCTGCTATAACGCTTACTTTGAAAATGCAAATGTCTTCCAACATGATTGCTATATTAGGGAACAATGTGAGGACAGCGTGAATTTCACATTTGCTATGTGAGATTTTGTACACAGAAACGCTAGTGAAGCAGAAAACCGCACCCAGCTGGACTGAGTCACATAGGAACACACAAGACGCACCCACCTCAAACATCTACCTGCTTCCTTCGTTCACTGTGTGCGTTACAAGCCACATTGATCCATACATGGTGTCACAACTTACTGCCACTTTCAGACAGTCCTCCTCCACCACTGCACAGTAGCTCATGGGCTGCAGCCTTCCTGATACCCACTTCCACAGGCAAACTCCAGGACGTTTCACGGTAACAGCCCATTTGTATTACAGTATTTATGCGTATCTTAGCCATTAACACGTGTACAATTGTGCAGCCATTTTTACTAGGTTCTTCTCTTTTTGGTGTGTCACTGATGAGTGCTGTATCCCAGCCCCATCTTCCCCCATAAGCCCAGTGGTTTTTACTGCATAACTTTGAATAGTGCAACAATTTTTAGGCACACGTATGTTGCATTATAGCAGAACTGTGTTTTACTTTTTTGTTCCATGGAAGTCACTGTGCTGATGGGTCCTTCTCTCCCCACCCAGAAGTCATCAAGGATTCCTTTTCCCTCAGAAGTCAATGGCTCATGTTGCCACTTCCCTGGTCCCCCACTGGGGCACCCCCAGCTCTGTACCACATGATCAAGGGCATTCGAGTCAGGGAACCTGAGGGCAGATCCTGAGTGTGCTGTTGGCCAATTCTATGACTTTGGATAAAACTTTAAAAAATACCGAGTCTCTATTCTTTCATTTATATATGAGATAAAAGTACTTACATCAAATGGTTACTTAGTTAAAATGAGATAAAATAAATAATGTGATTTGCAGCAAAAAACAAACAAACCCATAAAACACTGAGTCCTTTTAATTTCCTGAGTTGCATTTGAAGCCAGAACATCTCAGGGGTACAGTCAGGGGTATAATCCCAGACAACACCCCTTGTCAGAAACACCACAGAAGCCTAGAGCTCTTGCAGATCGATACAAAGAACACTCCCATACACAGCCCTAGTCAGCAAACTCTTTAGCAGCATCCGGAAACCTCAGAGAAACCGTTGGAGCCTGGCTGGAGGGAACACTGACCAGGAGCCTGTAGGGATGTAGAATCCAAAGGACCCTTGGACAGAGAGTCTCAGCCCAGACTCCTAAGTAGGTGCCAGAAACCCCCAAGGGACACAGAGGTGGGCGGCTCTCAGGAACTAAGGCATTTCCAGAATCCACTGAGAGACGCTTTCAGAACCAGGAGGCACTCAAGATGCAGCTGGTACCAGGAGCCCCTCAGAGACAGAACCAGAACCAGGAGCCCTCGGGGACACTATCAAAACCAAGAGCTCATTAGGGTCACAGGTCCAGCCCAGAGATCCTCAGGGCCAAAAATAAAATCAGGAACACCTGGCATACGCAACAAGAATCAGAACCACTCAGACACATAGACCAAATGAAGCCTCAGGTCACATGGTCAGAGCCACGAGCCCCCAGAGATACAACCAGAGCCTGGAACCTTCAGAGACACAGCCAGGAGCTCTCAGAGAAGCAGGCCCAGGAGCCCTGAGAGACACTGTCAGCACTAGGAAGGCTCAGACACGCCAGTGGCACCAGAAGCCCTTGGAGAGAGGGAACCAGTGTCCCGGGAAACACTGTCAGGACCAGGAACCTCTCCATGACACAGCTAGAGTCAGGTGCTTCCTAGACTCCCAGTCAAAGCCAGGAGGTCCCCAGAGATGCCTCTGGAGCCTCTAAGGCAAGACCAAAACTCTGGTGTTTTTTTTTTATCACAACAGGAAGCACACTCATACCAAAGTGGAGGAATTACTGTCACGGGAGCAATCACTCCCAGCAACTGCCCAACCTCTCAAAACGGAGTCAGGAAGAAGAGTCCTACCTGCACACTTGGTTCTGGTGGTGAGGGGAGGCCCTGGTGGTCCCGTGCCCCCTTCCCCTGGTCGCGTGAGCAGTACCCGGATCTCATACTCCACATCGGGGTCCAGGTGCCACAGCTTATAGTTGGGAGAGTCGACGATGTGGGTCTCTGCCCAGGTGCCGGTGGTGGTGCGGTACTCCACCTCCTTCAGGATGATGGGGCCGTCTCCAATGATGGAGTTGGCATTCGGCTTGATCCACAGGTATGTGGCCCCCACGGCCAGCAGCTCTGGGGGGGCGATGGGTGTGGGAGGCTCTGAAAGACAGGAATCAGCAAAGGATGTCAGACCCAAATGGTTTACAGAGCAGACTCCAAACATGTGAGGACGAAGGACAGAATTCCGGACAGCCACAGAAAACAGCCCAAATCCCTTTCTCAACCCATTCACGTCCTACTTTAATTAAATCATTGTATGTAAATACCTGAATCAGCATTTCTTAAGTAACTATATTCAACACCTACTGTATCTCCTTCATTTAAAGAAAGGAAAGAATGATGGCCATTGTGAGCAAAAGATTATTCTTGAACACGGCAAAGATGCCTGGGGCAATAGTCTCTTTTCTATCCTCAAATGAGAACCCGCCTTTACTAAAGTGGAGTTTGGTTCAAAACGCAGGAGAGGCAGGAGTTTACAAACATTTCTTTTATAGGGACACGTAGATTGTTAGTGGATGTTCTTCCAAATAGTGATAGGAGCCTAAGTAGCAACGGGATGATGGCATAGCAGGAATTCAGCTTCTTCCTCAACCCTAGCGATCTCCTCCATCAGAAAGAGGGGCACTGGCCACAGTGACCCCAGTGGGAATCAAGGGTCAAGGGAAAAGTCATGCTGAGTAATCTTGGATCTCCTATGCGTTGCCATCTCTCTTCCATTAAGTTCTGTAACTTCAGCTAAACAGACCAGAATTGCAGCAAAGCATGAATGGTGGCCTCTTTCCGGCAATTTTTAGCTCACTGGCAAATTATCATTTACTTTATCCTCATTTACCAGAAAATCTCATCTGCAACACTTTGTGTAATTCTTGGGACATTATCACCTCCGTTTTAATGAATTAAAAAACAGAACCCAAGTGATCAGTTCACCTAACCAAGACAGTGGAGCAGGTAAGGCAGGATGGGACCCACATCTGATGCCTTTCAAGACTAGCTCTCCCTTTGGAAAGCTGTTTGCCTCTCGATACCCATTTTGTACAGATCAATGTGGATATATTTATTTTTATTTGTAGCAAAAAATGGCAGTGGGACAACAATAAAGAAGTGAGAAGAAAGAGAAGACAGGCCCCCTTCCCTACCACCCAATATAATCACCAGTTTTATTTCTCCATGTCCCATTCCAATTTCTATGCGTATAAACCATATTTTTGTGGCTACAGTAACACACAGACCCAATGTAGATTTTCTCTCTTTCCCTCACTTATTAGATCCAAAGGACTTTGTTTATATACTATGTGGATTCTACCATCGTTCTCTTTAATAGTGATAGAACGATCCATCAGATAATTACACTAATTATTCTCTGATTGTTGGGCACGAGTTGTTTGCTGCAATGAACATCTCTGTGCAAATGATTCCAGTCCATCTCGTCTCATATTTTCTTAGGACCAACTTCCAGGAAGGGATTATCTATCGAAGGGTATGAACAAGTTATTGATTCTTGGAGTAGAACTAGGAAGTGAAGGGTGGGGAAGGCATTTGGGGGTGGAGTACAACTTAGCTGTGCTCAAGAACTTTTGGAGAGCCTCTGAGCTATTCAGGTGGCTAAGGCAGGTATGAGTTTCAGTTTGGAACTCAGGTGAGAGCTCTGGGATAGATAGGGCTCATTCAGTGTTTTCTTTCTAATTAATTATCTAGCAACAAAGATTCTCCTGAAAGGGAATAATCATTATGAAGCAGAGGTGGACAATATTTTCTCAGTGCGACTCGAAGCAAATCTTCAGGGACGAGTTCAGATTGCCTCTATTATAGCCTGCCATTTGGTCAGAGAAGGAAATTAAGCAGATTAGTCAAGCTAGATGCTTTTCTTTACAAAGCCATGGAGGTTATTACTCAAGGCCTTGTTATCTCAAAGGTGTTTGCAGATTGATTTTTGGATAATTTGTTCCACGTAGAGAAGTTGGCAGGCAGATAATTTCTGGGCTCATCCTCTGTGCATTTTAAATATATAGACCCTTTGATCACCATTATCAACTCTCCAGAGTTCCCATCAGTCTCCAATGAGGCCCCACGGGTGATATTTCATAGCTCTGTGATGACTCTGTCCAATTCCTTAGTATAATTATTCACAGACCAGCTCTGGACAGAATTAAGATCAGCAGGCTTTAATACTTTAAGGCTTGAGCAAGTGGCTACATTAAACTCTCTTCCACTGACTTTCCACAATGGTTTCTTCTCTCCTATTTCAGGCATTAGCGGTAAACTGCTGACCACCAGAAAGAAAACAAAGCATCAATCTTTCCAAATGTTTAGTCCCTTTTCATGTATTTCTGAAGGTAGGTGCAAGTATAGTAACCAACCTCGAGGATATAAATGTCTCCATCTCAAATGACAAACTAGTTTACACGTCCATGTGCAGACTATCCTTCCCTCTGACCCCTCAAGAACTGTCAGGAAGTACATCCTAGTGTTCCCTGTACTTGGCACCAAGAGGCCATCAGATTATTCTTGTTTTTCCTGTTTGTAGTAACTTATAGATTTATAAATGGCATTCTTTAGAAGCCACACGTACTAGTGTTCAAAGAGAAAAAAGCAGGAATGAGACACAGAATGATTTTTTTGGTAGGTACCACCTTTTTAAATAATGCACAGAAAGACCGTGTTTACCTGTATCAGTTGTCCTCTCTGAGATGAACTGTTCAGACGGACAGTGCAAGAACTCTATGAAGACACCTAATCCAACCACCAGAGTCATCAGACAGGAAACCAAGGACCAGGGAGAGCCCATGAAGCTAGAAGGAGGTGTAGGCAGCTTTGGAACTCAGGGCCCAGGTAGCACTCCCGCCCATCGTTTTCTCCTCTTGTACTTGAGATGTTTAAGCAATTAACCAGAAAGATCATTGAAGGAAGTCTGTAAGAGTAGTCTTTAACTTTGGTTGATACAAAGGACCTTATGAAAATGTGGTGAGAAGTTCCAGACTTTCCCCAGGGAAAGGCACATAAGCCTACTACTACCTAGAGTTCTGTACATCATTTCAGGAATTCACGAACCCCTTCTGAAGCCCCTACATGAACCCTTGAAGAGTCTATGCTGCAAATAAAGGAAATCCACAGAGATTCTAATGACAGCCCACATGCCCCTAATAGCTGACACTTCTCTGGGACCCTGACCCTTTGTTGCAGGGACTAAAGGCTGGGATCACAATCATGTAAGGAAATGGAACTTGATGTAGGGGTCATAGACCTAGTACTTCCAGGCTCCAGGTTCCCAAGCGTTTGGGTGAAAATCAACATGCTAAGATTTCCCCAGGACAATGCCAAGTAAATGTCTAGGTTCCCATGACTATGACCCACCCAGCACATTCACAGATTCAACATCTGGACTAAAACATTTGAAGGAAAAAAACATGATTCTACCCATTTAATGTTATAACTTAGGTAGAAATCTTCCACAGAGGCTGTCTTAGTAGCTTGGGTTGCTATAACAAAACACCATAGACTGGGTGGCTTACACAACAGACAGGTATTTATCACAGTTCTGGAGGCTGAGAAGTCCAAGATCAAGGTTCCAACAGATTCAGTGTCTGGTGAGGACCCTCTTCTTGGTTTGCAGACAGCTGCCTTCTTGCTGTGTCCTCACATGGTGCTGGTCTCTTCCTCTTCTTACAAGGGGATTAATTCCATAATGGGGACTCTGCACACACGACCACATCTAAACCTAATCAGCTCCCAAAGGCCCAACTCCTAATACCATCACATTGGGATTAGGGCTTCCACATATGAATGGGCACAGGCCATGTTTTCAAATCCATCTTTCTGTGCATGAAGGGCTTTGTCTAATTGTGGGGTCTTGAGATGAACGACCTGGCAGAGAGAAACTCCCTGTGAAAGAAACCCCAACTGGTGTGTACTCTGTGCCTCTCACGTGCCAGACGGAGTGCTGAGTGTGTGCAATTTAGTGGTGAAAAGAAATACAGGTTGTCTGTACCCATGGACTCACGGGGTAAGGCAGCCAGTTAAAGAGGCACTGACAATAATGTGGAATGAGAGTCACGATGGGGCGACGGGAACAGTTATGAGGCCTGTGAAGGGGTCTAATCTAGTCGAGAGCTTAGGGAAGCTCTTGCAGAGAACATTTGGGCATGATCCATGGGGCCAGAAATTCACATTAAGTCTGTGAGCAAAGGGACTGTCCTAGGAATCCTGTAGTTCTGAGTTGCTTGGTACCACCCAGAGCCAGACTGGTAAACAATTTTTTAAAACTATGTACTCTGCACACCTATTCATTCACTCGTTATATAAACATCGAGTATCTGCTTCATGTCACACTCAGTCCTAGCCACTGAGGATACAGCGATAGACGAAACAGACACAGTCCTGCTTGCCAGGGGCTCACATTCCAGCTTTCGCTCAAGGACTGAGAGAAAGAGGAATAAGGAGAGAAAGAAGTTAATTCAGAAGCTGCTGAAGAGGAGAAAATCATAGGACAAGCCAGGCCTAGGGTGATGCTTGGATCAATCAACTGATACACATACACACAACAGAATGCTACGCAGCAAGGGGAAGGGAACAAACAACTGATACTCACCATGGACAAATCTCAAAAGAAAATGATGTTGTGCAAAAGAAGACAGAAAAGAAGAATGCGTAATGATTCCATGTATATGAAAAGTTCAAGAACAGGCAAAACTGATCTACGGCGATAAAAGCCAGAATTACAGTTACCTGTGGGAACAGGTGCTGACTTGGATGAGGCATAAGAGAACTTTCTGGGGTGTTAAAACGTACTCCACATTGACTTGCGTGATTAAATAGTAACAACCAGAACCATGTTAACGCTGGTGGGGTGATTTCCTGGAAGGAGGCTTAAGAAAACTTTCTGGGGTGATAAAAATGTCCTTATCTTGACTAGAACTGTGTAAGACTCATCAAACTGTACACTTAAAATATAGGTATTTCGCTGTATGTAAATGATACCTAAAAAAAAGTCTAAGAAGAACAAACAAAAATATGGCTTGCCTGTAACCCAGCAGGTGGGTTTGAATTAAGAAGAATGCCACAAAATCTTACTTGGAACTGAAGCCCAGAGTATTTGGAGGGAATGAGCCTTTAATCCCGTATCATTTCTGTCCACACAATTCCATCAGCATCATCAGATGCTTGATTCCCGTGAGCTTTCTTAACAAGAGGTTGTTCAGGCACACATCAGTTCTCATTCATGAGTCTTTTCACATATGAAACGACCAAGCCCTCTCTTTACCTGGTCCCACGCCATCAGCTGTGTGGAGCCAGGAGGAAGTGTTTGACATCCGATGGCCCTCTCTGCTGACAAAGGTTGGAACCAAATCAAGAGGGAGGGAGCCTGGTTTTCAGGGAGATGAGATCTGAGTTGGGAGATGGCTCTGGCCCCCTCTAGCCGGGAATAAAAGCACTCTGAGGACAAGAACCCCATGGACTATCATCCCTGAGGCCTGGGCAGCAACTGACCCCGACCGGTCAAGCCTCTCCTTGAACATGTAGGTGGCGAAGGGACCCCTTAGTGCAATTATCCTTCATCCTCAGCAATCTCCAGCCCAATTCTGTCTTTCTCTTTCCTGCTGTGAGCACGTATAACGGTTTGACTCCCCGGAAATTCCTACAGAGAGCAACAGGGCTTCCAATAACTGGAGAGCAAGCTTTGCGATTATGTATTGTCTGCTCCAGACAGAAATCAAATATTTTGAGAAAAACTGAATGTTAGTAAGATGTGAAGTGAGCCCTGAGACATGTTTAAGGTGAATACAGTCTGGCCTCTGACACTGTCTATCACCCTGTGCCTCCCACTTGATCACCTTTCCAACCGCATTGCACTTACTGACCCACAAGAGTCCATGGGAATACTCCACCCTACCCCGCCTGCCAACATACCACACATACCCACAGGCTATTTTATCATTCCCACATCCACACTTTTGCACACATTTTCTCCCAACTGCAACATCGTTCCTTTTGCTTTGAACCAAACCATGCCCATTTTTCTTTTCAATTCTGCTGCATAGACCACAAGGCTAGGCACAGAGTAGGTATTTCAAAAGCACCATGATGATTAGATTATCTACCCACTGGCATGCAATACTTTCATAAAATAAGGCACTGACGATCAAAGAGGAGAAGGGAATCTAGCTTGGGGCCGGGGTCTGCGTTTCTTTGTCTTTCACCACTAGTCAGCTGTGTGACCCTGGACAGACCACCCAGTCTTAGTGGTTCTCAGTATTTTCATCTTTAGAATTAAAGGTGGTTCAAATTATAAAAGTATCTGAATTTTCTGCCAAGGACCATAGGGATTCTACGTGGCTATGTTTACTGACTCTACCCTGGCTGTGCTGTCAGTAGGAGACTCCACTGTCTCAGTCATCTCTGGCCCATGAGGTCCCCGAGCAGAAGACATAATAAGTAGATACAGCATCCAATCCAGCAGTCTGTGCCAACTAGAATTAGTCTTTGTGTCCTAGCCTAACATATGGCCAAGGTTCAAGAAATATTTAATGTCTCATTTTATTGGACAGAGAAAATACTGGACAAGTTTTCCCAAAATAAGAGGTCGAGGTGGCAAGGAAGGGGTGAAAAAGAGAAAGGAGAGTGGCAGAGAGAATAGTGGATGGACATCCAAGCTGGGAACTGGATGTATTTGGGAGAAGGCATCAAACAACTGGAACAGAACAATAATCAAAGACATAGCTAAAAAAAAATTATTTGAACTAAATGAAGGTCTGAGTTGGTGGACGAGAAAGACCACAGTGGGTTGCAGGAAAAATCAATGACAAGACTCAAACTTAAGCACATACTGGCAATACTTTGAAATAGCAGACTAAAGAAAAATTCCCACAGCATCTAGACAAAAACAGATCTCCAGCAAAACAAAACAAAAAGACTAAAAAGTCAGTTTCCAGAGTTCATCATTTCAATTTGAAACACTGGGATATAACAGTGAAGGTGATAACAGTAATAAGCATCACAAACGACAGCAGCAGCAGTTAACGAGTTCTGCACATTTTTGATGTACCTGTCACTGTTCTTAGTGCCTTAAAATATTAACTCATTTAACCTTCACAGCAACTCTATGGGTAGCCAATACTATGATTCACGTTTTTCTGAACAGAAGAAAGAGATGCAAAAAAAAAAAAAAAAAAAAAAAAAGAAGGGAAAAGGGCCTCCCTGGTGGCGCAGTGGTTGAGAGTCCGCCTGCCGATGCAGGGGACACAGGTTCGTGCCCCCGTCCGGGAGGATCCCACGTGCCGCGGAGTGGCTGGGCCCGTGAGCCATGGCCGCTGGGCCTGCGCGTCCGGAGCCTGTGCTCCGCAGAGGGAGAGGCCACAACAGTGAGAGGCCCGCGTACCGCCAAAAAAAAAAAAAAAAAAGAAAGAAAGAGATGCAGAATAAGTAATTTGCCCAATGCCAGACGACTAGTAATTTAAAGAACCAGGCTTAAGGCCAAGGAAGCCTTACTTGGGGGCTCTGCATTCCCAACCACAATAGTATAACACACACACAAGGTTTTAAGAGGATGTTTCATGTCCCAAGAATTTTATAGCCAGCTAAGTTGTGGTGCATTAGGAAAGCCAGTAGATAGACAATTTCAGATTCTGAAAAATGCAGAAGACATATTATCTACACACCCTTCCTTGGAGAAAAATTACTTGAAAATAGACCCTAGTCCACACTGGGGTGAGTCGAAATCATTACCTCTAGGATGGGGGAACTGGGATAGCAAAAGGACAGGTCCTGTGGGATAATTACTACCACAGGATTCTTCTTTCTCAGAAAAGAGTCTAAAAGAGAATCACTGCCTCATGCCAGACCAAATGGGAGACAAAACCCAAACTTAAAAAAAAAAAGACAGAAATCCCAATGGCATTTAGATTGTGCTTAAAAGCAAACAACTTCACTATGAATGGTTAACGCTTGCTTTGGCAATAATTCTGAAAATGGACACAAACAATTTCTCTGGATAATTTCTCCCTTAGACAAGACTCTCCAAAGGTACAGAAGTCCAATATTAACTAAATTAAAATGAACCCAAAAAACCCCACCTACCTATGCCTCTTAAAATGCCTAGCCATAAACAGACCAAATATTGGTGTTTTCCTTAGGGTTGTGAGGAAATGAGTACTGTTTTCTTTTTTGTGTGTTTCTACAAATGTCCTCTAATAAACCTGAACTGGGTGTTTATTCCAAAGACAAGCATTTTACTTTTTTTGTGGGGGAGGGGTGGTTAAAAATGTTTATTATGATAAAATATATATGACATAAAATATGTCATTTTAATCATTTTCAGTGTACAATTCAGTGTATTAATTATATTCGCACTGTTGTGCAACCATCACCGCTCTGTGTTTCCAAATCTTTTCCATCACCCCAAAAAGAAACTATAAACATAAGACAATATCTCCCATCCCCCTCTTCTCCCAGCCACTGGGAACCTCTACTCTACTTTCTGTCTCTATGAATTTGTCTACCTAGGTATTTCATATAAATAGAATCATACAAAGTTTGTCTTTTTGTCACTGCCTTATTTCACATAGCATATTTTCAAGTTCATCCATATTGTAGCATATATCACAAATGTATTCCTTTTCATGGGTGAATAATATCCCATTGTATGTATAGACGACATTTTGTTTATGCATTCATTTGTTGATACACACTTGAGTTGTTTCTACATTTTGGCTACTGAGAATAATGGACAACGAACACAGGAGTCAAATTGACTTTTTTTTTTCTTTTCTTTTTGTGGACATATGTTTTTCTTTCTCTAGAAGTGAATTGCTGGGGCATAGGGAAGGTGTACATGTACCTGTTTTTTTTTTTAATAGATCTTTATTGGAGTATAATTGCTTCACAATACTGTGTTAGTTTCTGTTGCACAACAAAGCAAATCAGCCATATGCATACACATGTCCCCATATCCCCTCCCTCTTGAGCCTCCCTCCCACTCTCCCTATCCCACCTCTCTAGGTCATCGCAAAGCACCCAGCTGATCTCCCTGTGCTATGCGGCTGCTTCCCACCAGCCAACCGTTTTACACTCAGTAGTGTATATATGTTGATGCTACTCTCACTTTGCCCCAGCTTCACCCTCCCACCCCTTGTCCTCAAGTCTATTTTCTATGTGTACCTCTTTATTCCTGTCCTGCCCCTAGGTTCTTCAGATCTTTTTTTGTTTTTAGATTCCATATATATGTGTTAGCATATGGTATTTATTTTTCTTTCTCTGACTTACTTCACTCTGTATGACAGTCTCTAGGTCCATCCACCTCACTACAAATAACTCAGTTTTGTTCCTTTTTACGGCTGAGTAATATTCCATTGTATATATGTGCCACATCTTCTTTATCCATTCATCTGTCGATGGACACTAAGGTTGCTTCCATGTCCTGGCTATTGTAAATAGAGCTGCAATGAACATTGTGGTACATGACTCTTTTTGAATTATGGTTTTCTCAGGGTATATGCCCAGTAGTGGGATTACTGGGTCACACAGTAGTTATATTTTTAGTTTTTTAAGGAACCTCCATACTGTTCTCCATAGTGGCTGTATCAATTTACATTCCCACCAACAGTGCAAGAGGGATCCCTTTTCTCCACACCTTCTCCAGCATTTATTGTTTGTAGATTTTTTGATGATGGCCATTCTGACTGGTGTGAGGTGACACCTCATTGTAGTTTTGATCTGCATTTCTCTAATGATTAGTGATGTTGAGCATCTTTTCATGTGCCTCTTGGGTATCTGTATGTCTTTCCTTGTTGAAATGCCTATTTAGGTCTTCCACCCATTTTTTAACTACACTGTTTTTTTGATATTGAGATCCATGAGCTGTTTGTATATTTTGGAGATTAATCTTTTGTCTGTCGTTTCATTTGCAAATATTTTCTCCCATTCTCCCATTCTTTTTGTCTTGTTTATGGTTTCCTTTGCTGTGCAAAAGCTTTTAAGTTTAATTAAGTCCTATTTGTTTATTTTTGTTTTTATTTCCGTTACTCTAGGAGGTGGGTCAAAAAAGATCTTGCTATGGTTTATACCTAAGAGTGTTTATCCTATGTTTTCCTCTAAGAGTTTGATAGTGTCTGACCTTACATTTAGGTCTTTAATCCATTTGGAGTTTACTTTTGTGTATGGTGTTAGGGAGTGTTCTAATTTCATTCTTTTACATGTAGCTGTCTAGTTTTCCCAGCACCACTTATTGAAGAGGCTGTCTTTTCTCCAAGACAAGCATTTTAAATAAGTAAAGTGTTCTTATATGTTGAGCTTTTCTAACCGGGTGGGACCTCTGTTGGGGTTCTATGCCCTCCACCACTAGGAGTATTTAACAGTCAACCTCCCCTCTCACCTGCCCAGGTAGCAGGTACCAGGTACCAGAAATCAAGAACCAGAACCGTGTCCATCTGCCAAGCCAACTCCCCACCCATTGCTCCTAACAAGGAGAGACCCTGGCCGCTTCTGGCACTGCTCAGAGGTCTCCACCATAAGTTGAGACTTGATTTCCGAATGGTCCTCTCATCATAGCAACTATTATTTTATAGTACTTTACCTGCTTCTTCGTCACCTTTCTTCCTCCGGTGACCCCACAAAGCAGACATTTTACAGGTGAGGAGACCACAAGGCTCAGCTACGTTAGGCAGCCTGCCTAATCTCACACAGTGAGTGAGCAGAGCTGCGTTCAAACCCAGGCCTTCTCAAAGTCTGCACTCTTTCCTCAACGCTGCACAGACCCTCTTTGTGCTGCAAGTATTGATACGAAAAGCGTGCTTCTATGTCAGCTCCCCAGCCTGTCAATTCAACAGAATGAAAGTGCTCACTAAGGACTAGCTGCGTGCCAGGCACTCTGCTAAGGACTTTACCTGCATCATCTCGTTCAATCTTCTGGCAGGGGTTATTATCAATCCCATTTAAAAAACATTAATTGTAAAAATCCTGAAGCTTAAGGAGGCTAATGGCTCACAATTACAAGGCTAGTAAGAAGAGGAACCAGGATTCAAACTTAGGAAGATCCCAGAGCAGCGCTCATAACCACTACATGATACCATCTCCTGCTACTAGGATCCCCACAGCTGAGGAAGATGAAGTGATTTATCTTTCAAGGCCACAGAGAAGTGGTTTTGGTGAGAAGGAGAAGCCAGAGTCGGTAACTAGCCAGTACTCTGTTAACCCAGCAGCAGCATGAGTCAACTGTCAGGGAACCACAGATGTGGAAGATACACGGGAAGTCATCGAACGCTCCCCGCCGGATGCAGAAGTCCCTAACATTAGCTATGACTAGTTGTCCACACAATTGGTGAAGAGTTTTAACGGTGAGATAGTACTTTGAAACACATACCAGAGGTCTTCCTCCATCTGCTGTCCACCAGGGTGTCATACAGGCCTCCAAGAGTGGGCCTCTCCCTACCTTTCCAGGTTCCATGGTTACTAAGCTCCCCTGAACCCACAGCTTTACGTACAAGCGACGCAGAGGTAGCAGGAGGTGCTTTTGTGCTGGTCTCTCTGCTGGAACGCTCTTCCCCTTCTTCAGGTGACTCACCTTTTCTTGTCTGTCAAGAGTGAGCTCTCATTTTTTTTTTAATGAACTTATATACAACACAGAAATAGACCCACAGACATAGAAAATGAACTTAGGTTACCAAAGCAGAAAAGGGGAGGGGGGAAAAATTAAGAGTTTGGGATTAACACATACACACTACTATATATAAAATAGATAACCAACAAGGACCTATGCACAGGGAACTATACTCAATATTTTGTAACAACCTATAAGGGAAAAGAATCTGAAAAAGAAAAAAAAAGCATATAGAGAGATAGATATCTGAATCACTTTGCTGTACACCTGAAACTAACACACCACTGTAAATCAACTATACTTCAATACAAAAATAAAATTAAAAAACATGCTGGTTCTAAAGTTAAAAAAAATAAGAAGTAAGTTGACTTCTGTGGGGGAAAAAAAAAAAAAGCGTGAGCTCTCCCCTGGGATGCCCTCCTAGCTGTGTTCTCTGTGCTCCAGCATGTCTTAGCCCAGGGTCCTAAGAAGCAGAGCTTGAGACTAAGATTCTGTGCAGTGACTGACTGGAGGAGAGTTCTCAGAAGAAGGCAGACTATGGAAGCAAGGATGCGATTTTGGCTGCAGACTAGGTCATCCTGATTCCATGGGCGTTCTGCAGCACAAAATGCACCACTTCATGGCCCCTCATTGAGGCAAGGGGGGCAGCCTTTTGTATCCCTGTGTTATTAATTGGATATGGGCTGCCCTAGGGGTGCAGGCATTGCCCCTCTGCCAAGCAGCTCCCCCGTGGCCACAGACAAGTGTCCTGATTTCCTAGGACTTCTGTAACTAGGTACCACAAACCGGGTGGCTTAAAGCAACAGACACGTATTGCCCCGCAGTTCTAGAAGTGAGAGGTCTGAAACCAAGGTGTCAGAGGGGACATGCTCCCTCCAAAGGCTCCAGGGAAGCATCTTTCCTTGCTTCTTCTGGCACCTTGCTACCGATGTTTGATCCCGATCTTGATTTTCCTTGGCCTGGAGATGCATTACTGCAATCTCTGCCTCTGTCTTTACATGGACTTCTTCCCTGTGTGTGTCTCTACGTTCAAATTTCCCTTTTCTTATAAGGACTCTGCACGTACTGCATCAGTGCCTTCCTTCCTTTTCCTGCCTCACTTCCCATCCACTCAACCAGTGTTCCCTTCAACTTCCAAATAAACTATTTGCAAACCCTTGTCTCAGGGTGTTCTCAGTTTGGAGAAATTCAAATTAAGATATTTTGAAGGCTAGGACAACTTACTTAACCTCTCTGTGCCTCAGTTTCCTCATCTGTAAAATGGGGGCAACACTAATACCTCCCCCATGGAGGGTGCCATGAGGATTACGTAAGGTATTGCAGTCAATACCCTTGGAAAAGTCCCAGTACATAACAAGCGCCCTGTGTTAGCTACTGTTATCTTCCTCATCCCAACCAGCAGTCGGTGGAGCTAGTCAGCAATGGGTGGGAAACAGCTGGTGCCCCCATTTTGTGCCCCCCATAGAGAGACACAAAGATCACATTATAGGCATTTCCCTCGCTGTGTCAGAATGAAAAGGGGCCACAGTCCTCTCAGTGTGTACTCCTGCCAGCTCTTCCACAAGCAAATACATTTACGAGCTCAGCCTCGGTCTACTTCACACAGTCGTGCTGCAACCCATGAAGTCATTTAAAAATGCATAATTCGGCAGGGACTTAGCGCCAGGAGAAAGTTTGTGATCTGCAACACTCTGTCTGCTCCTGGCTCCTCTCTCTCCCCCACAGCCTCGACGTTTTTGAGATGACTCTTTGCTGGGTCACTTCCCAAAATTAAGAGCGGAGTCATCACTCTAGAAGGGCCTTTCTTTCCTCACCTGCTAATCAAGAGTCCTAAGAAAGTATGAATCAAGAGTCTATCTCCCCCAGAGAGGGGCCTAGGAGAGCCTGGGTTCCACATCTTCAGAATCAGATGCCCCTGTAGCACAGAATCTTTTTGGAGGTACTAGAGGAAGCTGGCCGGGCCCCCTTACAAATGTGGTACCATCTGTGGAGCCTCCCTCCTCAGAGGTCCTAGCATCAGCCCGGCAAGGCCCCTCCTCCAGACTCCTAGGTCCCACAGCCCCACCTATTCGCTTCTGTTACCCTGACCCTAGCTGCTTCCTTTATCTCCTGGTTATTTTTGTGTCCCACATTTGCTCCAGCAATCTTCCAACACTTGTGTATTTCCCTTCAATAAAAACCGTCTGAGGGACTTCCCTGGTGATCCAGTGGCCTGGCTCCATGCTCCCAATGCACAGGGCCCGGGTTCAATCCTTGGTCAGGGAACTAGATCCCACATGCCACAACTAAGAGTTTGCATGCTGCATCTAAAGTTCCCACAGGCTACAACTAAGAAGCCCGCATGCTGCAACGAAGAGCCCGTGTGCCGCAACTAAGACCCAGCACAGCCAAATTAATTAATTAATTAAAAACTCTCTGAAATATCTAGCATAGTTTGGGGTTTCCTTCCTCGACCCTGACTGATACAGGTAGATATTATAGTTACCTTCATTTTGCATATGAGGAAATGAAGGCACGGAAGTTAAGTAACTTGCCCAAGGTCATGCAGCTAGGATGTGCTGTCACTGGGATACCCAGCTGCCCTGCTCCAGTCTGTGATCCTAACTGATGCACGCAAGTGCCTCAGTGTCCTCAACACCCCAGTCAGCCAGAGAGTGAGGCAGCTAGATGGGAGCCAAGGAGAAAAGGTCTTTTTTTTTTTTTTTTTTTTTTTGCGGTACGCGGGCCTCTCACTGTTGTGGCCTCTCCCGCTGCGGAGCACAGGCTCCCAACGCGCAGGCTCAGCGGCCATGGCTCACGGGCCCAGCTGCTCCGCGGCATGTGGGATCCTCCTGGACCGGGGTATGAACCCGTGTCCCCTGCATCGGCAGGCGGACTCTCAACCACTGCGCCACCAGGGAAGCACGAGAAAAGGTCTTTTGTTCAACAAAAAATGTAGTAAGGGCTGATGCTGCTACCTTCTGAGGATAGTGAGTCAAAACAAGTAGCCCTCTCTACCCTGGAGGCACCAAAGAGACCGGAGAGTGAAGAAGATGCACAAATCAATGAGATGCAGAGTAAAGTGGTAAAGGCTGAACAATGGCAGGCCCTTGTGGACACACAGAGGATGGGGTGCAGAGAATGACGGCCACCAGAAGATGCCCACGTCCTCATCCCCAGAATTTTACACGGTGGAAGTGCCTTTGAGGAGGTGGGTGAGCGGGGAGAGGATCCTGGAATGGCCAGGTGAGCCTGATGTAATCGCAAGGATTTTTATCCGTGAAAGAGGAAGGCAGAAGAATCAGAGTCAGAGAGAGATTGAAAGAGGCTGCACAGCTGAACATGGAGAAGGGCCACAAGGCAAAGAATGCAGGCGGCCTCCAGAAACTACAAAGGCAACGGAACAAGTCTCCCTTAGAGCCACAAGAAATGCAGCCCTGTTGACCCATTTTAGCCTTCTGACCTCCTGAGCTTGAAGACAATACACGCGTGTTGTTTTAAGCGGCCCAGTTTGTGGTCGTTAGTTATGGCATCCCTAGGAAACCAACACAAGGGGGAGATCAGTTGGAGGGGGGGAGATCAGTTGGAGGAGGTGAGGGAAGGCTTCCTGGGGAAATCCAATAATGAAATCATGAAAGGATGAGAGAGGCTAACAGGCACCTGGGGAGAAGGGAGCCTTCCCAGAGGTGAGAAGACACTGGGCCGCTCAGGAACGGCACATCCTCTGCAACAGAGAAGAAAGCCAGGGAGACAGCAGCAAGGTGATCTGAAAGGTCAACAGGGACCAGATCAGGAAGGGCCTCCTGAGGAGCCTGAGGCTTTGTAAGCAGTGGTGTGACACAGCCACATGGTCTCCAGGGACACCTCCTCTGAGTCCTCCTCTGAAGGAGAGAGACCAGAGTCGGGGGGAAGTCGTGTCCATTACCGAGGGGAGAGATGATGGAGGTCTGGACCGAGATAAGGACCATGGGGTTGGAAGGCAGAGTCAGAGGGACTAGGAGATTGGAAAGGACTTGGTCATTGAATGGATGTAAGGCGAAAGGGACGATGGGACCAGTATAAGGCTAGGATTCAGCAGGCTGGGTCACTACTGGGCATATGCACACCTGTGGAGCCACAGTCTCCCCTCAGCCTCCACAAAGCTCCCCCAGTCCATATAAGTGGGGGTCCATTCCACTTTCCCTGCCCAGCATCCCAGTGCACTACACCGACTTCTTCATGATAAGCCCAATACTCTTCATTCCATCCCTTTGCGTTTTCATATTCATTTTTACTTACAAAGGATAGTATGGTGTATTGAAATTGCAAGATCATTGGGTCCAACAGATAGAGGCTGGCTTACAACCTCTATAATTGTATGACTGTGGGCAGGTTACATGTAATTCCTCTGAGCCTCAGTTTCTTCATGTGTAACACCAGGGTAATGGATCATATCTCACTGGGTCCTCATGAAGATCAAATGTAAATAAATGCCTGAAACAAGACCGGCCCTAAATAAATGTGAGTTACTCCCATCCCACTTGGCCTCCTATGCTGGTCCTCTCCCCACCCCATAGCCCTCTCCATTAATGGGCCATCGGACGCAGCTTCTCAAACCTCCTATGACCTCCACTCGGAGCATCTGAGCGCTTGGGGCATCTTGGGCTCAGGCAGCACAAACGATGAAATCATCTGCAGCTTCACGCATGAGGAAGCCATTCATCTCCCACCAGGACGGGCAACTCACATTCAACAAGCACCAGGGGTGGAAACATGGCAGCTGTCTTAACAGAACATGTCTGAGCAAAGCCGGAATAGACGAAGAGGGGGTGATGGGAGGGAGGAAAGAAATGTGAGATTCAGGACAACCTGAGTCCAGGCAGCTTCATCAGTTATTACACTGCCAGCCACAGTGAGTAAACGAAAGGGCTGGGGCTTTAGCGATGTTGTTATTTTGCAAATTTCTCTCCTTGGCATATCCCTATGTGCAGGGGGCAGAGGCATAATTAGTCTCTAAGCTGCTGAAATGGCTGGAAGTGACTAGCAGTATTGACTGCTCTGAAGTGTCAGGAAAGGGTGTCCAGATGGATTCAGAGGCTTATCCATAACAGCTTGCTCAGTTTGTGGCGAGAGTTTAAGAGATGATTGGCCCCTTCATGTAAAGGAACTGAAAAATTAGCCTCTTCCAAATCCCCCCTGGCTCCCCTAGGGCTGCCTCTGCATCCTGCCACATCCAGCCTAAAGAGAGACGTAGCAGAACTTTCTCTTGGGGAAAGAACTTTGAAACAACACAATAATGCAAGGCCCCACCAACCATGGGCCACTGTCCCCATCCCCAAAGGTCACAATTCTGACTCATCCAGGAGGGTGCTGGGCTCTGAGAACAGGATTAAGGGCTTCATGTTGGTGTCCACTGAGGGTCCCTGCAACTGGGTACTTCTGTGTCAGGTAAAGCATATAAGGGCAGGGAAGAGAGGAGACAAGGAGCGGAAGGCAAATTTCGGGCACTCTTCTAGATATTTCTAACATCTTAATCATGTACTTCTCAAATACAGGCACAGGGAATCCAAAGAAACAGAGAGCAACTTCCGAGGGATCCACAAAGTGACAGTTTTTAGACAGAACGTCTTCATAGGACAAAATTCTACTGTAGATACAGAGCGAACTAAGCTTGAACCTTTACACACATGGGAAGGTTTCAAGGAATTACCGCCTGGAGACACATTCTTTCATAGAATACAAAAAGAAGTACTTCCAAACTCACTTCACAAGCCCAAGATAACCACCACACGGAGAGGTTACAAGGATATCACGAAAAAGGAAACTTTCAGGCCAATCCCTCTCATAAACACAGAGACAAAAGTCCTACACAAATATTAGCAAACAAAATGCAGGGAAATATTAAATGAATACTAGATCCTCACACCTCCACTCCACCGTGAACCCCTGGGAACCACTAATCCATTCTAAAAGTTTGACATTTCAAAAATGACAACCTCATCTTTGGGGATTGGCTTTTTTCACTTGGCATAATTCCCTGAAGCCTCATCCAGGTTGTCTACGTCCATAGTTCATGCCTTTTCATTGCTAGGTGTTCTATGGTGTGGATATACTAGAGTTTGTTTAGCCAGTCACCTGTTGAAGGACATCTGGGCCGTTTCCAGTTTTTTTTTTTTTTTATACCTCTTTTATACCTCTCTTCCGAGCTCTACGTTCACCGGCACCATGTTGGTCTTTTTTTTTTTTTCTTTTGCGATATGCGGGCCTCTCACTGTTGTGGCTGGTCCTGTTGTGGAGCACAGGCTCCGGACGCGCAGGCCCAGCGGCCATGGCTCACGGGCGCAGCCGCTCCGTGGCATGTGGGATCTTCCCGGACTGGGGCACAAACCCACGTCCCCTGCATCGGCAGGCGGACTCTCAACCACTGCGCCACCAGGGAAGCCCCCCGTTTCCAGTTTTTAGCTCTTACAAATAAAGCTGCTATAAACAATTGTAACTGTACAGATTTCTGGAAGTTTTCCTTTCTCTGGATAAATGTCAGGAGTACAGTTCCTGGGTCATATGGAATTTGAAACTGTCAAACTGCTTTCCAGAGTGGCTATAACATTTTATACTCCCACCATCAATGTATGAGCGATCCAGTTTTTCTGCATCTTCACCAGTACTTGGTGTTATCATTTTTTTTAGCCATTCTGATATGTGTGTAGTGTTATCTCATTGTGGTTTTAATTTATACTACCCTAATGGCTGATATCTTCTCATGTGCTTATTTGCCATTAGTATATCTTCTTCAGTAAAATGTCTGGTCATAACTTCTGCCCATTTTCTAATTGGACTGTTGTCACTGATTATTTGGATTTTTTGCTGTTGAGTTTTAAGAATTCTTTATATACTCTAGATACTAGTCCTTTGTCATATAGTTGGTTTGCAGATATTTTCTCCCACTCTATAGCGTGTCTTTTCAATTTCTTCACATTAGCTTTCCCAAAGCAAAAATTTTAATTTTGATGAGGTTCAATTTATCAGTTTTTCAGCTATAAATAATCCTTTTGATGTCAAGTCTGTGTTAATTTTTTGCTTTTTAGTATACTCAAATCCATCAGTGTTCACAAATCAGTTCAGATTCCTGACTCTGTTCAAACATACAGTTGACAAACATACAACTTATACTTGGCTGTATATCCTGCCGTAGTAGCGGGTTTCTCGTTTCAACACAGAAATGTTGAAAAAATATGTCTGTTTTGCTTTGAAAGTTTTAGTGACACTCTTCATTTATTTTTTAGAAGTACAATATTTTTAAAATTATGTTTTCAATCAGGATGATGGATAGTTGCTTAAAAATGGGAAACAGGAAGCATATGCTCAGAACTATCAAAAAGATGTAAGAGAGAAAAATTCAGAACAACCTGGGAGGCACGGATCCAACACGACATCATCCTTCAGAATCCCTTCATTGAACCTGACTAGGAAGAAGCTGGGAGCACCACCCCAAATTCAATTAGTGACCAGTATTAAGCAGCTGTCAATCTGGACAGTGTAAGATATCCTGAGATACTTAGTTAACGTGTGACTGTTATTACTGTAGAGCTGCAAAGGCCTAAAACTCAGTATTTCTTGCACAAGAAAATCCTGAACATTTGCCAAAGATCACCACTTCTGTGGCTACGTTTAAGGACCACCCCAATGGTTGTGGGCAGTCTCTAAAATGACCCCAGTGATTTACTCCTGGAATCTACACCTCCGTGCAACCCTGCCCCTCTGAGAGTGGGCGACACCTCCTGGCTCACTTCAAACAGTGTAGCAAAAGTGACGCGCCGATGGTACTTCGGGGATTAGGTAATAAAAAGACTACCATCTTGCATGCCCTTTCCCTCTCCTCCTCTCTCCCTACTCCCTCTCTCCTTCTCTCCTGCCCTTCCTTCCCTCCTCTACCCCCTCCCTCTCTCCCGCTCTCTCTCCTTCCACTCTTTCTCCCTCTCCCCTCTCTTCTCCCCTCTCCCCTTATCTATCCCTCCCTCCTCCCTTTTTCTCTCTCTTCCTCTTCTCCTTTCTCTTCTTCTCTCTCCCTTCCCCTCTCTCTCTGCCATGTTGTGAGTTATCTTACATGTTGACTCTCACGTCACAAAGAAATAACATCTTCAGCCAACAGCTAATGAGTCTCTGAGGCCAACAGCCGTGTAAGCGATCTTTTCACAGGATCTTCTGAGGACTGCCAACAGCCACGTGAGTGCACTTGGGATCAGATCCTCCCTTAGTCGAGCTCTAAGAGGACTGCATCGTGTGCGAGACCCCAAGCCAGAATCACCCCGTCAAGCTGCATCAGGATTCCTGACCCATGCCCGTGAGGTAAGAAAAACTTGTTGTTTCAAACCACTACATTTGGGGGTTATTTTTTATGTAGTCACAGGTGACCGATACACCATACATATTCCACAGATAACTAATAATTTGGAGTACTATCACCAGACTTTTTGTAACTGAAAAGGGAAAAGTCTTGGCTAGAAATTAGTATGATAAAGAGGCACAATCAAACGTGTGCACACGCACACACACACACGCACATACACACACACACAGAAATGCTTGAAGCTTCTTTAAGATCAGTTTCAGAATTACCTTTGAAGTTGAAGCTCACAAACTAGGCAAAAGACTGGGGAAGACACAGCTGTATCTATTTGAGATGAAAATAAAAGAAGGCCGCCTACTTAATTGAAGGACGCCCTCAAAGGAGACATTTTAATGCACTTTAAAATGTACTTGAACACTTGGTACGCCCAGTGTTTTATTTTGCAGTGGTAAGCAAACGAGGGAATTACCATCTGGCCATTCTAGATATTTCTTCCATATACTATATGACAGTGATACCTATGGAAGTATGAAGTTTCAAATTACTTCAAATAAAGAAGGAATTGTAAGCAAGATACGGATGGATGTTTGCATGGATGGAACTGAATGGGAAATGGACAAAATGGGGCAGAACAGAGGGGTCTAGACCTAGGTACTATGAATGCAAATGTTCTAGCAGGCAGAATATCATTCACTAATAAAAGCTAGCCCTAAAATCTGCCTCTTTATTTCTTAATGGGGTGATATAAAACGGAGGACATGTTTAAAACACACCTTCGTAGTCACAGTTGTAATAAAATGAGAAGTGAATTTGAAAGCTTGCCCTCCTTCAGAGATCTATCGTGGCCTATTCAATGGGGCACACTGATGGCCTCAGTGAAGTTGCTGCCGTTCTTCATTGAGGAAAAACACACACAAGTAATCACAAAGTTTTAAAAAAATCTTGCCAGAAACCTCATCTAGATCTTAATCAGGAAAGCAACCTGATTAAGGCCACATATACCAAAGGACAAACAGGTTTAATGTAGCAATTTTCCCAAGGTATTAACTTTTTTTTTAAAGAATTGATATCTGATGGCATCATTGCTTCCGAGCTCTTCACAGCTTGAAGGCCTTTGTGGCCTCTTTTAATTGCCCCATGAATTTCCTCTCCTACCTTTGATTCCCCTAAAGGAAAGGAAATGTAACTTTGATTACATGTTCGTAGTTGGAAACCCCAATGAGGTTTCCCAACAGCTAGGATGTACTCACGATTGACCCCAAACTATCAACATTCTGTGCAGAAGGCTGATGAGGGAACATCTGGGAGTCTCAAGGCCAATTCAAAAACTAAAGTAACCAGTTCCTTTGCAGGAGAGAAGCATAAATGGAGCCCCTCGAAGAAATGGGAAGATCGCTCTTAAAGCTCCGCAGGGCCTCATACTCACAGGAGTCCCTTGAGAAGGCTAAACTCTGCTCACCCGAAGTGGCCAACGGCCTGGGTCCCTCCAAGTCCGTTCCCCACACAGTTCCAAGCACTATTTTTACTAAAGGACCTATGCATGAAGCTATCCCACTCTTTAAAAATGATCTTTAGCAGTTGTACCAGTGGCTCTCAACGTAGCTGCACATTAGAATCAACTGGAAAGGTTTTGAAGCCCCTGCCGTTTAGGTCTCAACTCTTTACCAATGAAATCAAAATCTCTGGAGTGAGGCCTAGGCAACAGTGTTGTTGTTTTTTTTTTTTTAACTCCCCATTTTTTCCCAATGTACAGCCAAGTTTGAGAACCACTGGGCTGCACCATTCATTCACTCATTCATCAACATACTTCCTGAAGGACTTCCTTGGTGGTCCAGTGGTAAAGAATCCACCTTCCAATGCAGGGGACGTGAGTTTGATCCCTGGTGAGGGAACTAAGACCCCACATGCCGCGGGGCAACTGAGCCGGCACACCACAGCTACTGAGCTCACGCACCTCAACTAGAGAGCCCGCGTGCTGCAAACTACAGAGCCCACGCACTCTGGACCCCACGCGCCACAACTAGAGAAGAGAAAAAAACCTGCATGCCACAACGAGAAGCCCGTGTGCCACAACAAAGAGCCTGAATGCCGCAACGAAAGATCCCGTGTGCCTCAACGAAGATTCCGCGTGCCACAACTAAGACCTGACACAGCCAAAAATAAATTAATTCATTAAAAAAATTTCCTGAACACTCATTTTATGCATGGTCCCTGGGTGATCCCTCAACCACCCTGTTCTTTAGTTAGTAATAATGTATGTATGTCTATGTCTGTAATTCCAGCACTAGGGTTAGCAGTGGATGAACACATAAATGAATGAATGAATGAATGAATGAATGGCCTTCCTCATCTAACTGCCTCCTCCTGGCTCGGGATCCAGAGAGGAGTTGTAACGCTCACAGATGGCCCTGAATTGATTAACCCAACATGTAGTGAAATGCATGAAAAACTAGGCAGGGAAGGTGAGTGATGGTGGAGAAATCCAATCTCATGGTATTTCCTTTGCCAACAACCTAAGAGCAGTAAAAAGCAGTCCTAAGGGGCCAATATGTCACCCCTTATTCTACACCCCCCACGAAATCCTTGTGCACTGAGATAACCTACATACTTACACTGAATCATGTATGAAATACTCACGGTCATCATGCTCTTGCTAAAAGAGCTCCACCCTTCAAGGCCCTGCTAACATTTCACCTGCTTCAGAAAGCCTCCCTGACATGTCCCAAAGTGTGGTACCTGTGATGAAGCCAGGTCCACACCAATGGGCATCTATCTGTGAACTAGTTTAATAGTTGAAGATGTACTTTTGCTTGTAATAGAAACCTATCAGACTTCTGTTCATTACAGTGATAGAGCAATTACGGTGATATGAATTCTCATTTGAAAAAACAAGGGAAGTATATCTTTCTTTTTAAAAGCAAAAGTGCCAAACAAATGAGAAAATAGATAAGGCAAAGGAATTGTGATGGGGGCACAGGAAAGACTGAGGTGTGAGAAAGTCTGCCAGAGGCCTCGGAACCCACTATTGCCCTATTACACTCTGCATGGTATCGGTTGTTTGTGTCTGTGCTTTTCTCCCTGACCACAGAGTCACTGCAAGGTGGGGAAAGCGGCCAGTCCTGCTTGTACAGTCCTCACCATGCCAAGCACAGTGCCTTACACAGGAATTCTGAATAGACTCCATTTTTCTATTATTACGTTACCAGCCCCACTTAGGTTAAAGGCAATTGACAAAGGAGTGAGCCCACAAAGCAATTCAGGTCATGGCTAAAAATATAAAATTAATATTATCCTCAGGAGCAGCCCTAAAGGGACGAGGTGTCATGTCACCCTCCTCCCGCTCCGCCCCCGACTCCCCACCTGGCAGGTCCTGAGCCTTCTCCCTGACAAACAGCACAAGATCTGCATCCCAGACTCCTTCTCCGTGAGCTTGGCCACTGGGTGACAGGATTCGGCAAGGCACTTAAGTCACAAGAGATTCGAGAGATTTCTTGACATACCGTTGGACCCTCTCTACACTCATGTTTGGGGTGTTTCAGAGAACTGGCTCTGACAAAACAAAACACAAACCTCATTTCAATGTGACCACCAGCCTGAGAAGCCCGCGGAAGTCACCTTGCCCTTCCGGCTCACGCTCCATGGGCTGCATCTCCTGGGGTCCCTCCAGAGCACGCGGTCCCCACTCCGTCCCTCCCACCCAGCCTGAGCCCCCACTGAGAAGCCCAGAGGCTGGGAGGCCCCCCTCACAGGGGCTTTGTGGTGTAAAAGGATCTGACACAGCTTAGAAAACAGGCAGACACCGAGCGCCTCATCGACACAGAGGATATTTTCTCAGTTAAAAAAGATGTGTTCTCACTTAAGAATGCTAATGGCCCATGCACAGAAATAAAATCCCTGACCTACTTTGAAGCTGAACTTACTAAACAAGCTGAACTTATTACTCAGAAGAGACTGTAAATCAGTAGAATAAAGGCCAACTGGAATTCCTCGCATCCTTCCTTGACAGGAGCTGCCAAGAAAAGCACAAAGGAGAGTCGGAGCCCTGGGCTGGGAGTCAGGAGTCAGGGTTCATGTCCAGCTCTCACTGCCTCTCGCTGTGTGACCTGGGAGCTATCACTGTCCCTCTCTGGTCCTCAGCACCTGCATCTAGGGGCTGGAGGAGGTGCTCTCTGAGGTCGTTTCCAGCTGTAATAGCTGGTGATTCTATTTTTTAAAGAATTTAATGTTAAAAAAAATTAAAAATAATTATCAAGGGCATATCTTGCCAGACACTGTGAGACAGGGCTAGGACATACACTGCACCTCCAAGGAGCCCAGAGCCTAGCAGAGCGAGTGGGGCGGTCCATACTGATTAATGGATTTATTGCCTAATAGCAATTTGAAAGCCGCCACAAGGCTATAGTAGACATAACACAACTTGTGTCTGCAACGAGAATTCCCTCTGGCAATCCACCTGACAATTTTGGTTTAGCTGAATGAATCTTTCAGTGCATTTTAAACCACTGCATAGCCACAAGTGACCATCCGCAGGTTATAATCAAATTTATCACACTGGGAAGGAAGAAAGTGGCGATACATTTCCGTGGGGTTTTAGGGCAATAACATGAGTCATCCCTGCTCATTCCAGAGAAAATCTTGGAGCGGCAAGTTAAATTATCCAAACCAGAAGCGGAGAGAAGCAGGAAAGGTTACTGCGGTAACGGTGGGCGTTTGTAACCCACGCAATGTTGGATTAGTCAGTAATGATGCGAGTTACTGTGGGATGTTCAATGATGTTACTCAGAAAACGCCATGGGGCATGTAACTGCAGGACCCCTTTTCAGTCCAGATTTCAGGCTCAGAGACCACCCTTCACTGAGTCTTTAGAACTCACTCACCTTCACTGAGCTCAGTAAATAAAGCTGGTGAGAAAGAGTCTCCCCAGGAGGAATAAGTGGATCTAGGGTTTGGGTAGAGAATGACATGTCTCACAGCCACATCCAGGGATGGCCAGGTGGATTCGGGCTCTGAAGTTTCAAAAACAGAGACCAAGGCAGAGCAAGATATGGAGAGTCCTGCAGAGACTGGATGCCCAGGGACCAGAGAAGGCGGCGTCCACTCAGAAGGACTTTGAGGGGCCCTGGCCGGAGACATCAGGATCACAAGCTCGGCCATCACCATACCCATAGCCCTCACCACTCGGTAGCCTGTCACAGGGCTCAAGGCATCTCCCTGCCTCGGAGATATTTGAGTGTCCAGAGGCCCCATGGGACAGCTAGAACCAGAATTCTTTTTCTCCCCAGGTCACAGATGAGGACACTGAGATTCTGAGAGATACACCCAAGGCCACTGAGCTGCTACATGTCAAAGACAGAATAGAAAGGGAGTGTGCGCAGCCTTACATCACTGAGGATAACCCCAGCCCTACCTCCTCTCGTCCCCAAACGTCCTGCTTCCCCACCTCACACTCCCACACTCGTCACCAACCTCCCACACCTGCCCACACAGTCCGCACCCGCCGACCACAGCCCCTTCTACCCACACCTGCCACTCCCACCCTCTCCTGGAGGCCTGCTTGACTTTGAACAGACTCTTCTCTGCCCTCCACGAGCGGCGATTTTATGATGACAGGCTTGCTCTGACAGCCAGTCTTTGACCTGTTCTGAGAGGCTTCATGTCGCTGGACCCAGAAGGTGTTTGTTTGCCCCATCGTCTCAGTGTGTCATTCTCAGTAACGTCCCCAGGGCTCAACACAAATAGTGAAGAACAAGCAGAGAGCCCGGGGCTACAAGGAAGGCGACACCAGGTGTGGGTCAGCTGGCTGGAGGAGCCGTAAGAGGCTGGTGTGAAAACTCATCTGATTCCAGAATCCTGAACGAGTTCTCTGCTCTGCACCTGACGAGAGCTTCCCTGACATACTGAACCCTGTACAGATCCAGTTTGCTGCATCTGAGTGAACAAAGGGCTTCTAGCCCCCTTGGGATAGCAGTCCTGTGTCCTGTAGTGAACGCAAGGCCCTTGGACAGTAGGATAAGGACCCACAGCCCTACAGAACTGGGAGAGCACCGTTCTAGCCCCATCGACCTAGTGGGAACTGGCAGGCAAGAGACAGCAAGAGGACGTTTACCCAGGATCCCTTAGAAAGACAGTGGCAGTCCTGGGCTAGATCACAGACCTCCTGGACCCTAAAGCACTGCTCACCACAACTGCCACTTCCCTGAGCACACCTGAGGAGGGCAACCCTAGTTTTGTTTCAGCCTCTCATTCCAATTCACAATTCTTCTGATTAAGCGCTGTCCCAGATTTCTCTTGGAGACCTCTTTTCCACAGCCAGCCCCTACGGCTTGTGATCTGACCCTGCCATCAACTTCAGGAATGGGTTCTGATTGGGCTTAGCTGAATGAATCTTTCCGTGCCCTTTCAACAGAATCAGCATCCCTCTCAACGCACCCCTACCCAGTGCAGGGATGGACACAGGACCCAAATCTGCCCAGTGGCAGGCAGAAGTAGTTTGTTCAACCATTAAAAGAGAAGGTGAGGGGCTTCCCTGGTGGCGCAGTGGTTGAGAGTCCGCCTGCCGATGCAGGGGACACGGGTTCGTGCCCCGGTCCGGGAAGATCCCACGTGCCGCGGAGTGGCTGGGCCCGTGAGCCATGGCCGCTGAGCCTGTGCGTCCGGAGCCTGTGCTCTGCAACAGGAGAGGCCACAACAGTGAGAGGCCCGCGTACCGCAAAAAAAAAAAAAAAAAAAAAAAAAAAAGAGAAGGTGATTAGCACCACTGCAGCCTTCATCTAACCACGTGGGACCAGACAGGGAGAACACGACAGAAGTAAGCCGACAAGAAAAGGAAGAGCGGGAGAAAGTGCAAGAAGGTGGAGTGTGGGATCCACTGAGCCTTTGATTAGCCCCCGTTAGGAGCCTGTGAGAACTAATCTTTGGTTATTTATTTTCATAAACCAATGCATTCCCTTGTTGATTAAGCCAAAAAATAGAAAGAAAAAAAAGGGAGAGAGAGAGAGAGAAAGAAAGGAAAGAGGGAACAGAGGGAGGGAGGAAGAAAAAAACTTTACCAGGAGTGTGGCGACTGGAGGTTGAGGGGCAAAGTGACCCTCGTTCGCCACACCCCTCCCTACACCCCAGCCTGGCAGCGATCTGTGGGAGACGGAGCTGTGAGCAGCGGGCCAGCAACACAGAGCTCTCGGGGTCCAACGGACGCTCCTGTCTCTGCGCTTCTCACTGCAACCCAGGCTTCATTCATTCCCCAGAGAGAGAATCATGAGACCTCAGCTCTTGGGAGAGGAAGCTTAGAGACCACATAGCCTCACTCCTTCTATTTACTAGGGAGAGAAGTTGATCTCAAAGTGGGAAGGCACTCTTCCAAGGCCATTTAGAGGAGGAGCCAGCCCTAGAGACAACACGTCTGCCCGAGGGAGCTTTGCAAAAGCAGATAAGCTCTTGACTTTCCCCTGCCCGTTAGGTCTCAGTGGCTCCCGACTACCCCTGAGAAAGAGAAGAGCATCCCCTGAGACCCAGGAGCTATGCTGGTACCATCAGCTAGGATATGAGGTTGCTGGAAGGTGTCTGGCACCCCCCATTAGGGCACGTTTTTCTCCTGTTGGACTTAATCTCACAGAAGACCAAGATCAAACCACGTCACTCTGTGATCATTATGAAGGGAGAGAAACAAGATCACTTAATAATTTTTTCTAAGGAAAACAAAGACAAGATCACTGCACAGACCATACGATATACACCTCCCTCTCCTGGCTCTTACGCGTGGCTGCTACATCTCTACCAATATAGCCGTAGTCTTGCTCTAGTATTTCCTCCATCTAGATTAAGTTCATCCAAATAGCAAATCAGAGAATGGTCCCCACTTCCTGACAGCTCTCAATCTAGGGCAAATCCCCACTTCCTTGGACCTCCTCCCAAATCATCCAGCCATAGTCCAAATCCTATAATAAGTCCTTTCTGACACCTTTTTACTAAGACGCACCGTGGTTCTCCATGGTCTGCATTCTCCTTCACAGCAATGATTCATAAACCCAACTTGTCCAACGACAGGTCTGTTCCTGGTGGTCTTTAGCTGGAGGTCACTGGTATCTCAAAAAAATGTTCCACTTCCTTGGCCTGACCCAGACTGATCCATGATCCGGCCCCCCGGCTGTGTCCACCTCCACTCCCTAAGGACCAGTCCAGGCAAATGCAAACCCTGTCACCTGGAAAGCCCCTCCCCTCCTTCCCCCCAGGAGAACTAGTTTGGGAAGGCTTCTCTGACCCCAGCTAGAGAAAATAAATCGTCTTCCCTATCACTTCCCTAAGCTTCACATACAATGATTACAGCACAGGTCACATCAAATTATAATTATGTTTGCTTCTCGGTGACCCTCCCCCACCAGACTGCAAGGCTCTTTGAAATAAAGAGATGTGCAATGGCCAGGGCAGGGGCTGACACAGAATAGAAGCTCGATACACTTGGCTGTTCAGTTTCTTCCTGAGCTGAATCAAATGCCTTTCCTATTCAATTCATATTCCAAAGAAGAGTCAAAATAATAATGTGCAAATCAAAGCCCATCTGAAAATGCAGGCTTTGGTCTGTTGTAATAGTGTCACTTGTCATCTGCTGGGTGCTCTCTGATTTGCAAAGCACTTCCTCGTTACCTTGTCTCAATGCAATCCACATGGCAGCCCTGGCTTCTGTCATGTCTGCTCACTCTTCCAAGCTGCTTACACGCTTGGAGGATTCAAGGCTGGGACACAACCAGGGAATAAACTGGTGACAGGCGGGTGTTGCTCCAAGTTCACTGGAGGCCCCAACAACTCACAAGTTCACGGCCAAAGGGTCTTCTGGGAACCACGTCTGATATTTACAATCTCATGTTCTATCTGTCCTGCCTTTAGTTATACATTAGAATAAATATATAAATAGTTACATCACCGTCACTAGTGTTTGAGCAATGGTTGAGAAGTCACATAGAACTGGATGAGTCCAGACTCCACTCATCAACTGTGTGACTTTGGGCAAAGTATTTAACCTCTCTGAGCCTTGGTTTACCCAACTGTAGGACCGGAGTTGTAATAGTACCTACTTCATGGAGTTGTCACGAGGATTAAATGAGAAAATATAAGTTGAGAATTTCTACAGCACCTGGCACACAGTAACAAGAAGCATGTAGTAAATTTTAGCTATTAATATGTTACTGACATTATTCTTACTGTTATTAAGTAGGATGACCCTAGGCCATTTACCATTAGATAGATTCCTTGACCTTGCTCTGCTCTGTATAACAGGGGAGAGGTAGGTGGGAGGGGCGGGGGGGGGGGAGTAGAAACAGGTTTACCAAGCTCCTGTTGTCAGTTGGCTTCTGGTTTGACCAGTTCGGTGCACTCAGAGGAGACTGGAGGGTAGGCAGAAGGGATGTGTATATATACGTAACCCAGGTGGGCATATATGCCTGCCTTCCTTTCTTCCTTCCTTCCTATCTTTCCTTTCTTTCTCTCTTTTTCTTTCTTCCTTTCTTCCTCTCTGTCTCTATCTCTGACTCAGGCAGGGGGCTCCCATGGCACCTCCAGCTTCTCCTGGAATTTCCACCATAGTTCCACCTTCTTTACAGTAACCCAAAGCTCTGAACCCCAATAATACTGTATCTTTTGACCAGCCAGCCTAGGGGTGGTAGTAGCTTCTGGTCACTGTTAATCTCTGAATTGGCTCATCCTTGTAACCAATTCCCTACATTAAATTCCTTCTGTTTGAAATATCTAGAGTTTGTATTTTCCTCTCTGGGTCTTGACTGACAGTCACACTAGATATATACATTTGAGCAAGTTTCTTTCTGCACTAGAGTTTCTTCATTTATGAAATGTTACTAATATCTCAAAAGTTTGTACTAAAGATAAAATATAAAATGTATGGACACATGTCCACCTCAGCACCTGGCCCATAGTAGTCATTTTCAGAAACTGGGTTCCTTCTTCCTCTATTGCAAAGAATTTCTGTGCAGAGCTGTCATCCCAAGAACTCTACAATAAAGAAATAATGAAGACTGAGACTACGTTATAGTCAACGATGATCATTACTAGATTATCTACCGTACAGAATCTTGAAACAATGAAGGACTACTGCTGTCATGGGTTGGATTCTGTCCCTGTGAAAGGATATTTTGAAGTCCTAACCCCCAGTACCTCTGAATTTTGCCTTATTAGGAAATAGGGTGGTTGCAGATATAATGAGTTAAGAGGAGGTCACACTGGAATAGAGTGTATCCTAAACCTATGTGACTGGTGTCCTTCTAAGAAGACAGCCCTGCCCTGTGAAGACACAGTGAGTGACACAGGGAGAAACCATTTGAAGATGGAGGACTGGAGTCACGCACCTACAAGCCACGGAATTACAAAGGTCTCGGGCATCATATGTGGAATCTAAAAATAGGGTACAAATGAACTTATCTACAAAACAGAAACAGAGTTACAGATGTAGAAAACAAACTTCTGGTAAACAGGGGGTAAGGGGAGAGGAGGGATAAACTGGCAGATCAGGACTGACATATACACACTACTATATATAAAACAGGTAACTAATAAGAACCTACTGTTTAGCACAGGGAAGTCTACTCAATTCTCTGTAATGGCCTATATGGGAAAAGAATCTAAAAAAGAGTGGATATGTGTGTAACTGATTTACTTTGCTGTACAGCAGAAACTAACACATTTTAAATCAACTATACTCCAATAAAAATTTTAAAAATTAAAAAATTAATTAATTTTAAAAAACCCAAAAAACTAAGATCGCCGGCAAACCACTAGATGCTAGGAAGAGGCAAGGAAGGATTTCCCTACAGGTTTCAGAGAGAGAGCATAGCCCTGACAACACCTTAACGTAAGACTTCCAGCCTCCAGAACTGTGAGGGAATACATTTCTGTTGTTTTACCACATCCAGTCTTTGGTACTTCATTGCCATAGCCCTAGGAGGTGAATGCAATTTTAATAAAAATGCAGTAGATATCTGAGATCGCTCTCTGCATTCACATTCCCCAGTACTCATGCCCTGTATAATCCTTGGGACCGTGGGTAGGTTATGGTATGCGGCACAGTGGATTCTAAGAAAGGGAGATGATCCTGAGTAAACCTGACCTAGTCAGGTGCCCTTAAAAGAGATGGGGCTCTTCCTGGTGAAAGGGATTTGAAGTGCAGGAAGGTTTTTTGTTTTTGTTTTTAATAAATTTATTTATTTATTTATTTTTGGCTGTGTTTGGTCTCTGTTGCTGCGTACAGGTATTCTCTAGGTGTGTCAAGCGGGGGCTACTCTTTGTTGTGGTGAGCAGCCTTCTCATTGCGGTGGCTTCTCTTATTGTGGAGCATGGGCTCTAGGCACGCGAGCTTCAGTAGTTGTGGCACTCGGGCTCAGTAGTTGCGGCACACAGGCTTCGTTGCTCCGCGGCATGTGGGATCCTGCCAGACCAGGGCTCGAACCCATGTTCCCTGCACTGGCAGGCCGATTCTTAACCACTGTGCTACCAGGGAAGCCCCGAGGAAGGTTTTTGATGCAAGGGAGATTCTCCATTGCTGGCTTTGAAGAT
This sequence comes from Delphinus delphis, assembly GCF_949987515.2. Taxonomy (NCBI): domain Eukaryota; kingdom Metazoa; phylum Chordata; class Mammalia; order Artiodactyla; family Delphinidae; genus Delphinus; species Delphinus delphis. Next base: position 17,082,679 of record NC_082697.1, on the reverse strand, counting down.
GCAAGAGGCCATGGGACAAAGATTGTGGGTGGCCTCTAGAAGATGAGAGTGGCCCCTGGCTGAGAGCCAGCAAAGAAATGGGGACTTCAGACCTACAATCACAAGGAACACAATTCAGCCACAACAACAAGAGTGAGCAGGGAAGCAGATTCTTCCCAGCACCTTCCAGTGAGAATTCAGCCCCGCTGACACCGTTATTTCAGCCTCTCCTGAACGGAGAGCCCGGCTACACCGTGCCTGCGCTCAGGACCTGCAGGACTCAGACAATCACGCGTTCTCTTAAGCTGCTGAGTTTGTGGTAATTTGTCTTGAAGCCAAAGAAAACCAATACATGTAGGTATATTTACTGAGTAAAACTGTTAAATATAAATATGCCAAAGGCCATAAAGGAACACACAAAACATGTGTAATGCAACGTTAACTTAAAAATGCATGAAATTAAAATGGTACTTTCTTCTGTTGGCATCTCTGCCAAACACACAGAGGTGCATATAAAAATTTAAAAAAAGTAAAATCAAAAGGACTTTGGATGTGCAAGGTGACAAGACTGTAGCTTCAAAGTTCTCTATAGTCTTCTGATATCATTTTAAGAATTTTTAAAAATTATACAAGAACAAGATCGCTCTTGCCCGCAGCCTGCGCTGAACAGACCAGCGCAGGGTGTGAGCGAGCACACTCTCCCAAGGGTTCACGCTTCTTGAAAGAGAGGGCCACACAAGAGCTGGGGTTTCCTAAAATTCCACTAGAGAGAGGGAACACCTTAGTTAGATGAATATATCATTGCATCACAAATGACCTTCCTCTGGAAGTTCCACGCAAGTCCTCCCTGATGCCATTCACCTCCTTGCCCAAGAGGAAAAAACACAGACATCCACCCTTGTGTCTAAAATCGCAGTCTGTGCAAATGGCCAAAGGTGGCTGGTGTGCTCTACCGTTTCCACACTTACAAAGCCCATTTCCCTTAGGGCTCTGGCTCTCTCTTTATCTGTTTGACCCTAAAATCTCCCCATTGCTGCCTTTCTGAGTGTCCTTGAGTCAGTTGATTAATGTCCCATGGCCTCAGCTCCTTACCAGAATAAAGGTCAGGAGGATAATTGCTCAACAGATTATACTTCTCTGTTTTCCTATTTATTTGCCGTGTGACCTTGGGGAAGGTACTTAGTCTCTGAGAGTTTCAGTTTTATAACCTGGAAAATGGGTTGTTAACTACCCACATCTACCTCCACAAGAATGACATCAGCATTGGCATTAACAAAGAGCCTTGCACTGACATAGGTCAAGTCCAGGGAGAGGACTCCAGGGAGACATCCCATTCCACATGGAGCAGTGGAGAGAATGGGCAGCGAATGTAGACTGAGATGACCAGGGAGGTGTGGAGAGTGGCAGCTGCCTTGGTAACTGACAGCCCTAAGACCAGGTGGCCCATGTAAACTCAGAAACACACCAGGCTTGCTTTGGTTATTAAAATGTGAGTGAAAAGGCACTTATGTTCTTCTGGATAGAAACTTTAAGAGCCAGTGCACACTTCCCCACATCCTCTTTTTGTCTTTGCAACAGTCACCACCAAATTTCCCAATGGTGGCTTCTCTACCATCCTGGGTCGCAGAAAAAAAAGGACAAGCATAGTGTAAAAACCCTATCCAACCTACAGGGGCCAAGTAACGTGAACAAAACACATCCTGTTTTCAGATTCTCTCACGTTTGGGGTTGTTTATTATTGCAACATTATCTAGCCCATCCCATCTAATAGGGTTACAAGTGGGGAAAATGACGCTGAGAAAGAAAATAATTGGCTCAAGTTCACACAGATGCTAAGTCCTAATGACAGGACTGAGATGCAAGTCCGGGTGGCCTGACTCTACAGCCCATGACTATTATCCGTTGTGCAAACCTTCCTCTGCACCTTGATGCTTGAATAATCCGACATCGTGTTCAAGTGGAAGCAGGGATGTTGACAAGAGTCCCACTTCAAAATGAGGGGCATAATGTGCCCCTCTTTACCTGGACTAATGAGTCAGAGGCGATGTGGGAGCCCCCAAGTGCAAGGGCATTTTGACTGCAGTAGGGACGTCATTAGGTAAAGGATCCTGAATGACATCTCTTTTCTCCCCTGAAGAGGCTCTTGTTGCCCAGGTGCCAAGGTGGCCCCTTTCATCAAGCCCTGCAGGATCTAATTGTGAGTTCTGCCCAGCCTGGTCACTGGCTTAGTTTTTCTTAGGCCATAGCTGGCTTGCCAGTGGGTAGACTACCACTTATTTTAAGAGAAGAGAACATCACACAGCATCCTAGAAAAGAGGTCCTGAGAGCTTTGGGTACTAAGAGTCAAGCTCCGTGTACTTCTCTAATGAGCTGAGGATGTACACTGAGATGACATGCTTGGCCAGGGACAGTCCACATCGAAGCATCTTCGGGTTCTGCAGACCGCTCAGGCTGAGCAGTTAGGATACTGGGATTCAGGCCCACCTCTGCAACTGACCATCAGCATGACCTTGGTTATAGCTCTAGGCCTCAGATTCTCTATCCATAACACAGGGAAATGGAAAAGCTGATACGTATGGCGATTTCCAACTTGAAAATACAACAGTCGAAATGGACGCCAGCTCTCACCTACTGCCAGTAAGCATGTAAACTGCACAATCCCTATGGTGAATAAATGGACAATATCTGTCAAAGTTAAAAATGTTCAGTAACCCCGGAGCTAGGAAACTATACTAAAGATACGCTTGCACGATGAAATGACGTTTGCAAAAGGTTATTCATTGCAGTATTGTTTGATAGCAAAAGACTGGAACTAATCCAAATGCTCATTCATAGGAACCAGTTAAATAAATGATGGTACATCCACAGTGGAACACCCTGGAGCTTTTAGAAAGTAGAAGGAACTCTTTACGTCCAAATACAGAAAGATACCCAAGGTACATTAAATGCGGGAAAAAGTAAGACTCAAAAGGGCTTGTGTAATATGCAGCAATCTATGCAAGAAAAAGAAGACAAGAGCATGGGAATCTGATTAATCTACACATAAAATACCTCTGGAAAGGTACACAAGAAAACATAACACTCTCTAGGGAAGACAAATGTGTGGCTGGGATAAGGAATGGAAGGATAAACTTTCAGCGCACATTCTTTTGTGCCTTTTGATTTTTGAACCACCTAAATATATTACCTCAAAAAAAAAAAAAAAGAGAAGTAATAACATTACAATGTTTTCTGTTTGGTTTTGGTTTGGTTTTTTGCGGTACGCGGGCCTCTCACTGTTGTGGCCTCTCCCGTTGCGGAGCACAGGCTCCGGACGCACAGGCTCAGTGGCCATGGCTCACGGGCCCAGCTGCTCCGCGGCACGTGGGATCCTCCCGGACCGGGGCACGAACCCGTGTCCCCTGCATCGGCAGGCGGACTCTCAACCACTGCGCCACCAGGGAAGACCCCCTACAATGTTTTTTAACTGCTGCTGGCTGAGGGTTGAATAAGAATCAAGAAAATTCTTGAGAGCACATTGTGAAGATTCTGAAGAGTCTCACGTATGTTCCTCCTGGAGCCCAGCACCCAAAGGCTTCTCACGGACAAAAATCTCTCTCTTCTCTCTTCCCAATATCCACTATACTCTCTGCCTTCTTATCACTCCTGTTCTTCAGAAATGTCACCATTTACCTATAATGGGACTCTTAGATTCCTTTAACATTTTCTTTTCAGTTTTGATGAAATGACTTTACATATAAGAAAAAGGAGTCATGGAAATAAGTAAGCAGAATTAGGGTCTAGATAGAGTGCCGATTCCCCATGAGGCTGTTGGACAAGTCCCTTCCCTCTCAGAGCCTCAGTCTCTCCACTGGTTCAACAAGGTCTGTGGAACAGGTGATGCCTCAGGTCACCTTCCTCCCAGCTTTATCTTTCAAGAGTTCTAAGAATCACATGGGATAGAGCAAAGGCAAGACCACATCCTGGAGAGAGCTCTGGACCTGTTACTTCACATGTATATTCCCACTCTACTCACTGCAATTTGGCAACATCCTAGATGGACCAATGAGTGTCCTGGGGGCAGGGAGGTGGTGGCTTCTAGACCCCAGTAGAGGGAGGTGGAGCCTAAGCGGAGTATGGCAGTCTTGCTGAGTTAAGGAGGCAGAACTGGAGTTTTGGGGCTGCTGAAGTGGCTGGAATTTGTAAGACAGGATACCAGAGAGTACATGTGGGGATTTTATGCCAGTCTCTGGGTGACCGCTGGCCTGCATATATGCAAGGCAAAAACTCTGTAAGGTCTAGAAAAAAGTAGTTGATACAGGGCTGAGAGCTAACAAAAATACCGGAGGTTGTACAGGGATAGGAAACATTGGAATCCTGGTCCAGCTGCAGTGGCAATTCAGTTGAGACCCCAGAAAAAACAGGTCACAGTAGTAGGTATCACATCTGAACGTAAGGACCACACGATAAGATGACTGACAAAATTGAAGTAGATCTATCCTAGCAAAGAATAAACAATCCGGACAGTTTCAGGAGGCCATGCCAGTAATTTAACTTCCTGCCGAGATAAAGTTCAATACCATTTAAGATAAAATGACTAAGCCAGACTACCTGCAGCATAGTAGCCACTATTCTTTTTTTTTTTTTTTTTGGTTTTTGAATTTTATTTATTTTTTTATATAGCAGGTTATTATTAGTCATCCATTTTATACACATCAGTGTATACACGTCAATCCCAATCACCCATTTCATCACACCACCATCCCCACCCGCCCGCGGCTTTCCCCCCTTGGTGTCCATATGCTTGTTCTCTATATCTGTGTCTCAATTTCTGCCCTGCAAACCGGTTCATCTGTACCATTTTTCTAGGTTCTACATACATGCGTTCATATACGATATTTGTTTTTCTCTTTCTGACTTACTTCACTCTGTATGACAGTCTCTAAATCCATCCACATCTCAACAAATGACCCAATTTCTTTCCTTTTTATGGCTGAGTAATATTCCATTGTATATATGTGCCACATCTTCTTTATCCATTTGTCTGTTGATGCTTTCGGTTGCTTCCATGACCTGGCTACTGTAAATAGTGCTACAATGAACACTGGGGTGCATGTGTCTTTTTGAATTATGGTTTTCTCTGGGTATATGCCCAGTAGTGGGATTGCTGGATCATATGGTAATTCTATTTTTATTTTTTTAAGGAACCTCCATACTGTTCTCCATAGTGAGTAGCCACTATTCTTATGTTAAAAAAAAGGAACACACACACACACACACACACAGTAAAAAAAAAAAAAAAAAACAGACCTCAAGATGATTCAGATGTTAGAATCCACAGATGGGAACTTCAGAATAACTATGATAAATGTACTAAAGGTTTTAAAGGAAATTTGGACAGAATGAAAGGACAGATAGGGAATCACAGTAGAAGAATGGAAAGTAAAAATGAAATTTGTAAGTTCTCTGACTATAAAGTACCGTGCCTGAAATGAAGTTTACTCTGGGCTTAGCAACAGTTCAGACACTGCAGAAGAAAGGGTTATTAAACATGAAAACAGATAAACAGAAATATGAACAACATAGAAAAAATGATTTAAAAATAAATAACCTCAGTAACCTATGAGATAATATCAAGTGGGCTAACATATGCGTGTTTGGCATCTCAGAGCGATAGAGCTAAGAGGATGGGCAGAAACAGTATCTAAAAGAATAATTTCACAAAAAAATGAAAGTGAAAAGAAAAGAAAAGATGCCTTAAAAACACTGCAGAGGAAAAAAAAATTTAACTTAATGAATCAAGAGATAGTCCATATTCATGGACTGGAAGATTCAATTTACTAAGTGGTGAATTCTCCTAAAATTGCTCTACAGGCTCGATGTAAATTTTGGCCAAAATCCTTTTTTAAAAATTGATGCTAAAATTAATATGTAAATACAAAGAACCTAGAATAGTTAAAAGAATCTTGATAAATAAGAGCATGTGTGTGAATTATATGAGAACTCTAGGACCCACTCAATTTCTCTGTGAACCTAAAACTGCTCTAAAAATAAAGTCCTTTTTTTTTTTTTTTCCATAAAGTGCTTGTGCACTTTGGGGTTTGGGGTTTGGATTCTTGCACTCTCATTGCCATAAGAATCTTCCACTCAGGTAGCTGCTTCTTCATTCTGGGCCCCAGAATGAAAACAGGGCAGAGATCTGAACTGTTTAGACCCACAGCTTATATAGAGCGGTAATGATGAATCCAACCAGGTCGGCTGACCTCTAGCTAAACCACAGACAAGTGAGCAAATAAATAACTGCTGTTTGTTGTTTTGTTTTATAAAAAGCAGAGTTGTAGGATTGGTGTCATGTCTTATGATAAAGCTATAGTAATCAAGACAATGAGATATCAAAATAATGACAGACAAACAGAGTGATAGAAAAGGACAGAGAATCCAGAAATGGACCCATACATTTATGGACATGTGACATATTACAAAATTTCAACAGCAATGTATTGGGGAAAGACAATATTTTTAATAACGTTACTGGGTCAACTGACATCCATGTGGATAAAATGAACCCTGATCTCTACATAACACATTATACAAAATCAGGTTTAGATGGGTTACATAGATCTACATGTGAAATGTAGAATAATATAGCTTCTAAAAGATAACCTAGGGACAGTAATTTTTTGATGTTGTGAAACACAAGTATTTCTTAAACATGGTAAAAAAACCAAAAAACCCAACAGATGAGAAGATCGATAACTGGACTTCATCAAAATTAATACTTTTGACTCATAACACACCAGAATTAAGTGAAAAGGCAACCACAGAATGGAATAGGATATTTATGATATATATATTACACATGGATTCATAGCCAGCAAATATAAAGAGCTTCTACAAGTCAATAAGACACAACTTAATTTTTCAAAAAAGACAAAATACTTGAACAGACAATTCACAGAAGAGGTTACCTAAGTTGCCAAAAATTACATGTGTAAAGGTGCTCAACCTCATTAGTCATCAGGAAAATGCAGGTTAAAACCACAATGAGCTCTCACCATATAACTGCCAGAATGGCTAACATTAAAAGACCGACAACACCAATTTGTCACATTAGCATACTGTTTGGCAGTATGTATTTAACCAAAAGAATTCCACTCCTAGTTATACCCGCAAGAGAAATGGAACCCAAGATTACCAAAAAACACATACAGAACGCCCAGAGTAGCATGGTTCATTATGGCTAAAACAGGAAACAAGCCAGATGTCTGTCAGCAGTAGAATGGATACATTTTGGTATATTCATATAAGAAATACCATTCAAGAACCAAAAACTGAACTATTGCTACATACAACACGGATGAGACTCAGAAACACAATTCTGAATGGAAGAAACAAGACAAAGAATACGTACTTTATGATTCTATTTATATAAAATTCAAAATAGGAAAAAACTACTCTAGTACTTAGAACACCTTTGAGATGGAGGCGAATGCCTTGGGAAGGATACAAGGAAGATTTCTGTGGCACTGGTTATATTCTATATCTTGATCAGGGTGGTGTTTATATTAGCATGTTTAGTTATTATTCATGCCCTTTTCTGCATTTACATTATACTCTAAAATAAATGTTCATCCCCTCCTCCCAAAAAGGCACTGCAAGAGTCCAGTTGGGAATTGATGAGAGTTGCTGTAGTAATAATAATGATAGGAGAGAAGAAATATAGTCCAAGAATATTCAGGCAATAAATCAGCAGGTCCATTTTGATCGACTAGATGTGGGGATGGGGTGGAGCAAGGATTGAGGGAGAGGTAAAAATCTAAGACAAACCACAGGTTTCTTTCTGGTGTTGGTGATGAAACGAATGGTGGGACCATTGATGGAGATCAAAAATTCAGGAAGGACATCTTGAGCTTGAGTGCCTGTGGCAATCCACAGGAATAGCTCCGGCAGCTAATTAGCTGGGAGTTCAGTGGAACTGTCCCAGCAAGAGATAGAGTGCGGGACACATCAGCATCCCTGGTCATAATGAAAATAATGAGACTGGATGGAATCACTCACAGGGAGAACATGGAACATGAAGGGCTATGTGAGCAGCACTCTGGGGAACATCACACTGAAGCGAGAGGCATTGAAACAGGAACTCAGACCAGACAGAAAAGGTTCAGCTGCAGAAACAGGAAGGAAACCAAGACATAACAGTCATGGAAATCCAGTCCTAAAGAGATGCAAAGAAGTGCGGCCAATGAAGATAGACAGTTCTCTCCAATAGCCTGGCTGAAAGGCAAGGATTTAGCTCTGGAGCTGTGGTCCTTGCAATTTATTTCTCCTGTCTGAGCCCCAGTTTCTTCAACTCTTAGGAAGGGAATATTTACAGTACTTGCATTAAAGGGTATTGTGAGAAATAAATGAGATAATACATATGCAGTGTTTGGTAAATAGTGAGAGGTCATTACCTGTAATCACCACGATCCTTGCATGTGCAAATCAAGCAAGGTGTTATTTCCCAGGATGGGGCAACACGAACACGTTTACAGGCCAAGCAGAAAGAGCCAGCAGGGCTACGTCACTGGAGTCCCCAGAGAGGAAGCAGGAGGGACAGGCCCCAGCACCACAGGTGGAGATAGACACACCTGATGAAGAAGTGGCAAGTGCTACAATGAAAGGGGTCATTCCTACCAAGAATTCCAAAGCGAACTCACTCCCACCTTTGGGACAATCCGTGCAGGTATTAGAGATACTGCAAGGAAACCACAAGCTCCACTTATTCACTTATCCTTCAAATGGTCACTCACATTTGACCAACACTTACCAAATGCCTACTATGTGACTTACGGGAATAAGAAATAGTTCTTACCGTTCACAAGATTACGTTCTTCTAGGATGTCCAATAAGGAAGGAGTGGGGAGTTAACATGTTGGGAATATTTCCTATGTACCAAACTGTGGGCTTTACATGTGTGCTAAACGTGTGGGAGGTAAAACCTACTATCCCCATTTCACACGTGAATGCCGATGCCTGAAAATCTAGGCGATTAATCCAAGGTCACAGGGGTGTGAGTGTTAAAGTGACTGGTGGGTGAAAAGATAAGCATCTAAGTGAGTGATGATAGTGCAGTCTGGTGAAATGGGTGTCACAGACAGGCAAACTGACACGGCAATTATAGAAGGGTCAATGAAGAAACGGACATATAAGTCAGGTCTTGAAATACGAGCTTTCCCGAAAGAAACGGAGCCAGAAGAAAGAACAGGTTTACTAATGTGCAAACGTTACCGGAACATATGCACCCCAAAGCCCAGCCCTCCCAGTTAGGGAGAACTCATCTGTAGATCTTGCATGCCTCTTCATTATCAAAATATAGCTCCTCCTTGAATAAGCACAACTCATTCTTATGACCAAAGTTATAGTGGATTTTCTCCACGCTTTCCTGAGTACACAGAATTGTCCTTCTGCACTGTCAAATCCCCAGATCACATACTTAGCAGCTGTCTTCCAGATATTTTGACAAAATTGCATGTCATATAAGGCACAGGATAATTTGTCACAGGCATTTTTACATCTGGTTGACTCCAATCAAATCATCCAGAGATTAGGTAAAAACTTAACAAATGTTATCAGGTTTAATTACTTAAAACAATTTTGATGCTCATTTGAGTCTCTCCCACACCCCAGATATTCAACACAAAGTTTCAGAAATAATAGGGAACAGATGGCAGAAATAGATGACTCCGATTTTTTTTTTTTTAACAAAAATGATCAAGAAAAGATTTCATTTATTTTTTTCTCCATTCAGGAGGAAACTGCTTTCCATGGAAAAGGACATCTTCAAAAAATCCAGCCTAACTTTTAAGAAATCCCTGTAATCTAATTTTGACCAAAATGAAGCGCTCCTCCCAACGTGACTTTGATCAGGATTGAATTAGCACTTAGAGCGATCTCAGATGTATGTTAGTAGGAGGAGAACATCTGTGGGTGGTTTAGTCTGGTTCTAAGGGGACTGCATGGATCCACTGCAACTGACCAACGAATGGGGCACATCTGGAGTTGGATGAGCATTTGTGTAGATTTGATGAGATGCTGTTCAACCTCCATGCGCTCGAAGCATGGTGGGAGAAGTGGCCTTGGAGCTTGTGAGGTAGACAAGGGACACCAGGTACCCTGGGGAAAGCTGAAAGCATCAACCTGGGCACAAAGAGACCCTGGATGGAGGCTGCCATCTAGATCCTGCAGAGGCAACCATGTCCATGATTCCTTCTGTAAAGTAGAAATTCGCAAGTCGAATGCCCAAAGCTTGTGACGGAGCCTTCAGCAAAATGGCCTCAGGGCTTCCTTCCAGCTCTGAATTCTATGATCCTCAGACTGACATGGAGGGGAAGCCTCTAGAAGGGTGCGCTCTGACAGGGATATCAAGGTACAGATGGAAACCCAAGGCCTGTAGGGTCATAAGCCTTAAACTCAACTCCCCCCACCCAACCTTCTGGACAAACCACTTAACCTCCCTGAGCATTGCTTCCCTCATGCATAAGTCTTTCTTATTTAATGTTAAAAGTACCATGATACGGTGTCTGGCACAAAAGAACCAACAATAAGGGGGACCCTTCCTCACCCTGACCCTACCAGGTATGGCCCCTAAATTGCAAATAGTTCAAATGAGCACTGCGCTTCTATTCACCGCCCAGCTCCTACTCATGCTTTATAGGCATCTCTCCTAACCATGCTGTCTATCTATATTATCTACAGTAAGTGATTTAACGCAGTGACTCAGGTGCCTCCACTGGCACATTGCCACAGATGAGCACTGGGCCTGGCGCCAGGTCGGGGCTCAGCTGTCCTTTGATAAATGAATAAAGACCATCTCACTTGGCAGAGACCGTCTCACTGTCCACAAGCCTGCGCCCGTTTATTCCTGCGGCACAAAGTGGCCGACACCCCTGGCTTCCCCTTGCAGTGAGGTGTGGCCATGCAGCTGAGTGCAAGCCCGTGGAAAGGCTTGGTCCATTAAAGCAAACAAACAAAAACAACAATAATAACACAAAACAAGCTGTCCCTTCAAACACCTGATGCAGAAGAGCAGGGTGACTTCAGAAGCCACGTGGTGAAGATGGATGACAGATGATAGAAAGATCCTGGGTCCCTGAGTCACCGTTTGGAGGAGAGCCATCCATTTTAGATATTTCATGAGTAAAGAGTAAACTCCTGTCCCATGTTAATCATTAGACTTTTTTGGATTTGTTATGACACCTACCCTCAGTCAATGAGTCTCCAACATGTGCATCAGAATTTCCTACAGAGTCCTAAGCCCATCCTCAACCTTTCTGATTCAGTAGGTCTAGGGCTGGAGTCAAAAATTTGAGTTCCTGGGCTTCCCTGGTGGCGCAGTGGTTGAGAGTCCGCCTGCCCATGCAGGGGACACGGGTTCGTGCCCCAGTCCGGGAAGATCCCGCGTGCCGCGGAGCGGCTGGGCCCGTGAGCCATGGCCGCTGAGCCTGCGCGTCCGGAGCCTGTGCTCCGCAACGGGAGAGGCCACAACAGTGAGAGGCCCGCGTACCGCCAAAAAAAAAAAAAAAAAAATTGAGTTCCTAACAAGTTCCCAGGTGATGTTCATGCTGCCGGTCCACAGACCACTTTGAGAATGACTGTCTCTAACTAACACCCTTACACCCCTGGCCTACTGCAGCTGGGGCTGGGTAATCCTAACAAACGCAGTAAACTGGAGAGGCCTCCATGGTACCTGCACACTGTCCCGGCCGCTCTGAGCTCACAGTCTGACTACGAGAGAGGACATTCAAGTAACACACAGCTGACAAACTGTGACAAGTGTCAAATGAGAAGAGTGTGAAATGGACCGTGGGGACAGAACTAAGTGTTACCTCTAAATGGGCAGCACGGCTCCAAGGAGATACAGACAGGGCTGCAGCGGCACAACGAAGATGGGGCGTCTGCATCTTCAGGGCAATCTCAAGAACAAAACATATCTGGGCCTGGACAGGGATGGGGTGCTTGGAAATGAGTTGACAATGGATGGTTGAAGCCAGGCTCAGGAGTTTGATGTTAAAGGCAGCAGGGAGCTCCAGAAAGGCAAGGACCTAGGGGATGTCCAGAGAAGTGTGTGATGGGGGCCTGGAGCCGAGGTGGATCAGCGGGAGGCAGGGCGAGAGGCTGACTGAGATGATGGGAAGACACTGACATAGCTCAGGCCTCAGCGGGGCGGCAGATGGAAGTGTGGAGGTGGTGCGGGAACACTGGGGCAACAGTACTGGTGTGATCAGGTGACTCACCGGGCATGGGTGTGCAGAGGGGACAGCTGGGCTGTTCCTCGGGTTTCTGGCTGAACGAGTGGGGTAGACAGCAATGTTGAGAAAAGGACGCAGACAAAGAAGCAGGTTGGGGCAAAGGGTCAGTTGGTTCAGTTTGGAGTGAGGGGGGTGGAAGGCCCATGGGGCCTGTAGGCTCTGTGGGGTCCTGGGACTGATATCAGAGCAGTGGGGCCCCCTGCCATTCCTATCATGAGCCAGTTGCATAGACAGGGACTTGGCCTGTTCCTAGGAGACTCCTCTGCTCTGTGCACCCATGTGCATGCCTAACACACACACACACACACACACACACACACCTTCTTCCAAACACAGATGCATCCCTCGCCTGTATCTCCTAATTTTACAAACATGTTCCCTCCATCCATCCATCAGGCCAACCCATTTCAATCAGTCAGTTAAAAGCCATTTGGTGAGCACCTACCCAGTCCTTGACCCTTCAGTGGCTCCTGCCACTTCCCCCTGGGGGCAACGATCTTGCTTCTGTCTTGATGCTCTACTGGGGCAGCTTTCTGGAAGGACGTCAATGTCCCCATGTTGCCAGAAGTTCCCCTCCTTATCTACTCCCTTCCCTTGCTTATAGTATCTGACAATTGTTCAGCCTCATCAGGGCCCCCTGCCTACTGACCACTTTCTTTCCTCCAAGTCATCACCTCTTCCTCTCTGCACATTCTTCCTCATCTAACTCAGAATCCCTGGTCCTCTGTTCCAACCTCCCTCGCCAACCTGTACTTCCCTTTGTCTTTGTCACCTATCTGGAAAGACCCAAACCTCTACTACAGCAGCGCTTCTCGAAGGTAAGTGGGTCCATGAATCACCTGACGGACTTGTCAAAACACAGATTCCAATTCAGTAGGTCCGAGGGGGGAGCCTGAAATTCTGTACTTCACACAAGCTTCCAGGTGATGCCAAACAAGAGTCGTCTAGACCTGCCGTCTCCACCGCCTCACATCCCACCCAGTGTGGCTTCCACCGCCCACCACACCACCAAAACAACGTGCTTAGTTCACTAACGGCCTCCAGGTTGCTGAGGGCACTGAGGGTTAACAGTTTAACCTCCCACTCCTTGAAGCAGTCGTTTCCCTTGCCTTCGACATGACACTAAGTCACTCAAGTCTGCTTCTACAGTAAATCGGTTAGTCAGGAACTCCCTCCCAAAAAGAATGCTGGTGAATTCCATTCTCTCCATCCTCGCTGGGAGCCAGAATCCTCCTCTCTGTCCCTTCTCGGAGTCTCAGGACACTCTGGGTCAGCCTGTCCACTGTCTGGCCAAACTCAAGGCTCTGCCATCATCCACTGTAGTGCTGCTGGATACAACTTTCTGGAATGACAGAAATGTCCTATATCCACAGTGTCCCAGATGGTGTTTCCACCAGGCACACGCAGCTCATGTGACTAAGAAACTAAAATGTTAGTTTTTATTTCATTTTAATTCATTTAAATTTGAATTTAAAGAGCCGCATATGGCCGACGGCTGCCATATTGGACAGCACAGATCTATAGGAGACAGTATCGAGACGGTCTCATCACACACCAGACGGTTCTTGGGCCTATGACAAACTAATAATTTTGCAGAGCCATCGCAGAAGGCAGTAAACATGAGTGAATGGAAAGCATGCCTCTCAGACTCAGATAGCCTGAGTTCAAATCCCGCCTCGGACATATGCTAAGTGAGTGACTTTAGCAAGTCACAGTCTCTCTGAGTCTCAGTGTCTTCATATGTACAACAAAGGTTAATAGTATTCCTTAGCCATAGAATTGCTGTGAGCATTAAATAAGTAAAAACATACAAAGCCTTTAGGTCAATGCTCACATGTAAGTGATCAATCAATGCTCTCTTCTTGTTGTTACTATTTTTATTAGTGTATCCTCACACTAGTCTTACAAAGAAGAGTTTTATTGTCTTCCTGCCCTTGTTTTACATGAGGACACCAAGGTACAGGATGGAAATGGGGTCACCCGGGAATGCAAAGAAAGCTGGGATTTGAACCTGGAACTGCCCAGCTCCAAAGCAGCCAGCAGTCAGCAGCGGGTGGGATGCATGCCAGAGCTGCAGTGCCCACCCACAGGGCAGGCTCCGCGGTGAACTATGGTGACCGCAGAAACTGGAAGGCAGCGAGGCTGAGCGCTGGGGACAGTTCTCTGAGAGCTCACTAAGTCCACACCCTTAGAAGCGGTGGGTGGTCCACATGCAGCAATGGAGGGGTCGCCAATTTGTTGCAGTTGTGACCTGTGCCCTACCCCCCGGGGGGCTGACAAGGGCTTGCCCCTCCCCCACTCGCTAGATCCTCAAGGCCCAGGGTAACCCCTTCCTCAGCTCTACCGTACAGGGACACGTTTCCCTTTCCACTCAGTACAGCCTAGCCATGTGCTTCTAAAGCCAGAGTGGTCCCCAGCAGGATGCCACCTGCTTCTCTTGAGATGTGCTCCTTGTGCTTCCTGCAGAAGGCACCCCAACTAAGGTAGCAGTAACTCAGAGGGAGAACTTGTCACAGGGAGCCAGCCACCCAAGGAGCCTGCAAGGGATGAGCAGACCAGAAGGCCCAGGCAGCTGGACTGGGATGGGAATAGCCCTGGCCTGGGACAGGAGTCTAGGATTCAAATCCTGACTCTGGTACTTACTACCTGTTTGACCCTAGGCAAATTACTTGACTTCTCTGGAGTTGGTCTCCATTAATTAAAATGAACTTGCACAGAGCAATCTGTGACTTTCAAAGTGTTTTCACAGTTGAACATTCACTTATTCATTCAACAAACATTCATGGGGCACCAACTGTGTGTTCTGACCCTGGGGAGAAAATGGTGGGCAAAGCAATAAAATTCCTACCTTCAGAAAGCTCACTTTTCATCTAATCATCTCGCGGTAAGTGTAATATTACCACTGAGATAAATCTTATGAAGGAATATTACAGAGCAGTGAAAATGAAGTAACATCAGCGGCATGTTTGTGCTGATTACTCTGTTTGCCCCCGAATCCAGTCTCTGTTCTGGCCCACGCACCTGGAGATCCACCCTTACCAACTGCATCTCTCAGCTCGCTTGCTTTCTGGCTCCCAGTGGGGGTCTGGCTTCCAAATGTGGCTCTGGTCCTAGCCAACCAGAGGCTACAGCAGGAGATCAGAGGGTAAAGAGGAAGCACACTCAGGGTATGTCCTTCTTGTTTCTTCCCTGCCTCAGTGTCTTCTCTTTGGTGACAGCTGCTTCCTCTGGGACTTCAGCTCCCCAACACCCACCCCCACCCCAGCTCCCACTGGGCTCCAGGAACACCTCTCCCTTTCCCCACCCCTTCAGCCCCAGGGAATAACAGTTTCCTGCTATGCCATGTCCCCAGGTGCCTCACGATTCTTTGTTTCCTTACCTCTGAGCACATCTCTGTAAGTGATCTTTTCATTAAACTCTGACAAGAAACGAATACAAAAGGGAAAGTGTAGGGTACCTGGAGAAGGTATAATGCAGCAGCTGACATCATCTAGGGAGGGAGGGAGGTTTGCCCTGAGAAAATCAAATCCCAGTTGGGATGGGAAGAAGGAGTGAGGTAACCACAAACTTGCACCATGAGGATTAGCCACCTCTCCCATTTCACCGATGAGAAAAATGAGCCTCAGAGAAGGGATGGGTGGATGAGGTTATACAAATTCGGTCTTGTCTGTGTATGCAAAGCAGGGCAGGGGGATGGCTGTCTTGTGTGTCATGGGAACCTATACTACTTTCCTGCTGCTGCTGTAACAAATGACCACAAATCTGGTGGCTTAAAATGAAAAAAATGTATTATCTTAGTTCTGGATGCGGAAGTCCAAAAGTCAAGGTGTTAGCAGCATGCATTTCTTCTGGAGGCTCTGGGGGGGAGAATCTGCTCCCTTGCTTTTAATCAGATTCTAGAAGCCACCTGTGGTCCCTCCCTCCATCATCAAGCTCTCCCTCCCTCCATCCCTCCCTTCCTTCCTCTCTCTCTTCCTCTCACTTCCTTTCTTCCTTCTTTCATTTCCTTCCTTCCTTCCTTTTCTCCCTCCCTCCCTCTCTCCCTCTCTCTCCCCCCACCCCTCTCTCTCTCTCTTTTTCCCTCCATTGTCACATCTCCTCCTCTGACTCTGACCCCGCTGCCTCCCATAGGGACCCTTAAGATCACACTAGGCCCAGATAATTCAGTAGAATTTCCTCATCTCAAAATCCTCAATCACACCTGCAAAGTCCCTTTCACCATGTAAGGTAACAGATGCACAGGTTCTGAGGTTAGGATACGGGCATCGTGGAGAGTCATCACTCTGCCTACCCCAGGGCCCTATGGTCTTGGAGTGGCTGGAAACTTGTCCATCACACAGACAGACTCTACTGCTAAGTTATTACTAGCAGCAATGTCACCTACATAGAGCGACACACAGAACCGGGATTCTGAGGCCCTTTGGCAAAAGGGGCTGATCCAGCTAACTGGCAGCTGTGTGACCCTAAGCAAAACACTTAACCTCTCTGAACATTACTTCGTTGTTTGTAAAACAGGAACACTGTCTGCTCCTTGTGTCAAGAGGACAGACAGGAGGTGGTGTGTGTCAAGACCCCAGCACAGAGTAGGGCGTCCCAGCCTCCACCTCTCCTCTTGGGCCCTCCTCTGCCTTCCGTTCTCAGGACACAGACGTGCAGCCCGCGTGCCATCCCTCAGTGGCTGACGTCACTGTGCTCCGGGGACTGATGGGCTCTTACTAATGGGATTTTTCAGCGTGGGGGTGAAGGGGGGTACCTAGAAGAGCTTCAGCTCCTCACTCAACCTGCTGAGATTTTGACACAGACACAGATCTTAAGAGAATTAGCAAAGAAGCAGAAACGCTGTGAATAAATGTCAGCACCCCTCACAAGATGTTCCCTCCCAAGACCTCACTTTTTTGCCAGCAAATACTCAGATGTCAGAGCGTCTCTCTGAAGCAGCTCTGATCACGTCCCCCGCCTTTTTAACATCTTTTAAAGACTATCCTGGTGCCGACAGGACAAAATGAGGCCTCCTTGTCTGGAACCTCATATGGACTTGTGCCTGTCTCCCGACCGCCCGTCCAGCTTTGTCCTGCAACCTGCATGGTCCCGTGCAAAAAAAAAAAAAAAAAAAAAAAAAATTCCCCAAACCTGACATCGTCTTTGATATACATTCCTTTTCAAGTCCTGATACACGTGACACTTCTGAGTGAAGCTTCTTCAGCTGTAAAATGGGTCATTCTGAGGACTAAATGAGACTACACGTGGGACACCCCAAGAACACTGTTAGGAGATAATAACTAGCAGTGATTACATTAGCAACAGCATCTCCAGTGTGCCATGTGTTCAGCAGAGTTGACTCCCTTCCCTTATCACAGTGTCTAGTAATCACATCATGTTTCTCAGGAGGCTGTGGACCATGGATGGGTAAGAATGGTCCTGCACTTACCTTAACGTGTGTATCCCTGAATGCCTGGACCATTGCAGGCACTCGATGAATGTCTGCAGGAAGCCAGATGGAAAAGCAAGTTTAAAAGGAAAAAAAAAAAAAGAGACAACTGGTATACCCGTCAATGTTCAATTTCAGGAGAAAGTTTCTCCTGGAGACTCTGGGTACCACTGCTTGCCCTGATCAACTGGGTCTCCCTGCTGCCATACTGTGGCCTCCATGACTCATCTTATTCACAACAAATTTGATCTTGTCACTTCTGTGTTTAAAACATCTTAATAGTCCCTGGGACCAAGCTCAAAGTCCTTGACCTGGTTAAAACAGATCCTCGTGATCTGGCTCTGTCAGGCTGCATCTCTACTGCTGTGCCTTCAGCCACCCCTTTCCTTGAATTTTGTGCCTGAGCAGCACCCAGCTTCGCACCATCCTCCAAACATCACTGTGCCTTCAGTCACACTATACCTCCCTCCAGAAGTGACCTTGCTGATCAAAACTCCAACCATCTTTCTAGAGATGACGCAAATTAAACCTTCCAGTGAAGCATGCTGCACCCTTGCTCACCACCTGTTATTTTTACTTTGGTGCAATAACGGCTGTAAATACCTTTACTAATCATTAGTATTTGGGTAGACTGTGTGCTGGACAACTTTCACACCTCAACTGTAACACGGTACTTCTCAAATTTTTAGCATGTGTCATAATCCCTGGAGGAGTTTTAAAACATAAATTCCTATACCCCACTCCAAATTCTGACTCAAAAGGTCTGGGATGGGGCCTGAGAATTTACATGTCTAACAAGCTTCTAGCAATGCTGATGGTGTTGGTCCATGACCCCACTTTGAATAGCCCTGCCCGCTTGTGAGTAAAATTATATTACCATTTTTATAAGGGAGGAGAAGTTAGATGACTTGCCATGGGATAAATTAGTCAGTGATGAGGCCAAATTTTGAACCCCAGTCTCTGGAACCACATCCTGAGCTTCCTTACTCAACAAGCAGAGAGTGGAGCTGACATTCACTACGAGTTTACTCCACACAAAGCATTCCACCAAGACGACACATACATTATCTCATTTAATCCTCACCATCTTCTGAGGGGAATTCTATGACTCCCGCATTATAACCGATGAGGAAACAGGCACAGAAAGGGTAACTTACCCAAGGTCACAAGGCAGTATATGTTAAAATGGAGAACTGGGCCAAGGGACAATGGCAGCGCGCTCATGCGTCAACAATGACCGTTTTCTAAATGTGATGTTGTGCATTTTTAATTGCAAGTGTTGGTTTACATGTAAGTCTCCCCAGCCGGACGGCATCTTTGAGGTCAGAGAAACTGTCTAATTTCCTTTCGCATCCTAGCCACTGGCAAAATGTAAGCAACCTGCAGATAAATAACTGTGTTTGATGAATGAATAAATACACAAGACTTAAGAAGTAAATATAGGATGTGAAAACAACCAAAATCTTAACCACTTGACAAGAAGATTACCCCTCCCTATAAATGACAAAACAGGATCCACAGAACAATCTATAGAGGGGCTTCGAGGAGGCCCGTTTGTCTCCAAATAAAGAAAAACAACCAAGCAAGACAACAATGACAACAACAAAAACACTCTGTCCCCAGAAGCTGTGGGCTGGTATTCAAAGAAGGCTCTAAGGCCAGGCAAAAAAGACTGCAGGTTTGGCAAAATGAGGCTCGCACCCCAAACTAAAAATGCTTCTCTTGTTTCCCTTTTAGCTAATTTCTCTCCTTTCTGAGCCTTCCAGGGGGGTCAGTCTAGAGGATGCTATTCAAACTAACAGCTGCAAAAGGGGGGAAAAAAACCAGAGAGGAACTTTTCTGTTGCTTGTAATCAAGGGTAAAAATAAAAGAGGCACAGTGAAAATTAAGGAAAATAAACAGTGATCAAGCCTTTTCTTTTCCATTTGCCTGTGGGGTCCTGCTGTGTGTCCAACGATGGAAGAAGAACAAGGTTGGGATGTGAAGGTCCACATCGGCTCCCATCGCGTGTGAGGACAGAAAAATGCCTCCACTGAGCCACACTTATGGGACTGGGGAGACACGACTCTCACAGCCTCCTTCTCCCACGCAGAAGTCCACGCTGTGGCTGTGTTTGATCTCTCTAAGGAGAGACCTGGGTGGGAGGAGGTGGAGAGAAGGAGTGAATCAGGAATGAATACTGCTCTGCCCTTGGCTGTGAGACGTGGGTTTGCACCTAGATGTAGCCTGCAAGGAACCCATTCATTCAGATCTCTTGAGGAGTGGGCTTAGACTTGGCTGGAGGCCCTACAACCAGATTGTGGATGACCTGTTTCACCATGGCTACCTCCTCTCAAGACTCTATACTACACTCAAAACTGCATTTCAACATCTGGGTTCTGAGACTTGGCCTGGACTGCCCTTGGCCAGGCTGAGTTGACCATGGCTTTCAATGACGACAAAAGAATGACAAGCCCTGGGCTTCCCTGGTGGCGCAGTGGTTGGGAGTCTGCCTGTCGATGCAGGGGACGCGGGTTCGTGCCCCGGTCCGGGAGGATTCCGCGTGCCGCGGAACAGCTGGGCCCGTGAGCCATGGCCGCTGGGCCTGCGCGTCCGGAGCCTGTGCTCCGCAACGGGAGAGGCCACAGCAGTGAGAGGCCCGCGTACCGCAAAAAAAAAAAAAAAAAAAGCATGACAAGCCCTACCATATGCCAGATTCTGTGCTGTGGGCCTGTCATGCAGTATCTAGTTCTCACCAGTGCTCTATGATGGAGGTAGACGTATCCCAACTGTATAGATGTGAAAGGTTCAAAATGACCGAAGTATGACACAAAACACAGGACTCCATGTCTAGGTCCCTAATGTCAACAAAGAGAAAGCCTGCCCTTCCCAGGATCACTCATTTGCAAAGTGGCAGAGCAGGGATCGTCATTCCGGTGTGTGACCTGGAGCCCACACATTTCACCACCACACCAGGGAGCTCTGAGAGATGGTGGAGCTGGGCTTCTAGACTCACTGCTGGGATGTGACCACCCAAAGGGGAGAATCACAGTGGAAGTGGGAAGTGCAGTGAGAAGCTGCTTCACACAGAGTTCATCAGCCACGGGGAACAGCAGAAGTAGTAAGAAGGGAGCCCTGGAGGCCAGTGAAGGGGTCAGAAGCAAGGAGAACAGAGGCGAGAGAGGAAACTAGAGTCCAGGTAGTCAAGGAACTTGTTCCTTTTCACCCAGATAAGGCAGAGGACAGAGGCGAGAGAACTGGAAGAGAGGAGCAGCGGAGTTCAACATGTGTGCAGTGCCTTGGAGTCACACGTGAGGATGATCAAGAACGCCCAGGGAACCATGGGTCGTCGGTTCCAGCTGACCTTGTAGTGGATACTGTAGTGACCTGCTGACAAGGAGGCAGCTGCGCCCCTCCCGCAGCTATTGGAAGTGTCAACTGCTTACTGCTCACAGCTTCATCCCTCTCTGGGAACTGCCTCAAGGCTATGTTTGCTGAGGGTAAGGGGACATGGCCAATGACCGGTTGATGTGGGAATACAAAGGCCCAGTCCTCTAGCCTCAATTCGGGACAACTCTGAAGTGACATCCAAGCTCCAGGGTTCGCCCATAGGGTCACCTGAGCCCTACTCTTTCAGCGGCACCCACATCACAAGTCAACTTCTCCCTCTGCCCAGTCCCGCCTCCCTCACTCCTTGACAGGTGTTCCTCCAAAGAACTTGCCTGAATAAACCTTCTGCATCCAACTCTCTGTCTCGGATTTTGTTCCCAGGGAATCCGATCTAAGACACTTCCTTTGCCTCAGCACTTCTCACCACTTCCTTCAAGGAAACTTCTAGAGTGCTCTGCAGAATTCACAGGAAGGATGGGAGGAAGAGCAGGTGAAGTGAACACCTCTACCTGGTCCCCAGCACAGGTTCCTCCTGTCCAACCAGATTTCTCTCTGGTTCCATGAACCAGCTGCAAGATTTCCACCCTGGTTTTGGAATCAGCCGCTCAGCACAGTCTAACCGCACCAAACTTTATTGAGTCTTTGCTGGGGCTGTCACTTCATCCAATTAAGTGGAGGTTACAGAAGGATCCACTTGTCATTACAGCAATTCCTCCTAGTGCTAAATGCTCCCAGAATCAAGCAGGCATGATCGGAAAAGATGGCTCCAGTGGAGAAAGCAGTATTTCTCTTTCACAGGGACAAACACGGGCAGGTCCCTGAGCCCAACATGTACTACCCATGTTCAGCAGCTACATAAATTAGGCCTAAATAAGTCAGGCTGGGGACAGGGATGGAAACAGAATGCAGATGAGGCTTGCCAAAGGCTAGCACTGCGTGAGAAGGTTGGGAGCCCAAGTTTCTGGGGAAGCACAGCAGAGCAGAAGTACTGAGCGGACAGCCAGGAGATGTGGGTTCAATGCCCTGCTCTTTCTTCCCCCATGTGAGGACTTCCAACAAGCCCTTTCCCCTCCCCCTCTAATACCTTGAATGATCTGACCCCTGACCAGCTCTCCAGCCTCCACTCCCACCACTCACCCATTCCATTCCAATCACATTAACCACCCTCAATTCCTCCAACGTGCCACACTTTTCCTACCACTAGTATTTTCTTACTCACTGTCTCCTTTCCCTAGAAAAGTATTCCTACCCTTTAAATGGCTGACATCTTCTCCTCCTCCAGGTCTTCGATCAAATGTCACTTCCTCCAAGAAGTCTCTCTCGTTCACTTACCAAAATAGGTCTCCCAACTAATTCTCTGCCACTACACTCTGTTTGATTCTAACATGTTCCTTATAATAATATATATTCTCTATTAACTCTTTCAAAGTCCATCTGCTCCTGCCAAATGGTACTGTCCAATATGGTAGCCCCTACTCTGTGTGGTTATTTAAATTTAAATTCAATAAAATTTAAAATTCAATTCCTCAGTCACAGTAGCCACATTTCAAGGGCTCATAGCCTCATGTGGCTATCGAGTCACAGATAGCAGACAGCAAAGATACAGAATAGCTCCATCATCACAGAAAGTTCTACTGGACAATACTGGCCTACAATACACACTGTGTCACTTTGATCACCCCTGTATCCCTGGTGTTTGCAATAGTGCCTGGGATTATTGTAGCCACCCAAAAGTGTTTGAAAAAAAAAAAAATTAACAAACCAACAACAAATATTTCCAACAGAGGTATGTTCAAAAGAGCTAAGAAAAAAGAATGTTCACACCTGTCTACAAAAGTTGAGAAAGTCTTTATAGAGAAAGTGACGTTTAAACTGAGCTTTGAAAGATGACAGCATGAGAAAGAAGTGAAGAGCCAGAGAGAGCGAAGAGAATGGCAGAGGAAAAGGTCCTGAAGGATGAGAGATCATATGGTTTAATGTTCCGGGACTGGGCAAGTTTCTCAGTGGTGGTGCTGTCGGTGGCAGAGTTGAGATTAGAACTCAGGTTTCCTTTCCTTGAAAGTCTGATGCTCAGGGCCTTGTGGCTGAGATATTCGATTCAGGGTCCAGAATTTAAATGCATGCTAGTGAAGCATATCATTCAAAAGCGAGAAAAAGAGAGAGATTTTTTTAAAAAAAAATCCAAGGAGGATAAAAAGGAATGCAGATGTTCATATTTTAGTAAGCTGTGTCCTTCTCCTGCTCTGCGTTTTGTTGCTTCTGTGCTGAACTTTAACACACGCAGGTAGCACAGGAGACGAGGTACCCATCTTAGGATGGAGAAACAGAGGAGCTGCCCTCCTGAGAAGGCTTCTCGGCATGAACACACGACGATGCGACCTCATGCAGAGGTAAAGGTGCCCATTCAGCATGTCGGCCCACGCCTGCTTTCAAACAGCTACTTCCCCAGACACACAGTTTAGCCACCTGCCCTCCAGACGATGTGCACATCCTGACACCTGCACAGATGACTCAGCTTTGGGAAGCCAGGAGGGTGGTGAGGATCACAGAGAGGGGGAAGGAGGCAAATCCTTGGGCTTAATGTCCCCTTAGAATAGGAGGGTTCACTCTCTTCTGAAAGACTGGCTCATTTCTACAAGCAGGGAGGAATTCCCAGTGCAAGCCTGGCTCTTTGCTTTGCCTTGTGGAGATAAAAGGCAAAAGAAACAAAAGACTTAGGGAGAGAAGCCGGTATGAGCCCACGAAGTTGCTCTGCATTAATCACCTCCTCACCCACACCCGCTGGTGCCCTCTTTGACGCCAGCCCTCGGTCTTTGGCTGGGAAGTTGCAGGTCAAGCTGTAGCTGGCTGGGGAGCTCATTAGCACCTCACCAGAGCCAAGCACTGCCTGCCTTCCAGAAGGTGTTGTGAACTCTCACTTCAGTTACTTCCCGCAATCAATACAATGCTTCCGCAGTCACTCCATCCACTGCCCTTGCAGCCACTGGAGACTATAGGCTTATAAGGAGAAACTTTGGGCTGATCAACACGTACGTCTTAACTTCATAGGAAATGGCATTCCACCCTTTGCACATTGATCCTCTGGGCTCCCAACACAGTGAGACCCAGAGCTGGAGAGAAGCACTTCCAGCAATGTGCTGGGTGCAGAGGTCCAGGCCTCGTCTGGGGGTTGGGACAACGTAAGCAGAAGGCCATAGTGATAACAGGTGTTGCATGGGGAGGTCCTTCATGCAGTTCCAGAGATGGCTCAGGAGTCCCGGCTGGAGACCCTGCAGCCGAGGCTCCCACTCACACGTAAGGTCTCAGGAACACTGTGTCTGAGATATATTTCCCTTGACGATCCCTTTGTTGCCTTGACCAGCTTTCAGCTGCCCTGCATATGGCCACCAGGGCCCAGGAGAATCTTAGCTCTACATATGGCCCAGCAGGTCCCATGTTTCTGGCAGGCCATCACTCCAGCTGAGCCACAGGACTCTGGAACTGGGATTTTTGTGGACCGCTGGACAGTAGTAAGTCCTGTGGAGCACTGTTGACCCCGATTCTGCAGGGCCACCTTCCAGAAGCCAGCTGCTCGCTGGGATGTAAAGGACCCCTCTCAGCCCTTCCGAAGGCCGGTCTTACTTTCAGAACGTCTCTCAGTCTACCCTTAACAGCCCTACCCAATACAGTGATGCTGCTTTTCAAGGCCAACTGACCACAATCTGAATAAAGACCCGATGCTGCCAGACCCCCAGCCTTAGGATTACAGAAGATCAGAGCTGGGGAGGGTTCTAGAAGCAAAAGACCTAGTCCAACCACATGTGTAAAATGAAGCAATAATACACCTACGCTGGAAGATGTGCCGAGAGTTATCCATAATACACCTACGCTGGAAGATGTGCCGAGAGTTATCCAAGGTCATCTCAGCCTTTAAAGTGCTGTATGAGTGAGCTTTTGCTGCAGTAACAAACAGCCATCTTTTTTTTTTTTTTTTTTTTGGCCACGCTGCACAGCATGTAGGATCTTGGTTCCCTGACAGGGATCAAACCCACGCTCTCTGCAGTGGAAGCGTGGAATCTTAACCACCTGACCACCAGGGAAGTCCCATATCCAGACTTTTCTTTTTTTTTTTCTGGCTGCGCCACACAGCATACAAACATCCGTAAACCTTAAAGAAGTTCACAGACCCTTGTTTCCTGCTCTTAGGTCTGTGGGCCAATGTGGCTTGGCTCCAAGTTGGGTTCAGATCTGTTCCTTACACCCCAGGAAGAGTAAACATGTGCAGAACAATACAAACTTCCAGAGGTGTTTGTTAGCAAAGGCTGGGCATCTCTTAAGACATGTTAGATATGCTGAACATTAGCATCATTATCATACTTAGGAGTGACGTTTTGCTGATGATTCACTGATGCTCTAATAAGGTCGAGGCAGATAAGGCAGAATTTGAGAGCTGCTACTTGGCAGTGGCCCTGGGAAAGCTCAACACCTCTTGCCTGGGCCCGACTGGCCCTAAGAACTGGGATGGAGCCAGCTGTGACTGGACGAGAGGGAAGAGGCTGCAGCCAGGCCAGGACTGACCCTGCAGCTGTCCTCGGGACCAGGAGGAATTGGAGAAGGTGGCATCTCATGGAAACGTAAGCTCATGGCAGGGCCAAGACTTACACCCAGGCCCCCTGACCTCCTAGACTGAATTCCTGCTCTGCCCACACTAGGAAGGAGAGCAGGTTAAGATGGTACTAACTTTTTCTTTTTTTTACATATTTAAAAAACAGAAAACAAAAAAAACTCTTAATGTTTATTTTTATTTCTTTTAGGCTGAAGCTTAACTCCAAAAATAGACAGTCCTTTTCAGTAGCCCTGTCATTAGCAGTTGCTACAAACACTAGGTCCCCCATGCGCTGAACTGCAGGAATGACACTTGAAAAGAGCAATTAGAACAGAAGTCTCCTGCGAATCACGAGGAGGCCCGCGGCTGCAGGTCCTGGCGTTCACGCCTCCACAGGGCGTGGCCAGGAGCCAGGCCTCCCCCAGAGCTTCCTGGATCTCCAGGTGGGCCACCCACACCCCAGCATCTGCCTCTCCTGTGTGCCTGAGTATGTGCTACTCAGCCCACCAGCTCCACCCTAGCTGTATGTTCTCAGCCAGGTCACTGAACCTCTCTGAGTCTCTGATTCCTCACCTAGAAAATGGAAATTGTAATAATTAGGGGTTATCTGGGCCATCTCCATTTTTGCACATGTTAAAGAACTACTTGATTTCATGCAAGCAACCACGAACAGAATTCTTCCTCGACACAGTGAACTTGGGAATAAAGAGATGAACTGGACACAGTCCTTGACTTCAGAGACATTACAGTCTAGCAGGGGTTCCTGTTCGGTGGATAGAGATCTGGAGACCCCTAACCTCTTTTCTCCTCCACTAGAACGTACGTTTTTGGATCACAGAAGCCCTGTCCCCATATAGCTCTTTGGTGTATCCCTCGTGTCTAGAAGATTCCCGGGACATAGTAGGTGTTGAATGAGTATCTGCCTCATTGATCGATCAATTAGCACAGCGTCTGGAGACAGCACTGCGCAGGTCTATCTTTGTAATAGTGACTTAGCCAAATAGCAAACGGTGCTACTTGTCCTTGATCAGAGAGTGCTTGTAGGAAGATGCGAATGCCACACATCAGTGTGGCCTCACCCTGTACCCCAGGTCATTGCCAACAACTCCATTGGTGTGGACAAGGCTGGTGTATGACAAGGTATTAAGAAGTAACAAGAGGGAGAGACAGAGAGTGCAGGAGTCAGAGGGAATGAGAAGGGAGGACAGAGTGGGAGAGAGGAGGGTGGGGAGCGGAGAGAAGGGCTGTGTTTTCCAGGAGGAAATATCCTACCAAGGACACTGACCAGCAGGGCAGAGGGGAGCCGAGTTACCATCTGTGACCTTCTGCAAGAGAGGGTGACAGGCAGGGCTGGGCAGACACTGATGGGAGGAGAAAGGATGATGGGGGAGCGGAGAAAGGATGTCAGGAAGCAGAGGCACAGAGGAAAAGCCCAGAGCCACCGAGAGGGACTGCACTCTGGGATGGACAAGACATCGATAAATAGCTTGGTTCTGAGCACATCTGGTCCTCAAATGGCCTTGCAGCTGTGTGAAATTCATTAAAACAGAAGAATCAAATTACATCACGGTTATTTAAGCTGGAAACCAGGGGGCCCAGATTGTAGACCACAACCTACCAACAGCCCTAAATCTTCAGAAATCTGTAGAAAGCCCACTGGGGCGGGGCACACACGATGGGAGCCCTGCCTGTGCCCTTCTGATTCCTGTCTGCCCAGAACCCCTCTTTAGGGGCAGGGCTCCTGCCCCACCCTGCGTCTTCTTGCACAGCCTGAACTCCTCACATCCTGCCCCGCTGGGCACAGAGCTGGGCACCTGGCTCTGACAGTTGGGCACATGACCCTTCCACCTGCCACTGGGTGGAACAGCTGGTCCAGCGTTGGCTACTCACCCCAGGCAAGGACGATCACGGTCCTTTCCCGGGATGTTCACAAATGGAGAGAAGTAAACTCCCTCACTCTGGAGTCTGTTAAACTAGAAGGCAAGGATGTGGAGCTGTCAGCCCTGGATTTGCCCCCAGCACTCCCCCTAAGCATGTACCAGAGTAACGTCAAGGACGAACAAGCAGAACAGGAAGCGCAGAGGAGATGGAGCCCTGGGTCCACCATTCGAGCCGTGAGACCTGGCTCTACACATGGGCAGCTCCGTGCCTGGGCGTCCCAGGGACATGAGCCAATAATCTCCCTCTGAGTCTGTACCCAGTTAAGAGTTGGGTTGCTGCCCCTTACCACGAAGAGGGTCCAGACTGAGGATGGTCCTCTATCTCCATCCTCAAGCTCAGAGCAGCCTCTGCTGAGCCCCCCGGCTGTTGATCATGTCGATAAGGCAGGCCAAGAGTGAGGGCGTGGGCAGGGCTGTGGCCCGCGGAGACCTCCAGACCCAAGGCGAGGATGCGATCCTCGCTGGCAATGAAACGGGCCCTGCTTCTGAGACGCAAAAGAAAGGCCAGGGGAGAGTCATGCACCTGCCAGAGAGAACTAATCCAAAGCCAGTGGGGGAATAACTGGCGAATAGGACTGGCAGAAACGAGCTGTGCAAACAGGTCCCCGGGAACTGTCTGCTGCCAGGCTGCTGTGCCTCTGAGCTTCTGAGGAAGCAAGAGAAAGGCAGGGCCAGGGCAACCCAGCAGGAGGCCAGAGCCTTCAGAGGTCACAGACACCAAGAACTTCGGATGGGGTGGCCAGAGCACGTGCACCTCATATTCCATTTGGGGGCATTTGCATTTCTGTGTTGTAAACCCCTTCTCTTGCCCTAAATCCTCGGAAGTGCTACACCACCAAGAACGTGTGTGTGTGTGTTGGGAAAAGGATGGAGAAAAATGAAGGAAGGGAACTAAGTTCCAAATTTGGACGGTGCAGAGCAGGCGGAAGGTGTAAGAAGCGAGGGGTAACTGACATAGAAAGCCAGTGGGAACGGAAACCAAATAGTTAGAAGTTACCACAATATGAGGCCTTAGGAACATGCAAAACTTAGAAAGAGAGCTCATTCTACCCAAATCCCAAAGGGCAGGACTTCTATGGGCACACAGGCTGCAGATAAACTTGGGGTTAGGGGAGCTCTTCTCAGGTCCAGCCCCAGGAATATCTGGCATGGGCCCTCTGTGCAAAGACAAATGACTACAGGTGTATCTGTGAGTTGCTTCTTTGGGCCTTCTGGAAATGACAGGGTAGCCCATTGATGACATTGGGGCCCAGGAGCCAATGAGGAGTCCTACAGTCCTGACTGCATAAGGGGGCGGGGGGGGAAAGGTGGTAGCTTGGGGCTTAGGCCATAAAGGTGGAGTCCCCAGGCACAGGCAGTAGGACCAAGTCCACACTCAGCAAACTTCCCCGTATGGGTCAGGGCCTGAAGGTGGGTATCCTGCAGTTTCCTGCATCTCTGCTTATCGCAGAAGTCGAGGAAGGAAATCAACAGAGCCTAGGATTCAGCAGAGACAAGAGAAGATGTCTGGAAGGGTCACCCTTGTCCCTAGGCCTGCAAGCTGGCTTGGTCACTTAATGGACTATATTAGCCTAGCGAGGGGAAGAAAGGTGAAGGGCAAAGGGGTGGTCAGCTCAGTACTCCTAAAAGAAAAGTCGCAGGGGTCAGTACAGATGTGCTTGGGGCTGCAATGCTCAGAGAGAAGGAAGAGCCTTCTGACGAGTCAGTCCCGATGCCACCGGGCAGAAAGAATCAGCTAACTCTGCTTGCTGTGAGGCCTGATCCCATCACTGTTGGGCTCCCATGAAATGCCGGGTGGGACCTACGGCACAGTCCTGATGCTGTGGGTGTCTGTCCACCATACAGGTGGACACTTGAGAATGAGGTCTCAAAGCCATCAGGCAGGAAGGGCCAGGATAATGGACAGCAACTCCCCCCCACACATATGCTGGATTAGTCGTGCCTGGTTCAGATACTGCTCATTCATGTCACAGCCCAGTGAGGTCAGGGGGTGGGCAGGGGAGGTGCTGGGCTCCACACATCATTCAGGGACCCAGCTTCTGTCTGGAGGTGCTGTCTGCCTCAGTGCGTGGTCTCCAATGTCACATCAGGAGGGGAAAGATGGGGTTCACACATGGGAGATTCCGTATAGGTCTGGCCTGGAAGGAGCACGTATCGCTTTGGCACACATTCCTCTACCCCATCTGGAGGCGGGAGTCTAGGAAGTGTAACTTTCCTGCCCACCCAGAAGGAAGGATAAATGGTACGGAGAACAAGTCACATTGTCACGTGACTTTGAACTTCCCCAGCTGGTACGAAGTAGGTCCCACTCTGTGATTTCCACACTTGATTTCACTGAGCCTCAGAAAATGTAAGGCAAGCAAGATCATTCGTTCCCTTTTACAGATGGAGAAACTGAGGCTCGCTCATGTGCAGAGTTTAATCCAACAGCGAACAGAGCGAGAAGTCTGCCCCAGCCCCACCTGCCTCTAAAGTGCACCCTCACCGCCTCTCCTTAGGAAGACCATTTTCAACTGCTTGCAAAGACACAGCAAATGCCAGTCCTGTCTCACGGGGGCGTCCGGCAGTTCCCCACTCACGTGTGTGAGAGATGAGAAGAGCAAACCACGGAGCACATTTTGCCGCTGATTAACTCAAACAGGAGACTTTCCCTCACCGAGAACAGCCCCTCTGCCAAAGTGTCTGCTCCACACGGCCAGGCCGAGTTCCATCAGAGGAAGAGCTCCATTTATTCAGCGGTGAGCGAGTCACATCTGCCTCTGGATACACATCTAAAGCGACAGGCTCGCTACTCCCATTAGTAATGAAAAGTTGGAGCAAGCACATTTCATTGAAAAGAGAAGGGGCCAAATCCTAGCTCCATTCTCTGCCAGGGTCCAGGAAAGCATAAAAAAGGAGGATCATACACACTTAAAAACAACCACCACCTTTAGAGAAGCAAAGAAATCCACCTGCCTAGGTGGTGGGAAAACTAAAATTTTACACCACTGCAGGAACCCCATGATTCTGTAGAGCTGTGTCATTTGTTTTTCATACTATTTTAGGATGGCATTCTATTGTTTGAGGGGGAATAAGTTTGAAAGCCACCTGTAGAACACACCTTCTCTTTTGACAAATAGGGAAGTTGAGGCGCAGAGAGATGGTCATTCAAATCTAATTAGCAGCAAAATGGAGGCCCCCTTCCTTCTAAGATAAACCTCACCTAAGCCCTGGCTCCGAGTTCCCTGGATTAGGAGAGCAGCACATCTTAGATGGGGCGTGAACACGGAGTTTAAAAACAATGCAGTGTGGGCATAAGGAACCCCACGGATTACATCGGAAGCCCACTGTCCACGCCCCGCCAATTGCGGAGATACTGCTTTTTTGGCATCTGCCTCCTACTACCTGTTCCACCTTTGCTTTTTAAATGTTTAAACATGTTGCCACAATTTTTTCATGAGGATCGTTTCTTTTTTAAAAAAGAAAAAATGATTTATTTATTTGGCTGCGCCGGGTCTTAGTTGCGGAATCTTCAGTCGCAGCATGCAGGCTCTAGTTCCCTGACCAGGGATCGAACCCAGACCCCCCGCATTGGGATCACGGAGTCTTAACCGCTGGACCGCCAGGGAAGTCCCTTCATGAGGATCATTTCTAAATGACTGGTGATACTTGCTTTTGAAGTGCACAATGCTTTACTCCACCCCCTCTCCCCACCCCACCCATCCCCGTTTGGGATCACTGGGCTCTACCGGTAGGTAGACTGACTTGGGTTGAAAAGGCAGCAAGCTGGGGGAGTCTAGGCACAGTGACAGCTCCCACGGCAAGCTGGGCTGGTGTGTACTGTTCACTGGGACACCCTAGCTCACTCACCAGGTCAGAATAAACCAGAAGTCAAATGTCAGAGTTTTTAGACTAAGAGACCGGGGATCAGAGAAGCTGAATCATTTCTTCACAGCTAAGGTCACCAGCGCTCCCTTCTTTCTCCTACGTCTCATGCCCCACCCGGCCAGAGTCCACAAAATTGCAGATGAATACCACAGCATCAGGGATGGGGAGGGGTTTGGGTCAGAGTTTCTCAACCTTGGCATAACTGGCCTTTAGGGCTGAGCAGTTCTTTGTTACGGAGGCTGTCCTGTGCATTGTAGAAATTTAGCAGCATCTCTGGCCTCCTCCCATTGGATGCAGGTGCTCCCTTCCCAGGTGTGACAATTGAAAATGTCTCGGGACATTGCCACAAGTCCCCTGGTAGATGAAATCACCCTCGGTGAAGAACCACTGGTCTAGGCAGAGGTTGTAACATTTCAGAGGCAAATGAGGCACCAGTGAGAGGACAGAGACAATGACCTAGAGCATCCTTTCCAAATCTGGAGCCCACGGTTTAAATGAGTCCAACTGAGCCTGAATCTTAGGTCCTCAAAAACAATTTTCCACGTCTATTTGTCACAGAATAGAACATGACAGAAAATCAGCATTAGGAGGGTCAGAAAAAAAAATGTCTTAATTATAATAGGAATAGGACAGACATTGGGCTATAAGACTCCAAGGAGGCTGGGTGATCAGGCTTCAGCAACCTCATCTGAAACATGCGAGCAGGTGAGGATTAAACAGAACCTCACGTGAAATATTCAGGGCAGTGTCTGGCGTGCAATAAATGGTCCACAAATGTCAGCTCACGACAGACCTTACAGCTCATTCCATGTCCCAGATAATTCTTCCATTTGAACACAGGAGGTTAATGTTCCAAGTGAATGAGGGTTTAATGCAGTTGCCATTTGATTTAATTTCCAAAAGCATTAATGCAACCCATCAGCATGCAGCTGATGAAGCAGTCAAAATAATTCACGGAAACCAATACTTGTCAGGTTTTATTTATCCACATTTACCTTTTTTTTTAAATAAGCTGTTCTTTGTGCTCATATAGAATACAATATACCTAGATATCTCTCAGTTCGCCCCACACACACACACACACACATATGTTCAAGTAAGTTTCCCACTTTCCTCCTGTCTGTCATTTTTCTCTTCCCCTGGAAAACTAACAGTGACGTCATCCAAGAGTGAGGGAGTCCAGGGCTAAGACTGGGCAGCTGGCAGACGGGGAGGATGGAGAATGATGAAGACAAGCATAAACACGGGGGCAGTTAGCTCACAAAGGATGAACAGAGCCATGAGCCTCCCCCACATCTAGAGAAGCTGTGCTCTTATCTCATTTTATAATTAAGGAGTCATGGAATGAATTTCCGAATTCACATAGCTAACACAAGGCGGACCAGAATTTGAACCCAAGACCTACACGATTTGGAATCTACCAGTGCTTGCCAATAGCAGTTGTGGTTTAAAAAGAAAAGAAAAAAAAGATGCAACCCATTGATAAAAGTTAAGACTAAGAAAGACAAAAACTAAGAGCATCAGGATGTTTTTCCTACAGGGAAGGAAGGCTACACAGACGATGTCGACGCTGAGGTCTCTCTGCAACAGCATCTTCCAGGAAAGCCGAGGTCAGACATGCGGTGGAGGGAGGAAGTAGGTACGTGTGACGTAAAGAGGTGTTAAACGTGTAGACACAGGTTGAAGCAGGTATATGCCAGTCGGCAGGACTCGGGAGGAATACAGAGGGCTCACCTCAAGGCAAGCCTTCCCTTGACAGCCACTGAGGAAGGCCCAGAAGCTTCTAAAATGACCATTATAATGGCCACACGGTAGACTGGATAAGTAGTATGATGCTGGCAGGTCAACTGAGACCCTGAAATTGCAACCAAAGCAGGACAAAGGGAGGCCACAGGAGGGACACAGGGAATCAAAAAGCTCACAGCTTCCATAATTAGGAAGAAACGAATAAGGGAAAAAAACACTATAGGAAAAGATAAAAAAGAAGCACCCAGAAAGGACATGGAAATTCCTCAGAAGTAGGAGAAGAACCTACAGTTCAAACAATACTGAGAAACTTGAGAAAGGAAGGAACGGTGAGGAGTCTGCAATGCTACTGCCTGCTTCTGAAGTAAGGGTCTGAGAACTCACCGCTGGATACAGCAAATGTCTGAGCACCTTCTACACTCCAGGTACTGTACTAGGTGCCATGCACCCAGCAGGAAGCAAGACCTACAGAGTTTCTTCCTTCCAGAGCGTGCATAACTCAGAGATGTGAATGACCATGGCGGGCAGTGATGAGAGCGGGGAAGAAAACCACAGCCTAGGACAATGGTACAGAGTCACCGGAGGAAGCGTGGTCATGCAGAGGCTCTCTGAGGAGCTGAGCAGAGACCACAGTGGACAAAACAAATGAGCCGCACAATCGTCTGGAAGAGAAGTATTTCGGGCAAAGGGAGAAGAGCAAGTGAAAAGGGCCTACGGTCAGACTTAACTTGCTGGGGTTCAAGGAAGAGGAAGTGGACCGGTGTGGCCAGAGAAGAGAATGAGAGGAAAAATATGGGGCTGGGGGCGGTCAGAAATCAGAGACAGAGGCCACATCTAGAGACTGCATTAAGAAGTTTGGACTTTACTCTGAGGATAAGAGAGGAGCTAGTGGAGGGTTTTAGGCAAGGGTGGGCCGTGATTCAACTTGACTTCAAAGTATCCCTGAGGCTGCTGCATAGAGAACAGACCTCGGTGGTGCCGCAGTGGAGCATGGGAGGCCGGCAGAGTCATCCAACTGCAAAGAGACGGGGGTAGGTCCCGTGCAGTGCTGGACAAACTGTGTCCTGGGAGCCAAATCCTGCTCCGCGCCTGTCTGAGTAAATAAAGTTTTATTGCCACACAGCCTTACTCACTCACTGACATCTTTTCTAGGGCTACGTTTGCTACAACAGCAGAGTTGAGCAGTTAAAACAGAGCCTGGATGACCCACAAAGCTGAAAACGTTTACTACCATGCCCTGTGCAGGAATGGTTTGCCACCTCCTGGTCTAGGGTGTGGACAGGAGAGGTGGTGGGGATGACGGGGCTCCAGGCAGGCTTAGGAAGTGGAGGTTACAGGGCAGAGGCCGGATTCCAGCCCAGGCTCTCTGACCACTGAACCATACAGCCCCCAGGTCTTCTCTGCCTCTGAAGGCTGGCAGGGAACAGAAACGATTCTGACGGCACCTCTGCAGTGCTCCAGTGACTGTCCAAGCTGAAATCCTCGGGGTGGTCACTGGCTTTGCCTCTTCTCCCGGCATGCAGCTGTCCTCCTAGGCTGCTCTCACTGATGGGACAGCAACCAGCAGCCTTGGTCATCTCCGAAGGTTGCAGATGCTTTCCCAAACTGCATCAGTTGTTCCACCCTTTGTATGTCCTCAGCTCACACCTGATTACAGGGCCTACCATACTGGATTTTGTTAAGAAACGTGGTATAGAAGGAAGAGCATGAGCTGAGGCACAAGCAGGCATGGGCTGGAATCCCAGCTCTGCCATGTATAAGGTGTGTGACCTTGGGATGACTGTCTAACCTCTCTGATCCTCCATGCCCTAATTTGTAAAAGAGGGATGCTACAGCACCTGTATCGTAGGATGATGGATAGGACTAGTAAGACAGTATAGTAGGCGCCCAACACAACTAGATGACCATGCATTACAGGCCTGCATGATTCTTCCTGCTAGACCGTGAGCTTATCACACTACTTGACACATAGCTGGGGCTCAATAAACTATTAAACAAATGAATATAAGAACAAGTCAACTACTCCCGCCATGTCATCTTTAAACCAGAGGCTGTAAACTCAAAGGCCTACAGGAACCAGACTAGTGATGTGAGCAAAATGGACCAAGTGAGGACAGGGGTGGGCTGCGGAGCACATGCCCCAGAACAGGGCAGCCATACCAGCCCGCTGCCGCCACTCCAGAATGCAGGCTCAATGTGGCCAAATCAATACAACTCCAAGAGGCGTTTAAGTATTGGAACAAGTGTTAAAAGTAAAAAGGAGAGTGCAACCTAAGGAAAGCATTTCTGCAACCAATTTGGACTAGTGGGCTGCATTTGATGACCCCAAGCCCATTCCAGAGGAAAGAGACCTTCAGATGACTAAGTTTAAATTTCCACAGTACAAGAAGCAGAACAAGGACAAACGGACACTGTATTTGGTCAATATCCCCTCAATAACAGTAAAATGTGATTAGTGATAGTTACAGATATAAGCGGGTGGGTGTCTACTTTTACTGGGATCTATACATATATTGTCTCCCTCTAATAAGGATCCAATTAGCTATGTTTACCCTCACTGAACAGATGAGGAAACTGAGGCTTGGAGTGAATACATAATTTGCCTGAAGACACAGACAGCTGGGGCCAGGGCCGAGACTGAAACCCGGGATGTTTACACCCAAAATCCATGCTCTTGACCCTACCCAGCTGCCTTGATAGGAAGTCGTATCAGTACTTAAATCAGAACATCTGACTCTCAGCACCAGGACTGGATTCCTTCTAGGCACCGATCTGCATATTGGTAAGAAGGTTCTGAACCCATGGCAGGCTGTTAAATGGAGTTAGAAGGCAAATTTAAAAAGCACCACCAACAACACATTTTTGATGAGTTAGAAAATTTTCATCAAGACCACATCTGCATTTTTGAAGACACCTGTCTTTGGGATAAGTGTCTTGAAATCGAAGACGTTAAGAAACCCAGAAACAGGGAGAGAATTAGTGCGTTTATGAGCACTGGTCTGGAACAGGTAGGTTGAGAGGCCAGATTGTCAAACGAGCAAAACCTCAATTACAGAGTAATCTAATGTATACCCAGGTACACTACCACAACTCAGTAAACAGTTCTTTGGAATTAAGTTATTCCAATTTGCTTTCACTTTGATCGGTGTGTGGCCCTGAGAATTTGGTATTACCTACACTCAAGTGAGGTGGCATCTTCTGAAGCACTGCTGCTCACAACCCCAGGATAATACACGAGCCACAAGCCAGCCAGCCACGAACACACCTGCCTAGGGAAAGACAGAGACCCAGCCCGAGTCTCCACCTTCCACGGCTTGGCCCAGCACAAGCACCTGCCACACATGCCACCAGAGGGGCCTCCAGCTCCTGGCACCCTTGGGTGCTGAGGGGTCCCGTAACCTCCTAATCCCTGCATGGCCCAAGTTCTGAAGGAGCGACGCCGGCGGACGGGGCCCATGTGGTCAGGCGGCTGAGCACAAGCAGGACCAGCTACTTTTCTTTTGGTCCAGAAACCTGACTCACCGGTGGTAGATACAGAAGGGCACCCAGGGAGTCTAACGACCCAACTGTTTCCAAGTCCACATGTTGGCCGCCTCTTTGATATCCCTCTCTCCCTTTCCGTATGCTCAGCACATGGGGGAAAGCGCCAGTCCCCTCTTGGCAGAGGAGGCCTTAAGGGATCTCTCCAGGGCCACACAGATCGCAATCAAATCCGCACCTGGGCCAGGTGTCCTGCCCCACCACCCACTCAGGGCCGTCACCACCTTCTACTTCCTTACGGGGGAAAACCCACCCACCTCAAGTCATTTATTTTATTTAACAAACACTTATATCTCAGTGAGCCAGGCACTCTTCTAAGAACTCTTACAGCCACTGTCTTACGTAATCCTCAGGACACACACCCCTGAGGGAGGTAATGCTATACCTCCACCCCCAGATAAACCAGCTGAAGCTGGGAGAGGTTGATGTTCAAGGTCACTGAGCTGGGACGAGAAGGGCCCAGGATCCAAACCCGGGCATCTCAGCTCCAGGGTCCTTTCCTGTCTCTGAACTGGAACTAAACGGAGGAAACCTGGAAAAAATGCTGCCCAGGGATGGTCTTCTTCCTGGGATGCCCCAGTGTCCGTCAGCTCCCTGCCACTCAGCCCACACGATCTGTGTGATGCGTAAACCAAGAACAGGAAATTCAATTTGGGGAGCAGCCCCATCCCCTGGGAGAGCGCTTGGCCTTTGAGAACAGTCTTCTTTCTCAGATTTTCTCCCTTCCCTGAAAGAAGGTAAATTTCTATTTTTTCCGTTGTTTTTGTTGTTTGTTTTTAACAAGTGCAACTACTTCAGTGTTAAAGTATTTAAGCATTCTGGCTCAGCCACAAAAAGGGGCTCTAAGATGTGCATGAGTCATTCTTCATAAAGCACTTTCCCCCCAATGCTCTGGTTTGCTGCCTTCAGGTGGGTTCCTGGCCACACACTCCAGGGTGACAGGCTTCCTCTGGTTGCTGCTGCCTCTGGGTGTCCCCTGTCTTTCACTGTCTTGTTTGGCTTGGGTACCATTAGCTTTTTATGAGAGAGAGAGAGAGAGAGAGAGAGAGAGAGAGAGAGAGAGAGAGGGAGGGAGGGAGAGAGAGAGAGAGAGAGAGAGAGAGAGAGTGTGTGTGTGTGTGTGTGTGTGTGTGTGTGTGTGTGTGTCGGGAAGGGTTAAATCCATTTCTCCACAAATCTGTCAGTTAGTACCCCACTCCAGAAAGGTGGGGAGTAGTGGGAGGGTGATGCATGAGTTAAAAAGGCAAGTTAGCAACAGGTCGGGGGACCCCTGTCATGAACCCTGTCTGCTATCTGGACACTTTCGACACTGTTCATGACATCATGCTACCATGCGCTGACAAGGCCACAACCCTCAGGCGCTCCAGGTGTTGCCAAAACAGCATGATCTAGCTCCTGGTCCAATCCTAGCTCTGCCCCTAAGACCTGTCTCTATTTCTCAACCTGGCTGTGACTGTTCTCACAGCCGTAAAATGAACTAAAATAAAACCAAGGTGCAGAGCCAAACTCAGGACTACATGAGGTCTCGGATGTGAAGGGACTTCTACATCCAAGGGGTCCAGCTTCGAGCTTACCACCAATTGAGTATAAAAAGGAAAAAAAAAGCAAGCGGGAAGAAAAATGGGCACTAAAAAAAATGTGATATTCCATAAAGGATTGCAGTAAGGTATAACAAAACGGGACCCGGTCACCAGGAGCACAAACCCACCATCGCCCACCCTGAAGGAGACCTCTGAAGGAGACCATCCAGGGCATCCCTTAAAATGGAGCAGCAAGGGCTGGGGTGGGGAGGGGACAGAGCAGTGTTAGCTCCTGGATTGTACTGACAAACCTGGTCAGGACACCACTCAGTCCAAGCTGAACTCTGGCCCAGGACACACAGCCAACAAAGGATAAACCACAGTCCTAGGACACACTGGCCACCCCTCCAAATAAAGGCCATGATGCTTCGCCATGGAAATCTCATCCTCTGTCCCAGAGCCCTCTGGATTTGGTTTCCCACACCTCCTTCTTGACACCTGGGGACATAAGACTAAATGAAGCATTTTCTGGTTCCACTTGTCTGCGGGTGAAAAGTTCAGAGCCCTACAGTAGCCCCCTAGTCCTTCACCCTATGCAATCATTACCAATGCTGTGCCAGGCATGGGCAAGGTGCCGGTGAGACCGGAGAAAACACTATCCATTCTCCGGGTGGGGAGGGTGGGCTTCCTTTCCAGTGTGGAGTCACCATAAAGGAGTGTGTGTCGTGAGCGTGCCAGAGGGCACAGCGCAGGAGTTACACATTCACCATCTGGAAGACCTGCAAAGGCCACTTTATCACACAAATCAATCTTATGGCACCAAAAGGCCAAGATACGAGCCTAATGGGATCAAAATGATGGTTTCTTTTGTATATAATGGCCCTCGATGTAAATTATTATAAAGATGATTTTTTTCCTGTTAGTTGTTCTGTTCGTAAGTACCCAATGTGTTATCTTCAGCTTAAGTGCTCATAGAATTATAGTGATGAAATGCATTCCTGCTGAGGCCAATAACTCCATCACTTATCCACCATTCAACAAGTATTTTAAGGTTGAGCCTTACAAAATGACCGACTGTGCAGGTCAGAACCGTCAAACGCTGGCTGTCTCAGATGGTTCCGTGTGCTCAGCACTTGCGCCAGGCGCTCAGCTAAGCTCGGGGGACTGATTGTGAACCAGGAACCAAATGGAAGATGCCCCAAACCCCACAGAGCTTATATCCTAAAGGGGGGGACGGACGCTGCCAAGTAAACAAATAAAGAAAAATACGTAATTTGGAAACGTGATGAGTGAAAAAGAGACAAGGTGATATAATAGAATGTGACCACCAGAATGGGGGGGGTGGTCAGGGGAGGGTAGTTCTCTCAGAGAAGATGGCATGATGACAGTCAAGTTGAGATCTGATTAATGACAAATGGGCAGCCATGTGAATATCCATCTGGAGTCAGGACAGCACAGGAGAGAGAATCCCACACTCTCTAGGATTAGAGATCCTAGACTCATACTAGTCCAGACAAGGCGACCATGACATGCAGAAGCAAAGAGAGGTCAAGGTTTCACATCAACCGATCCTTTGACCAAGGGAACCAACTCACGATCCTCTGGAGGGTGGAGCGATGCTTCTACCTGCAAAACACTGGGTATCGTTCTACAGCTAGCATTAAGACAAACAGCTTATTTCATTCACTAAATTATGTTAGATTAAAATTTTAATCGGCGAACGTAACACTGGAAAATGAGAACATCCATACGCTGCTATTTTCCAGTGTAAGCTGTCAAACCTTTTTCTTCTTCTTTTGTTTTTTTTTTTTTTTTTTGCAAAAGCAATATTGCAACACAAAGAAAAATCCGTAAAGATTCTTTGGCCTACCAACTCTACCCCTAGGGAATTTATCCAAGGAAATAACCTGGTTTAGTAGAATAAAAATATTCTCTTCGGAAGAACTCAATTGAGGCGTTAATCGCTGCATGCACAAAGGAAAGATAAAAGAAAAACAAATATACCTGGAATTACCTAAATGATGACGGAGATTTTTAAAAATAGGATGATTCACTTGATGAAATAGCATACAACCGTTAAGCACTGTAACAAAGATTATACAGTCTTTCAAAACTGAATGGACTATCGAGCTCCTTGAGAGAAGCAGAAAAGGAACAACGTGCATATTTTAATGGAAAAACATGTCAGTGATACCTCAAGGTGAAAAAGAAAATTGAAAAAAAAATTGAATCAAAGCCAGTGGGGTGGGAGGTTATTTATTTCAAAAGTCCTTCTAAAATATTGTCATTATATAGAGTTTTCAATAAAAAGTCCCTCAGAAACAATTGTACTCTGATCACTGTAATAGAACGCCACCAAAGCACAAGGACATTGGCTCACTCTAACTTTAAATGCAGAATAAAGCCAAATTTGGAGATGTCGTCTGCGTTATATATCCCACAAGCTTTCATATACAGATCCTACCTGTAAGACTCAACTTTGAATGACAATGTAATATTGCATGATTTCACAATAACTTCCTCTGTTTTTTTTGATGTGTGTGGATGGGAAGAATTGGAAATTGTGTTTCAGTCTACGGAATGGGTGTAGGAACACCAGATGAGAAAGCGGGGGAGTCTTAACTCCTCCCACCATGCAAGGATGGGGCCAAGGGATCCCCGTGAAATCAACCACCCGGGAAGAGGCACGGGTGGTGGCACTCACCTTTCACAATCAGCTCAGCGTAGTTGGACACACCAGAGCCACCGTCAGAGCGGATCACACAGCGGTACTTGCTCACACTCCGCTGGGTAGTGTCCGCCACACTGACTGTCGCCGAGAAGCGCCTGTGGTTGACCACGCGGGTGACCATGAGGGCCGTGTCCCTGCCATTCCATTGCTACAGGACAGAGGGAAGGGAAGGAGAAATCATATTATCACACACTCCTGAGTGACCCCAGCATGGAAGTTCCACCCATCCCCACACCCCTGGGGCCCATGACTTTCCATAATAAGGACTCTCCATTGCTGGTTTCTGCAAGTGATGTGATTCAAGAATAAACTTTGCTAGTGAGCTGATTCAAGAGGGTGGATGCCTGGCCATAGGAAGAGAGAGCACAGCCGCTTCGAAACACCTTGGCTCCTTTCTCATCTGCATTTGGGGTTGGCGCTTGGCCCCTTAACCTTCCTCCTGTTTTCCTTCATCTCTTAAGCAAAACCCACAGGGCTTCCCTAAATGCAGACTCAGGTAAGTTAGTGAAGACACAGCCCACAAAGTGATAATAAACAGCTGGTGTCCTGGTACACCACCCATAGGCTCTGAGTCTCCCCCACAGGGACCAATCTGTCCCTCCAGGTAGAGTGAGGATGGGGGCTTTTCAACACCTCTCCTCCTTGGCATATGCTTCTTCCTCTGCCTGGTGCCTCCTGTCTCCCTGGAGATACTCCCTCTCCCTTAAACACACAGGTTCAGCTCGTTAGCATCTCCAGTAAGTGCCCCTGACTGTCACAACACCTTCTGGAAGTTCCTCACTCCCTTATGTATGGTGCAGACTTCCCACACATTTTTTCCTACAAGTGTTTCCCACTGTAGACTGTGAGCTCCCCGAGGGCAGGATTTTGCTATTTTCATTTCTAGCACCATGCCCTGAAGCCTCCTGACTTGCTAAACATTTCTAGAATCAACATTTCCAGCAAGGCATTTTTGTCTTTACCATCCTGAATCTTAGATGTGATACTCTGAGTTTGAATAAGGCCCTTTCTCACAGCAGCAAGTTACAGTAACTGATAGGAAAACAAACGCAAGCCAAAACCACTTGTGCAGGCACCTGCATTTCTCTGGGCTTCAGTTTCCTCATTTAAACAATGGATCTGATACTGGTGTTTGCTCTATGGAGTTACTGCGACGAATAAATGAGAAGGCATGTAAAACATTTAACACATGAAGGTATATCCTGGTGTTAGTGGAGCTCTCTAAATTAACCATGAAATTAGCCAGGTGAAGTGGAGTAAACTGGATAACAGCCCCTCAAAGATGTCTACATCCTAGTCCCCGGAATCTGTAAATATATCACCTTACATGGCAAAAGGGACTCTGAAGATGTGATTAAGGATTTTCAGATGGCGAGAGATCCTGAATTATCCAAGAGGATTTATATGCAGAAGAGGAAGAAGGCCGATGGCCAGAGTCAGAGAAGGAGATGTGGTGACAGAAGCAGAGGTCAGAGTGACGTGATTGATGGCTTGAAGGTGCGGGAAGGAACCATGAGCTAAGGAATGCAGGGTAGTCTCCAGAAGCTGGAAAGGTTAAGGGAAGAGATTCTCCCCTCTCCTTCTCCAGAGGAGCCCAGCCCAGCCGACACCTTGATTTTAGCCCAGTAAGACCCAATTTCTGACTTCTGATCTCCACAACTGTAAAGTAATAAATCTGCATTGTTTTAAGCCACTAAGTTTGCAGAACTTTTTACATCAGCAATAAGGAATTAACACAAACGGCCAAGGACTGATTAAGCGCAAAATATTAATTTTTCATGTTTAAATTTTATTTTGGTGTCTCCTCCAGTATTATTTAACTTTGCTTCTTAAAGATGTCAGATTCCAGCAGAACCAGAGAGGATTCAGTGCATCCCCTTGAACAATTTAGATTCTTCTGTTTAGCTCCCGAACCACCAGGCTTTCTCCCATGGAAGGATAGGAAATTGCAGGTTGTCTAATAAAATCTCTAGAAAATAGGCCTTTTGATAATCACACCTGTCATACTGGGCGCAGGCAACAGCAGGACAGGGTCGAGCAGGAGGGCCCAGAGCCACAATAGGAAACAGGGCTGTGATGGACCAGGGCAAGGAGAAATGGAGGTTAAGTTCAGAGAGATGAGCCCAGATGGAAGGGCAAGCAATTGCACAGTCACCCAGGAGCCCAGGAGCAGAGATCGGGAGGGATTCTAGTAGACCAGGAATGGTGAGAGGCTCAGATGCCAGAATGCTGTGGCAACACGGAGAAGGGATTTAAGCAGAGAGAATGAGTAAGAAGCACAGGTGCCAGCCACTGTCTCAGCCCCAGACAGAGGCAGGAGAGAAAATGCAAGGGAAGCAAACAAGGCGAGGTTTCATGACACAGGAAAAGACTCAGAAACCTAAGCCCATGGGCGATGAGCAGGTTCGAGTGGGCACAGGGAGGGGTGGTACAGGGGAGATGCCAGGAGCCTGAAGTGGACCACACCCCGGAGGCAAAGTGCGAGAGTAAAGCTTCCCAGCCATCATACCAGGTGCCATGCAAGTGCACAGGGATGCAGATGTTAGGGTGCTAGGAAAGAGGAGCAGGACAGTGAAGGGAAGTCAAAGTCCTGGGAAAAGCCAGAGAGGAGCATGACACAGATGACGCACATAGAAGCCTGTGGAAAATTCTATCAAACCCTCAGGCCCACGTCACCCCTTTGGCTTGTTGGAAATTTTCTTTTGGCTCCTGTAGTATTTTTCATCCGTAAGTATATCCTTCCTCTGAAAGTTCCAGGCACACTTCCTTTCTTCTTGTGGCAAGTTTTTCAGAGCTATGTCTGTGGTTCTAAAATGAATCATCTTCTAGCCCCTCTGAGTCAATGGATCAATTGAGTAAGTTTCCCACTGGGCACTCAGAAGGGTGTCTTAGGCTAGGCTCCCCAGAAGGAAGCAGAGTCTGAGACCTGGTGATTTACTGAGTGCTCTCGGGAGAACGGGGATGAAGGAAAGGGTGAGGAAAGAAACTGAGCAACGATGTGGTGGAAACTGGGGTCTGGCTTCAGCCTGACTCCACAGAGCTCCAGAGCATGAAGTGTACCAGAGCTAATCTCACCAGGAG
Organism: Delphinus delphis; assembly: GCF_949987515.2. NCBI lineage: Eukaryota > Metazoa > Chordata > Mammalia > Artiodactyla > Delphinidae > Delphinus > Delphinus delphis. The sequence continues at coordinate 17,038,624 of NC_082697.1, read as the reverse complement.
GCAAGAGGCCAGCTTCTGCACTCCACGCCCATCAGTCACAGGTCATGGCCAGGTGGGGGAGGAAGAAACGGTTCCCCTTTGACCAAGGGCACAGTTCTCTGGGGAAGGAGGATTTGTGAGCCTTTAGCAGCCAACACGCACAGTACCCTGCAGTTTGGGGCACTGGCTTTAATCCATTCTACCCAGAACCTTCCTATCTCTATCTCCTCCTCTAGTATATTATACATAGGGTCTCCTGAAAGCCCATGAGCCACTGCCCTGAGATTTGCTGGTTGTCTGCTCCTGAATCTATGTTAAAAAAAAAAAAAGGGGGGCAGAGGGCTGGGAACTGATCTCCATAGATCACTGACAATGTGGGAAGCTCAAGTACCCCTGCAATAACGCACTGCTTCCTCTGAAAAGCCGATCTGTCCCCCAGCGAATAAAGTTCCATAACTGAGTTTGATAAATATTTTGTTCAAAGTAATGGGATTTGTCTGAGCATTTATTAAGTAAAAGTCACATTAACGAACATGTCCGAGTGCTCAGTCTGTGCTAGGCACTGTGTTACCTGGCTTACATGATAGAATCCACTTAATCCTTCTCAAATCCCTAGGAAAGTACTTCTCAAAGGGTGGGTCCCAGACCCAGCATCGACATCGCCCGGCAACCTGTGAGAAATGTTAATTTTAATAGATTTCCAGGGCTGATATCCATTTATGGAGGCTGTTTATTGGGGTTGGTAGTCTGAGTTGTCTCTTCCCCTTTCCTTATTCTATTATTAATTGCACTGGAAATGTCCTCATTATTTAACAAAACAGAAAATGAGAGAGTGTGGAATGTGGAAGCTATAATTTCTTCCCAGAAGAATTTACAGGCTGGCGTTAAGATTCCAACAAAACAGCAAAAAGGGCAAAACATAAACACAAAGTCAAGTATTGAAATAGCATCCTTCAAGGAGGAAAACACGGTCAACAGAGGATGAGCAATGCTTTTAGAATAATCTAAAGCAGTGGTTCTCAAAGTGTGGTCCCCAGATCTACTGCATTAGCACCCCCTGGGAACCTGTTAGAAATGCAAATTTTCTGGCCCCTCTCTGGACCTAATAAATCAGGAGCTGTTATAGGGGGAGCCAGGCCATTTTTGCTTTCACAGACCCTCCAGGTGATTCTCATGGGATGATAAGGCATGAGATAGGTCCTAAGAATATTCCTGTTCTCCAGATAAAGAAACTGAGGCAGACAGGTCAAGCAACATGGTTTAGAACAGTACTTTTCAAATTAATGTGCATACAAACCACCTGGGGAATCTTGTTAAAAATGCAGACTCCGATTCCCTGAGTCTGTGGGGGGACCTGACATCCTTCATTTCCAGCTAGCTCCCATGGACCGCTGATGCCGGTCCATGAACCATAGCAAGAGGAGCAAAACCTTAACATGACTTTGCTGAGGGATGGAGTTAGGATGTGGACCCAGGTGATGTGACTCCAGACACTGAGGCCTTAATCACATTGCCCAGCTGCCAGCCAGTGCACGACAGCGCACAGCTACCCTGTGACTCTGTGTGAGGCGGGTAGAGTGTGCAGTGTTCCAGAAACTCACTCTGCTTGTTCAAAGAACATCAAACGCCATCTTGCAGGAAATGACTGCTCCACAGAAAACAGTTTGGGAACTGATGTGATCGATGCCTAGCTTTCTAGAAACCTCAGCGGTCTCGAAGTCAGAAGTATCTATGTAAGGAGGGGCAGAGCATCTTCCTGCATTCCTGGCTAGCAGACTTTCTGAATATATTATGAAGGGGTGTCATATCCAATGTGCTATTAGGCTTGGGTGAGGTTTTCTTACCCCAGCTCCATCCGTCTAAAGCAGCGGCTCTCAAACCTTAGCATGCATAACGCTCACCTCCAGAGTGACTCAGTAGGTCAGGGGTGAGGCTAGATAATCTGCATTTCTGACAAGTTCCAGAATGACACTGATGCTGCTGGCCTTGTCCTCTGTCTCCAAGATCTGAAGGCTAATGTCACCTTAAGTCCCTCACTGGAAAGAACAGGGCCAAATAATATCACGGAACACATGGATGGACACATTCCTTAAATCCAGGCCACTCCCTGAGGCTGAGCAATTGGTCACCGCACCAAAGGTGCCCAGCCATGGGCCAAGGGTGTGGCATCCAAATCCAGCCCCTGTTCTGCTGGCAAAGCAGGAGTCCTGACCACAGGCTGACCGAACCCACTTGGAGGAAGGCTACCTATTTTCTTTGCCCAAAGGCTCTGTCTGCGTGCCAGGCTATATGCCTTGGAGCTGCATGTGCCCACAGGGCGAACCTTTTTCCAATTCATCCACCCAGGGGGCACATGTGTTCTAAGCTGAACAACGGCATTTTATAGCCTTATCGGTGGTCCTGCTTAATCCCATTTTATACCCATGTCTCTCTCATTCATCATGGTAACAGTTCCCTTTGAAACCTCTCTTTTTTTCCTTCTTTTTCATCTGCTTATCTCTCTCTTTTAAAACAACTCAAATTCCACCTTCCCTTAGCTTGTTTTACGTTATGTGGAACAAGCCGGCTTGGTTTGAGAGCACACACTCTTTACAGGAGTAGGGACTGCAAATGCCCACACTTTAATATTTCTGACCCTGGCATGTGTGCATCCTTCCACCACCCAGGCAAAAACCTCTCTATCTTCAGGAACTATCTAGAAAGGAAGACGAGAGAAGCACCTGAGGCCATGGAAAGGCTGCTGTTTTAGTATTACCTGATTGACTATCAAGTTATCTATAATAGCCTCACCATTTTGCAATTCCCCATCCTCTCTGCGCCTGTGTCAGGACATTATTCCCTTCACAAAGAGATAAGACACAGCCTGCAAAAATGGCTGTCATTATTTCCGGACATGCCGGAGTGCATGCCGACTTGCAACTGATTTATAATCGGCAGAAGTGGAAACATTACTGTCTTTAATAAAAGGAAACTGTGTGCAACTGACATTATGACTGTTTTACAGGAGATATTCTAACACATGGGTCCTAGAAACCTCCCGTGTGCTGATTTGAGCTCCTAGCGCAAGTGCGCGTGCGCGCGCGCACACACACACACACACACACACACACACACACACACACACGTAAAATGAGGCCACCGTTTCCAGTTGAAAATTATTCTAATTGCTCCAGAAATCTCCTGGCTAGAAAATATTTCCGTGAACTTCCCACAATTCATTCAAAATATTCTTTTCATTTCTAGTCATACTGCGCCAATGGCATGACATTTGGAAACTTGCTAAAAGCTGGCCCATTGATTCTCTTAAGACCATATTTGCACCTCTTTGGCAATCTCTAAAGAAGAGCTTTTGATTATTCTTTATTAAAAGTTGAAAGAAATAGAAGTGGACATAAATCATTTTTGATTCGCTACGCTAAAGACCTCCCAAGGGCCCACTGCGCGCATGGCTGACTGCCCATTTACGGTTGATTTCTGGGTTCGGAGTTCCTGCAGCGTCAGGAGGGTCCTGGCATAAGCCCTACAGGGGGCCGTCAGCCCTGAGCAAAGAGGATGAGCAGGTGGTGAAGGGCCTGCACGCATGCCATCGCCCTGTGCAGCCTGGTGGCCCTTTGACTATTTCCAGTTCACCTCTCTGAACTCTGCTCACTGGCCACTTCTTCCGCAGGCACGTCTCTGAGACTCATAATTCCTCCCCACTCTCCCTACTCCCTACCTCCTCAGCAGACCCCTTTCCCCCCTGGAGCCTGGTCACACGTGTGATAAAACATGTAACTCTGTGATTAGTTGCTAAATGTCTGTCTCTGCTGCCGAAAGGTAAGTTCCACGAGGGCAAGAAGCAGGGCTGCCTTGCGCGCCACGCTTTCTCCCAGCTCCCATGCGCTGGGGCGGGAATGAGCTGGATCAGTCCTGAAGCACATAAATGGGGGATGGGCTGAGGGAAGACAGGGAGAAAAAATATCACAAAGTAAAGGAGGAAAGAGTACGTGTGTGAGGGGACAGCTCCAGGTCAGAGTTGCCTACGGTCCTCAGAGAGGAGGTGCACAGGATGGAGCAGGATGAGGTCCATGCATCAGCTTCAGACGAACCTGAGGGAACCCAACCCTGTGCAAATCCAAAGCCCAGCTAGATTTCCCTCCCCTGGGTCGCCCTACAGGGGCTATGTTTTAATCTGGGGTCCCTACAGGTGGAAAGAAGGAAAGACAGAGCATGTAGCAATGGTGCCACGACTCTGTAAATACACTAAAACCCACTAAATGGTAGACTTATTGAACTTTATGGTTTGTAAATTATATCTCAAAGGTAATAATAAAAGACTAGGGTATCCTAGGCATGGGGCTCCCCAGCTATGACACAGACCTGCTGTGTGTAAACCCCACCTGGATCCACCCTCACATCATCTTCACAGGACTTGGGGGCACAAGGGAAACTGTTGCAGACATGAAGCTCGTGGTGCCTGCAGGGTAATGAGTAATAAAGTCCTTCGTCTCTGACCCAAGAGTCTCGTGTCTCCTGCCAGCATCCATGCAACCATGCAACGGGCAGCCTAACCCCTTTGCTTGCAAATAAGGCAAACTCTCAGACCCTTCATAGTTGCTGACAGGTGTGCCATGGAACCAAGAGGGCAGGAAGATTTTCAAGGAGGGAGCGGTCAGCAGCATCAAATGCTGAAAGAAGAGCCAACTATAAGGAATAATAATAATAATGAAGGAGGATGGGGGGGAGGGGGAGGAGTACCACCGCCACCACGCTGCCCCCTGGCTTTAGCCACAAGGAGAGCACTGGTGACCTTCACAAGAGCCACTCTGGGAAGAGGCGGGAGTTAAAGAAAGGCACATTGCAAGTGTAGACATCACATTTACGCAATGCGGCCAAGAAGGGGAAAAGAGCTGTAAGAAGGCGACTAGAAGGCAGAAATTTGAAGAAAAGCCCAAGGGTGTTGGAATTTAGTTTGTAGATTTGAGAGACTCAAATCTCTTTTGTGTGTGTGTGTGTGGTACGTGGGCCTCTCACTGTTGTGGCCTCTCCCGTTGCGGAGCACAGGCTCCGGACGCGCAGGCTCAGCGGCCATGGCTCACGGGCCCAGCCGCTCCACGGCATGTGGGATCTTCCCAGACCGGGGCACGAACCCGTGTCCCCTGCATCGGCAGGCGGACCCTCAACCACTGCGCCACCAGGGAAGCCCTCAAATCTCTTTAAGTACCTAGTACAGTGAAAATCAGAAGTGGGTAATTTTGTGATAAATACATGAATTTTTTTTTTAATAGGAAGCCATCTGTATGGAAGGAAAGGCTGGAGTGGAGATACAGGTGGGCAGGACTATGAGGTGAGTATGGAAGGATAAGCCCACCCAGGACGTAGACACAGACCTGCATTCAAATCCTGCCTCTACTGCTCACGACCTGGGTAACTCTGACTCATGTACCCTTAAGGTTCAGTCTCCTCATCTATAAAGCAGGGCTACAAATAGCATCTACCTGAAAGACCGGTTGTGAGAATTAAATACATCATATGTGTAACCACTCAATACATGCCAGCTGTGTTGAGTATCGGCGTGAATTTCTCCTTAGTATGTAGTTGTAGGGGGCCCACTGGGTTTTCAGCAGAAGCCCCGCATGGAAGGGACACCTGGTAGAGATGCAGGCAGGAGGGGGAGCTGCTTCCAGGGCGCTCACAGCCCTGCGAGCCAGCAGTAGCCCTGCGGGGAGCGGGAAAACAGGTTTACCGGAAGACTCTGCCGCAGCGGACCAACACGTCTGCTTATCTCATCAGCCGTGGTGTGGCCGCTGCTGTGCCGATGGCTTCCCAGGGCAGGAGCTGCCCAGTTCGGGTGTGTTCCCTGTAACAACGCCCGTGATTTGTCTAAACACATATGCTGCCCTACCGAGATCTGTGCAGAGGCTTTGGACACATGGCCTCATTGCTGAGACTCTTTGAACGCTATTCATTGTACAGACTTCCAACGGAGTGAATCCTTTGTAGGGAGACCTGGAAGTCAGCCTTGGGGTGGGGCTGACAGGGCCTGCCCCGGAGCCCCAGAGGAGTGCATGGATCCCGCAGCAATCTTCCATAAAGACCAGGTGACACACAAAAATATTTCTAAACCTCCACCTTAATGAACAGTATCTCTTGGTGGCGATGAGGTGGGGCAGTCTGAGGGTAACTCTACCCGTATTCTCAACAGGGTCCAATGCTGCCGCTTCTGTCGGAATAGCTACCCCTAATTCTATGCCCTGTGAAGGCTCCTACCATCCTTAGAATATTCTGTGCCTGGGAAAAAGTGGTCACTTTTCTCCTTTTAACAGCATTTTTTCTGTTAATATTAGTTACCTATATTCATTTTAGCATCTTTGGATGAAACAGAAAAGAGTAAAGATAAAAAAAAAGCATACATAATCTACCATCGCAATCAATTATTAAGTGTCTTGATGCGTTTTATAGTGTTATATGTGTATGTTTATAGGGGTATGTATATATTTGTGTAAATATGTGTGTATACATATGGTTGGGTTTTGATATAAAATTAATATATTGGGCATATCGTTTTATAACTTGCTATTTTCACTTCAATATATACTGTGAAAATGGCATTAAATAGACTTCTATAACCTGATATTTAATGGCCCCATTTACTTAGTCAGTCCCCTCTTGCTGGGCATTTAGGTCGTTTTCAGTTTTTCATCCCGTTGAACACACTTGCATATACATTTTTTCCCTGTCTCTGGTTATTTTCTTAGGTGTATTCCCAAAAGTAAAATCACTTGCCGGAAGAATATGTACATTTAAAAGTGTTAGCTAGCTACTGACAAATTACCTTCCAGAAAAGAGGTACCATGTACATTTTCACAGTGCTACGCCGATGATCTGTCACTACAGTTCCACCTACTTGTACCCTGAATATTGCTCTTTTTTTTTTTTCCTTTTTCCAAAAGGGCTCCCCAGACTGTAGGCTGCTTTTCTTACTAGTTATTCCAGTCAGGATGCACACCAGCTACTCGCTTGAACAAAATGCTTGAAGAATCACAAGTCTGGATTCCTCAGGACAACACATCACATAAGGAATCAGCAAGTTACGAATGAGGCCCTTCCACCGGAGGCCACGGCACTACATGCTTCACCTCAAGAAGAAATCATCCCAGAACAAGATGAGCTTGTTTATAACTTTTACTGGCCTTTATCCGCCTTTTCCCTAAAAGACTACAATTGTTCTAGGCTTAGCTATACACATTTCTGCATAGGTCCTGTCTGTTGATTTTTATGCAAAACTTGCACTATAATTCCATGACAGCTGGCACTAGCAGACAGAGTCTTCTAGAGAGCACATTAAGTCTTCAGGAGGGTGCAAAACAGGGGTACGGGTAGTCTTCCTTTTTAACTTATTAATTTATGATCTGAAAGCACTTAAGGACAAGCAGGCTGTAGATCCCTGCTCTATAAAAAGAAGGTAAGCATTCTCTACAACAGGCAACAGGGATTTATCCCCAACTACGCGTCCACCAACTTTTCCCTAACCACTGCCAGGGAGAGGGGCCACTGACATACTATTCTGAGAATAAAGGCACCGCCTTTATTTCCCTGACCTAAAACTGCTGGATAAAAAAGTTTCCACATTTGGTGACTTAGGGAATAGTCAGCTTATCTTGGAAGCGACAGCAAGAAATAGCATTGTTGAAAGGCACACCTGCTCTAGGTGTCCTGGGGACTCTTGGCCACAATGTGTCTGTTTCACTGACTTTGGAAATTCTCAGGCTGAGGCGCCCCAGCCTGTTACATGGACCACAACTTTGGCAAGTCTGCAGGCAGCTCCTCTAGGCGCTGGAATAAATCCAAAGCAATATCTCGTGAGAAATCCGCCGCTGCCTTAGCCCGTCCGTCTCAGATCAGGGCTGCAATTGTCTCTTGGGTGGCAGGTAGCATGACAGCGTCTCATATCTTACAGAAAGATGCTGACCTACTTCCAACTACACTGTTGAATATAAGCCTGGACTTAACTGGCCAAGCGGGCATTTTCCCAGAGAGCATCGCGTAAGCCATCTACCTCCCAATGTTTCCTGAAATATAGATGAGGGAGATAACATTTCTGGTGGTTCCCTTGAAGAAATATAGTTATTAAAAAAAAAAAAAAAAAAAAAAAAAAAGAAATATAGTTATTCAATCTATTCACTCTCCAGATACACGTGAGGTATCCCAGGATGGCGATGGTAGAGAGCTGGGGACCTCTGCCATATCACACTGCCCACCCCACCTCCCTCCCCCCCACCCACCCCCACCGCCAACTTGCTTTTACCCAGAGCATCACTATGGGAAACGAGCGTATGAAACTCACTTGTGTGCCCTCAGTAAGACTGTGGTGGAAAATGCTGTTCCCTGCATCACAGACTGTTTTCTTTACGAGGACTCCCGGGAACAATTCCTGCCTGGCCTCTGTGTGAACGACAGAACTTTCTGGAGCCACTGGTTTGTGTTCATCTCAGGGACATCACTGTGAACTGTGTATCTGACAAGCTTTCCTTATTCTGTCTGTGGCCATGGTGCTGTGGGCTCTGCCTCTGACCCACCGGGAAGCAGCAGAGGTACAGAAATGCAGTTTTTAGCACATGACCAGCTCCGACGTGTTATTTTCCTCCTATTTTGTGTTGCCTCACTTAATTTACGCTATCCTGTCATGCTGTATGTCCCACTGTAAGCCATCTGAAAAACGTTCTGGAAATAAGATTTGGTTTACACTGAAAAGTAGATAAATAAATAAGATGTGGAAGAGTTCTAAACCATGTGTTTCTATGTCCTTCAAAACTTCAATTACATTCTGCTTTAACATCCTTCCACTGATAGACTCAAGGTTTAGAGTACGCAACTCAGAACTGTAGCAATAACGTTCATAAGCTCATTGGAAAACCCAAATAAAGATGCTGAATGTACTGTGACTGTCTCTTCTCATTCTTGTGACCCGACTGAGGCAACGCCATTGACATGACAAAGCTTCTTGGGATCCTGATGCACTTTAATACTAATTATAATGAATAAATAGCATTACGTAATACTTGAGTGACATGTGGAAGTTCCTGTGCTCGCTTGTGGTCTGCAGGCAGACCCGGGAAGCGGCAGGAGCAGGTGTTATTATTTACTGCTATCTTCATTCTACTGCTGTGCTAGGAAGCAAGAAAAGAAGCTCCTAGATGTGCTCTCTCGGCCCAGGGACTTTCCAACTGCAGGAAATGGGCTCAAATGCAAGAAGAGAAGTGATACTATGAACTCCCATCAAAGTGTGCTGGGCATGGGTTAAGGACCAACATCCAAACTCTGTGAGTCAGAAGAGATGATAGAGAACTTTAAGTATATGAAGTTGGAGGTAACAGGAGTCAGCTTCTTTCAAGCAATATTCCTGATTCCTTGAACTGGAGGTGATGTCTCTCTAGAGCTGTGCTCTCCAGTAAGACTCTCTGCAATGTCAGAAACGTTCTCTATCTGCATTTGTCCAACATGGTAGCCACAAGATACATGTGGCTATTGTGCATTTGAAATGTGGCTAGCGCAACTGGGCATCTGAGTGCTGAACTGTATTTATTTTAACTAATTTAAATAGTCATACTAAGTTTAACAATGTTACAGGGTACAGGATCAACATAGGAAAGTTGATTGTATTTCTGTATACTAGTAATAAAAAATCAGAAATTGAGGGGTTTTCTTTCAATGTATTTTAGAGTAGCATCAAAAATAGGAGATACTTAGAGATAAGACTGACTAAAGATATACAAGACCTGAACAACGAAAGTTATAAAACCCTGCTGAGTGGAATTACTACAGAGCTTAATAAGTAAAGAAATATACCACGTTCACGAGGAGAAAACTCATTATTGTTAAGCTGTCAGGTTTCCCCAAAGGGATCTATAGATTCAACGCAATCAACCCCCATCAAAATCCAACAGGCCTTTTTTTTTTTTTTGTATTAGAAATTGACAAAAAAGCCATATGGAAATGCAAATGGACCCAGAACCTAAAATATCCAGTTTGCCTTAGTCCTGGGACTCTGGGCTTAAAGGACAAAGTTTGTTGGAAAGAAGTTTGGAAAGCTCAGAGCTGCAAATTCTAGTTCTGGCACTTTTATGTTTCTGACCTCAGTTTCTCCATCTGTAAAATGGGGAATACTGATGCCTACATAACAGAATTAGAGTTAAGATTTAACAAGATCATGGAGGCAGAGTATCATCCAAGGAGCAGAGGGACATAAAAAATACCCCTTCCCCTTCCCCCACCAAGCCCTTTATCACAGCACACACTTTCTTCCCTTCCCAAGGGGTGGGCAGGTATGAGCAGGAGGCCCCTCCCATCCTTACCTGGAGCCAAAGTTTGTCATGCTGAGACCACTTTCCACCAGCAATGCACTGAAAGGTGGCATTCTGCCCCACGTTCACCTCGACATTTTGGAGCCGCAGAAAATGGGGTGCTTTTCCTAAGAGAGAAGCCAAAAAGTATATAAGGACAGAATTCAACAGCCTGACCATGGCCCTGTCGGTGGGTGGGAGCTCAGGATGGGCACTGGGCAGGGGGGAATTTGTGCTTAGGAGATGGTCTGGCTCGGTGAAAAGCTACTGTTGATTGATCACTTCCTATGATCCAGTTACTGTTCTAAGACATTTACATGCATCATCTCACTTAAACCTCACAAAAACCCACAAGGTGGGCAGTAACTCCGTTTCACCAATCAGAAAATTAATGCTCTGAAGGGTTACACAGTTTGTCATGGTCAGACAGCCAGAAACTGGGGAAGGCAAGACACGAATCCATGTCTCTGAGAGCCTCAAAATCCATATTATTAGCTGCTGGGTAATACCGCCATGTCTGCAAAAGGAAGTTGGAGGGGTGGGGTGGGGGTCACCCCAGAAGATATCTCCCTGTAGACCTGGGTGAGCAGAAAGAAGAAAACTGAAGTGAAGCACCTCTGGGCCTGAGACTTGCACACCTGGCCTTGGTGATGATGCGGATCGTGAAGGGGGCAAAGAGGGGAGGACGGAGAACAGGTGGAGGAGAACACTAGCAGTGAGCACTGAGTGAATGAAGGTTACGTGATTGGTGTCACGGCAGCGTCTACACATAGTAACTCACTTAACCCAGCGCAGTCGGTGGTGGTATTATCTCTATTTTACGGTGCGTGACGCAAGGCACCGAGAATTCAAGACACATTCAGAGTCTGCGCTCTTCACTCTAAGCTGTGATATCCAGGGATGGGATGCAGGTGGGACATTTACGCCGGGGACCTGGCGTAACAGGAGAAAGGACTTTCAAATGAAACTCATGGTGTCCGTGGGTAATCAGTTTTAGAATTAAACATATGTTTTATGTTGGGTAACTTGGGTTCATCTCCTTTCTTGTTTGTGGAGAGACGTCCTTGCCTATGTGAGCTCTCCAAAGACGAGTGGATTGATAATCTATGTCTAGAAGAATGCGTTTCTTCATCAAGGTACAAAAGTGCCAACGATCCCTATCACATCAACCAAATCAGCGATGAACCAGGCGTCAAATACCCCTGGGATGCGATCAAACCGACAGATGTTAAGAGGATCAGGAGGTTCAACGAGGGCCTTTGGCCACCTTTTCAGAGGGAGTCAAATATCCAGACAGACAAGCAATGATAATAACATCATTTATTGAAAGTTCCTCCAATGCCAGGCACTGTGAAAAATGCTTTACATGTTTTATTGAAGTTAACTTTATAATATTCCCTAAAGCAGACACTAGTATTATTTCTCTTTTAGAGAAGCAGAAACCAAGGCTCACCAAGTTTAATTTGTCCAACACTACACAGCATTAATGACAGGAACAGAATTCAGTCCAGGTCCATTTTAGCCCCAAACTCAGCATTTAACCAGCACATTCTCTTGCCTCATGGACAACGGGGAGGTCAACGGTGTCACCTGGAGCCCAGGGTCCAAAGAAAGGGCTCACGGGCAAGGCTGTGCTGACCTTCCAGACGCTTGTCATTGCTCTGGAATATTTTACCACAAGAGATTCCTTTCCTTGGCACTCGTCCCCACGGCCTTCACACTTTGAACTGTCTGCTCTACCAAACTGTGTCACCACCTGCGATGCTCAGCAAAAGCCCAGGACCTTGGCACGATCAGGCAGACTCGCTGTGCAAACACATACAGCTTCTGCTCAGGTCTTTAAACAAAGTGACAACAGCTCAGAGTCCCCCTCAGGCCACCTCCAGGGCCCCACGACTAGATGGCGTCAAGAGTCCAAGGCCCAGGGAGGTCCTCTCATTGTGGGCTTCTCAGAGTTGAAGATTCGTGCATCTAGTCGACCTGACAAACGTCATGCTGCTTTTTTATTTTTTTATTGTTTTTTCGTTTTTTTACTGTGAGGCACCATACAAGGAGTCCAGGACAGCCAATGCTCAGAAAGCCCGAACTCCTCCACACAGTTCAGCACAAACTTTTTAATTTACTTTTATTTTTGCTGCGTTGGGTCTTCGTTTCTGTGCGAGGGCTTTCTGTGGTTGTGGCAAGCGGGGGCCACCCTTCATCGCGGTGCGCGGGCCTCTCACTATTGCGGCCTCTCTTGTTGCGGAGCGCAGGCTCCAGACGCGCAGGCTCAGTAGTTGTGGCTCACGGGCCTAGTTGCTCCGCGGCATGTGGGATCCTCCCAGACCAGGGCTCGAACCCGTGTCCCCTGCATTAGCAGGCAGACTCTCAACCGCTGCGCCACCAGGGAAGCCCCATGCTGCTTTGATTGTCTGAAATTTTTTCCTTTTTGCTCTCCTGTATAATTCTGTAAAGTTATTTTTGGAACTAGCAGTTCAAGTCCATTTTTAAGTGGGAATAGAGTAAACCTTGTAAGCCCCTTTATGCTACCTGTTTGAAGCGGGAAGGAACATCTACTCCCTGGTAAGGAGGGGCTACAGAATCTTAGTTCCAACGTTGGGAGGCTTTGTGTTGGGTTTTTACAAAAGGATATCTCCCCTCACCCTTGGGGACCCTGGGCAAATGGTTCAACCTCTGGGACTTGTGCAACTAGAAATGAATTGTCTCTGGATCAACGTCCCCTGCTTGCTTCTCTCTCTTTTTTTTTTTTTTTGACCACACCATGTGCAGCTTGTGAGATCTTAGTTCTCCAAGCGGGGATTGAACCCAGGCCCTCAGCAGTGAGAGCAGGGAGCCCTAACCACTGGACCACCAGGGAATTCCCTTTCCTGCTTGCTTCTGACGCCTTTCTAGCAGACCTCTTGCCTTGATTCTTTCATCTGCAATCCCTCTTCCTCCCTCCCTTCTAGGTACAGTGGTAGAGAATTCAGAGGTTTAATGGCCCCTGGTGTTAATAATTCTGGTGAAACACTGAGGGTTTACAGAGAGCAGAGATGTTGAAAGTACGCGCCTTCAGGAGCCAGACAGTTATGTAAAGGAACAAAGTGGTTCAGCTGTAAAACAAACAAAAACAAAACTGCCACCTCCTTGCCCCCTTATTCATTTTCCCACCTTTCATAGAGACTTGGGTAAAGTAAAGATTTCTCTGTACCAGAAAAGCAACATCACAAGCACACTAATAACTGGTATCTGACACCAGCCTCAGCAATGAGGAGGCAATAAGGAGTGGTGGGGACTTAGGGGAACTGGATAGAGACCCCATGCCCCATACGCAGGGGGAAGCTAGCAGTTCCCTAAATCCAGCAGACAGAGGCCATGCGACAGTGTTGTGCTCAGGGTAGCCAATCATCTGATTTCTCAAGGCAAGTAAGAAATCCAGCCTTAGGTGAAAGCCCTCATTCTAAAATCTTGACTGAATTTATTAAAACACTATGTAGACTTAACAAAACACGACTGCAGGCATGCTCTTCTAGTTGGCTGTCTCCGTTACATAGCTCTTATGGAACAATTTCCACTGGCCAGTCTTGCCTGGTCTGAACCCATAAAACCAGGGATGTCCGCACCCCTCTAGGCATCATGCTGTTGTATCACGTGCACACTAGCCCTAGATCGCGGTCCTCAACACGGTGACCTTTCCGGACCACCGCCCTCCTGCTTAGCACCCTCTCCACATGCCCTTACTCTTTGAGCCCTGGCTTCATCTCCAGCTCACGACAGATCTCTTTCTCTCTCTCTGAGAGGACCTTATGTTGGGGATCTGTTTGGTACACTTCTCTGAGCTGGCCTCCCCAATCCTCCTCCCATCCCCCCACCCCCACCCCAGTCCACTCCCAGCTGCGATTTGCACCCAGCATCTACAGCTCCAGGAAAGCAATCATCCCACTTACTTAATGCTTCAACTCACCAACCTTCGGCCAAGCACAGACGACCTTGGGGCCCAGACCAGCCACCAGCTCGGGGTTTTAAACATCCCACACTCACTCCCCGCTGAGACCCAGCGCCCCCAAAATGGGACCCTGCGGAATGGGGTTAACAGAAAACTGGCTGTGCGTTTGGGGCAAAAAGCCTTGATGTTGGTGACATTTACACTCCTGCAGATGTCAGTACATCATCTGAAGACGTATTATTGTGCCCTTTATCTCGCTCTTTAAACCTGACAGTGCTCAGTAGGAAGCCACACAATTGCGGAGAAAGTGCACCACATACATCATAAACGTGCTGCAGACCGTGGGCTCGGTGACATGGCCCCACAAGGTTGTGATGGGAAAAAAAAGAAGTTTAAACAATTCTAAAAGTCAACCTAGGAGCTAGAAACTTTGAAACTGAGTGGAAAATCGTGCTGACATTTATCGTCCACAGTTATAACCGTAGTGGCCCTGCTAATGGCTGACACGGAGACACGGCGGCAGAGGGTAACTATGGCTAAAATATTTGCAGAATAACACAAAAATGTTAAATGGGCCATAAAATATATATGAGAGGTCTCAGTTTGTAGGAGAAAATAATTTCTGTTGAGTATCACACTTATCTTCTGGTCACTGTTTTAGAAGCTGACAGGCAACTGTTTAAAGTCGTAACTTCAGCTCAAATCGATCGAGAACACAACAGCAAATCATGCACTAAGCCCCCTGGAACTCTTGGAATACTTAGTGGAATCGCTTATTGATAAACTCTGACCATACCTTAATTTTTAAAAAATGTTTTAGGGAACTGGAGTGGAGAGTTACAAGCCTGAGGACCTAAAGAGGAGGCATTCTTTTAATAGTGTTAAGTTTTTAACAAGCTATGAGTGAAGTCATAAACGCATTAAGGCTGGGATTGGGGGAAAAGCACTGTCAGGCCAAAGCACAGTTCAGAAGCTACTAGCAGACTGCGTGACTTGCGAGCCCACGAGCAGCCTCCAGGACCCATGCATAGTGGGAACCATGAAAGGTCACACACACCTCCTCCCCAGAATCACACCATCCAGGTGATGAAGCCAGAAACCTAGCAGGGCACCATTTCTGATGCCTCTGGCTCCTACTCTAATCCCATCACTTAGGACCAGTGGGCTCTACCTCCTAAATTCATCTCTAATCTGTCCACTACCTCTCTCCATCTCTAAGCTCTATGTTTCTTCATAGTCTGCTTACCATCTGTGATGGGTTGAACTGTATCCCCCCAAAATTCACGGGTTGCAGCCCTAATGCTCAACAGCTCAGATTGTGACTGTATTTGATGACTGAGACTTTAAAGGGGTGATTATGTTAAAATGAGGCTGTTAGGGCAGGC